>NC_044980.1:86085819-86402888 GCF_008728515.1 Papio anubis | reverse complement strand
ATATATATATATATATATATTTTTTTTTTTTTTTTTTGAGATAGAGTTTCACTCTTGTTGCCTAGGCTGGGGTGCAATGGTGCGATCTCGGCTCACCACAACCTCCGCCTCCCAGGTTCAAGCAATTCTCCTGCCTCAGCCTCCTGAGTAGCTGGGATTACAGGCATGCACCACCACGCCCGGCTAATTTTGTATTTTTAGTAGAGACGGGGTTTCTCCATGTTGAGGCTGGTCTCGAACTCCTGACCTCAGGTGATCCACCCGCCTCGGCCTCCCAAAGTGCTGGGATTACAGGTGTGAGCCACTGCACCTGGTCTTAAAATTCATATTTTTAGCAGAAGTACAAAAATACATAATAACACTGTTACTCTTATGGAACATTAACAAAAAGTCTTAAACAGTTTGACAAGAACTTTCATTTTCACCTATAAAGGATTAACTATGAGAACTGCCTTCCAATCATAAATACCAGAAAACTGAATAATATATATGAAACAAGAGTTTTCAGACACTGGATAACAGAAGGAAAACAAACTAGCTGAGCCCTCTGATTGCCCCAGCTTATCACCCAGAAGCATTTTCCAGGCTATAGAGCAGAATCCACACAGAGCCCAGCAGTCACAGTGAGCTCAGGAGACAGAGACAGGGATCTGGGTAAGTTGATACAACTAGAATTGGTGGAGATTATCAGACAGGAGGTAGCTAAATGGAAAGAGAACTCTAAAGATCTTACAGAAGGTCTTCTGTAATCTATGGCTGACTATTCATCTGCATATGCATGAAGTGAAACTCCTCAAGGCTGAGGAAAGAAACATCAGGAAGCAGTATACCAAATAATTTCCACAGTTCATGCAGAGATAAGAATTAATTCTCATTTGCCAGAGTGGAGAGGCCATATAGTACACGAGGTATTTGTAGAGTTAGCAGTAAGACTAACTTAGCCATAGACTAAAGGCTCTTCTGGAACCCTTTAACAAAGCAAACAATGAAAGGATAAAACCAATCCCAAGTAATTTAAATGCATGCCAAAACAAAGTCCAACCACCTTAAAGGAATAAAACAAAACCCAGTATCCAACAACATAAAATTCATAATATCCAGCATCTGTTCAAAAAAATATTACAAAGCAAGAAAGGTTACCCATAATCCAAAGAAAACACAATCAATAGAAACCTGGAGAAAAAGAAATAAATAGAATGACAGGAGAAGTAGAATTGGCAGAAAAGGACACTAAAACAACTATCATAAATATGTTCAAGAATGCAGAAGAAAACATGAACATGTTGAAGAAATAATGAAGATATTTTTAAAGATCCACTAGAAGTCTGAATTACAGAATATAAAATGAAAATTACATTGAATATAAACAACAGAATAAAAGTGGCAGAAGACAAGATCAGTGAACTTGGAATACATCACAAAACAAGCTACCCAGAACAAAACACAAGTAGAAAAAGACCCCCCAAAATAGAGTCTCGGGTACCTGTACGACCATATCATGCAGACTAATATATATGTAAGTGGAGTCCCAGAAAGAAAAGGACAAAGAAAAAAAATTTGAAAAAAATTACCATGGATTTTCTAAATTCTGTAAAAATAAATAACAGATGCAAATCAGCTCAAGAAATTCTGAGCAGAATAAACCTGAAAAAAAATCCGCACATAATAACATCATAACATAATAATAATATCATAACATCATATCAAACCACAACATAATCAAACTTCTGGAAATGAGAAATAAAGAGACTATCTTAAAAGCAGCCAGAGAGCAGGAAAAAAAGACACATTTTGTGCAGAAGAATAAAACCAAGAATGACAGAAAACTTCTCATCAAAAGCTAGGTAAGTCAAAAGACAATGGAGTGACATCTTTAAAGTACTGAAGCAAAAAACAAATGAAAAAAACACACATTCTATACTGGAAAAAATATATCTTTTAAAAAATGAGGGCAAAATACAGACCTTTTCCAGACAGACAAATACTGAGAGAAATTGATGCTATCAGACTGGAACCACAAGAAATGTTAAAGTTCTTCATTAGAAAGGATAAAAAATTAAACCAGAAAGAAATATAACTCTACACAAAAAGGAAAAAAGTACCATAAATGGTAAATATGTGAGTAAAAATAATAAATGTTTTCCTCATATTTTAATCTTTTTAAAAGATAAAGGAGCTGGGTGCAGTGGCTCATACCTGTAATCTCAGCACTTTGAGAGGTCGAGGCAGGATTGCTTGAGCCCAGGAGTTTGAGACAAGCCTGGGCAATATGACAAGACCTCATCCCTACTGAAAATCAATATTTAAAAAATTAGCTAGGCATTGTGGCACGTGACTGTAGTTCCAGCTACTCAGGAGCCTGAGGCAGGAGGATCCCTTGAACCCAGGAGGTGGAGGTTGTAGTGAGACATGATTGCACCACTGCACTCCACTCCACTCCAGTCTGGCAACAGAGGCAAACCCTGTCTCATAAAAAGAATATAAAAGAAAAAGATAAAGGAGATTACCCAAGGCAAAAGCAATTACAATGTATTGTAAGCTTTTGTGATTTAATAACAATATATTTAGTAAGCTTTTGTGATATAATAAAAATACATTTAGTCTCTGCCCTCAGTTCCTGAGACAGAACTCCTAAAACCTTTGTAGTTAGGAGTACTAGAAGAATCTTTTGTTCTAATATTTGGTCTTTTACCCCAGTTTCTGCCACAGACCTCCTAAAACCTTTGTAATTTCCTAAGTGTTAGTAGTATCTTTCGCTCTAACGAGGTAACTCTTGGTGGACTCCTGAATAGCCTCAGAACTATTCAGGGACTAGTTGCCAGGGGGAGCCAACCATGTGAGTAGAAGGTTGGAACTTTCAGCCCTACCCTCAGACCTCCGGGGATGGGGAAAGGGGTTAAAAGTTGAGTTGATCACCAATGGCCAATGACTTAATCAATCACGCCTACATGATGAAACCTCCATAACAATCCTTCAACTACAGGGTTCAGAGAGCTTCTGCACTGCTGAACATGGAAGTGCCTGGAGGGTGGTGCACCCTGAGAGGCCATGGAAGCTCTATGCCTCTTCCCACACACCTTGTCCTACACATCTCTTCCAACTGGCTGTTTATCTACATCCTTTGTATTATCCTCTATAATAAATGTGCCCATTTACTAAAGTAGAGTGTTTCCCTGAGTTTTGTAAGGCACTCCAACAAATTAATGAACCCAAGGATGGGGTCATGAGAACCACTGATTTACAGCTGGTTAGTCAAAAGTGCAAGTAACAACCTGGACTTGGGGCTGGCATCTGAAGTGAAGTGAGGTCTTGTGGCTCTGAACCCTTAACCTGTGACAATCCCCACACACAGTTTGATGACCCCAAGTGAAGTATCCAGTATTCTGTTAAATATATGAGAGGAGAAAAAAAAAAGTTTATCTTCTTCTTTTACAGGTTCACAAAATATGAAGTAAAATGTATGATACTAGCACTATTGTAAGGTTCTTCCCCATATGTAAAGTTGTATGATATTATGTAAAGATAGGCTGTGATAAGTTAAAGACGTGTGTTTTAAACCCCTGAACAATCACTAGTAAATTAAAACAAAGAGGTATATGGTTAATAAGTCAACAGAAGAGAAGATGGGACAAATAGGAAAACAAAGCAAGATAATAAATTTAAACTCAACCATATCAATAACAACATTAGAGACCGACAGATTGGATTTAAAATGAAGGAAAAACAAAAGGGAATAGAGAAACTTACTTTAAACATAAAGACACAAATAGGTTAAAAGTAAAAAGTGCAAATAGATATACCATATAAACACAAATTAGAAGAAAGTTGGAGAGAATGTATTAATATCAGATGAGGTAGACTTCAGATCAAAGAATAGTACTAGGGATCATATTAAGTAACACACACATACAAAAATACAAAGGATCATCCCAAAAGACATAGAAAAAGCATTTTTTTCCAGAAATGTAGTTAAACTTTTGGGAAAAAAAATCAATGTAATTTACCATGTTAACTACACACACACACACACACACACACACCTGAAAAGATGCAGAGAAAGCATTTGACAAAATCCAACACCTATTCATAATAAACCCTCAACAAACTAGGAATATAAAGGAACTTCCTCAAACTAATATTTAGGAGCTGATGTCCTACATATGGAAAAAAGACTGCACGCTATTGCCCTAAGACTAGGAACAAAGCAAGGACATATCCTCTAACTACTTCTATTCAACATTGCACTGGAAATCCTAGAGAAAAAAATAATAGCAGGCACACAGATTGGAAAGGAAATAATAAAACTATCTTTTGGTAGCTGGCACGATTATAATTATTTCAATGTAAGGAATATACAAAAAAGTAAAAGAGAAAACAACAACAACCTACCAAACTAATAAATGAGTTTGGCAAGGTCATATGATTCAAAGTCAATGTACAAAAATCAATTGTATTTGTATGTTCTAAGAACAAATAGTTGGAAATTATAATTCAAAAACCAATGTAATTTACAATAGCAACAAAAAAACTGGAAATAATTGGGAATAAATTTAACAAACTATGTGCAAGATCTGTACAATGAAAACTATAAAACACTGCTGACAAATGTTAAAGATATCCTACATACATGAAGAGATGTACCGTGTTTATGGATCAGAAGATCCAATACTAAATACTTTTTAAAGATGTTAATACTTTAAAGATGTTAAATACTTTTTAAAGATGTTAATTATCCTCAAATTAATCTATAGATGTGATACCATTCCAGTAAAATCAACCCAAATGCCCATCAATGATGGACTGTATAAACAAAATGTGGCACATATACACCGTGCAATACTATGTAGCCATAAAAAGGAACGAGATCATGATCTTTGCAGGACATGGATGGAAATGGAAGCCATAATCCTCCACAAACTAACACAGGAACACAAATACAAATACCACATGTTCTCACTTATAAGTGGGAGCTGAATGATGAGAACACATGGACACATTGACGGGAACAACACACACTGGGGATTGTCAGAGGGTGGGATATGGGAGGAGGGAGAGCATCAGGAAGAACAGCTACTGGATACTGGGCTTAATACCTAGATGATGGGATGATCTGTGCAGCAAACCACCATGGCACATGTTTACCCATGTAACAAACCTACATATTTTGCACATATACCCCTGAACTTAAAACAAAAGTGGGAAATATAAAAAAAACTTAAGTCACTTGGGCAGAATAGGGACTCAAAATACAAACTGAGTTACAAAAAAAATAAGAAGTAGTACAATCATTGAACATCAGACGTTGTAGACTGAGATGTAGTTCTACAGACTGCTGTATTACCCTCAAAGCAAAGAGGTTTTCAAAGGAATGTGGAAGCATTTTATTTTATTTATTTTTTAGATCAATTGTGCCAAATAAATACTGGATTTTTAAATATGCCCTACAGATGGGCCATCAAAGTGCAACACTTTGAATAATTACTACTATATGGACTATAGAAGTAGGTTCTTCTGATGACATCTATAATAATTTTACTAGACAAGCTGAGTTATTAAGCACAGTTTTTCAGTTTCCCAAACACATCTGTAGGTAATAAATTATCTATGACAAGTCTAGATGATTGGCAACACTGGCCAAAATGAGTAAAACTTACTCATTCTGCAACTATTTAAACAAGTTTAATAACAATACCAACAAAATCCACTGGTTTGCATTGGGGAAAGTGTTGGTCTGAGGCATTAATAGAGAAAGCAAAGAGATTAGCATGAAATATGTATGTATATGTGTATGTGAAAAATTACATTTTCTAATTTTTCTAAAATGACCAGTGATATGGTTTGGCTGCGTCCCTGCCCAAATCTCATCTTGAATTGTAACTCCCACAATTTCCAAACCTGGTGGGAGGTGATTGAGTTATGGGGGCAGGTCTTTCCCAAGCTGTTCTTGTGACAGTGAATAAGTCTCATGAGATCTGATGGTTTTTAAAAAGGGGAGTTTCCCTGCACAAGATCTCGTCTCTTGTCCACCACCATGGGAGATGTGCCTTTTACCTTCCACCATGATTGTGAGGCCTCCACAGCCATGTGGAATGGTGACTCCATTAAACCTGTTTTTCTTTATAAATTATGCAGTCTTATCTATGTCTTTATCACCAGCATGAAAATAGAATAATACAGTAAATTGGTACCAGTAGAGTGGGGTGCTGCTGTAAAGATACCCCAAAATGTGAAGGCAACTTTGGAACTGGGTAATAGGCAGAGGTTGGGATACTTTGGAGGGTTCAAGAGAAGACAAAAAAAATGTGGAAAAGTTTGAAACTTCCTAGAGATTTGTTGAATGGCTTTGACAAAAAAATGCTGATAATGATATGGACAATGAAATCCAGATGTGGTCACAGATGGAGATGAGGAGCTTGTTGGGAACTGGAGTAAAGGTGACTCTTGCTATATTTTAACAAAGAGACTGGTGGCATTTAGTCCCTGTCCTAGAGATGTGTAGAACTTTGAACTTGAGGGGGATGATTTAGGGTATCTGGCAGAAGAAATTTCTAAGCAGCAAAGCATTCAAAAGGTGACTTCGGTGCTGTTAAAAGCATTCAGTTTTAAAAGGGAAACAGCATAAAAGTTCAGAAAATTTGCAACCTGATGATGCAATAGAAAAGAAAACCCCATTTTCTGAGGAGAAATTCAAGCCAGCTGCAGAAATTAGAATAAATAATAAGGAGGCAAATGTTAATTTCCAGGGCAATGGGGAAAATGTCTCCAGGCCATGTCAGAGACCTTTGTGGCAGCCCCACCCATCACAGACCCAGAGACCTGGGAGGAAAAAGTGTTTTCCTGGGCCATGCACAGGCCCCCCCTACTGTATGCCACCTAGGGAATTGGTGCCCTGTGTCTTAGCCACTCTAGCTTTGGTTAAAAGGGGCCATGGTATAGCTCAGGCCATGGCTTCAGAGGGTGAAAGCCCTAAGCCTTGGCAACTTCCACATGATGTTAAACCTGTGGGTATACAGAATTGAGGTTTAGAAACCTTCACCTAGATTTCAGAGGATGTATGGAACTGTCTGGATGTCCAGGCAGGAGTTTGCTGTGAGGTGGGGCCCTCATGGAGAACCTCTGCTAGGGCAGTGTGGAAGGGAAATATGGGGTTGAAGGACCCACAGAGAGTCCCCACTGGGGCACTGCCTAGTGGAGCTGTGAGAAGAGGCCATCATCCCTCAGGCTCCAGAGTGGTAGATCCACCAACAGCTTGCACCATGTGCCTGGAAAAGCCACAGACATTGAATGCCAGCCTATCAAAGCAGCCAGGAGGGGGCCTGTACCCTGCAAAGCCACAGGGGTGGAACTACCCAAGACCATGGGAACACACCTCTTGCCATCAGTGTGACCTGAATGCAAGACATGGAGTCAAAGGAGATAATTTTGGAGATTTAAGATTTGACTGCCCTGCTGGATTTCAGACTTGCATGTGGCCTGTAGCCCCTTTGTTCTGGCCAATTTCTCCCATTCGGAATGGGTCTATTTTCCCAGTGCTGGTATCTCCATTGTATCTAGGAAGTAACTAACTTGCTTTTGATTTTACAGGCTCATAGACAGAAGGGACTTGCCTTGTCTCAGATGAGACTTTGAACGGTGGACTTCTGAGTTAGTATTGAAATGAGTTAAGACTTTGGGTGAATGTTGGGAAGGTATGATTGGTTTTGAAAAGTGAAGACATGAGATTTCGGAGGGGCCAGAGGTGGAATGATATGGTTTGGCTGTGTCCCCAACCATATCTCATCTTCAGTTGTAACTCCCACAATTACAACATGTCGTGAGAGGAACCTGGTAGCGGGTGATTGAATCATGGGGGCAGGTCATTGAATCATGGGGGCAGGTCCTTCCCATGCTGTTCTCATAGTAGTGAATAAGTCTTAAGAGATCTGATGGCTCTAAAAAGGGGAGTTTCCCTGCACAAGCTCTCTTCTCTTGTCTGCTGCCATGTAAGATGTGCCTTTTACCTTCGGCCATGATTAACTGTGAGTCCATTAAATGTCCTTCTTTTCTAAATTGCCCAGTCTTGTGTATGGCTTTATCGGCAGCATGAAAATGGACTAATACAACCACAAAGCCCTTTATTTACTAGAAAATTAGACAATGTGTTTTAAAATAGATGTTTTTTAATTACCCTTCTAATATAGTCTTAGAAATTTAACAGTACATGGCCTGATTAAATATGATTAAGAACCATATCTACAATGGTGCAATTACCTAAGAATTCAGGCAAAGAACCATTTTAGTATGAATATTCAAATAGCCAAGTACTTGAAGTAGCTGTGGCCCAACAGGGCCTCTGAGCTTCAGGTTTTTTCTGCTGAAAATGGAAACAAATATTCATGCAGCCTAATGTTTGAAAAGCATCTAGCATCATCTGATACATAAGCCCACAAAACAATATTTACTGAATTGGCCATCATTTACTTCCACTCAACATCACTGATGTTGGCCTCTGAAAGAACAAATCAACGAGAAATTGCTAGGAAAAGAGTCACCTATTTCATCATAGTTCTGCAGTACTCTTCCAAAGGTAAAACAGACCTTCAGTAGTATCATCCAGGGCAAGCTGTTTCAGAACAACCATCTCCCATTCCTACTGTGGTATATATATTGATAAATGCAACTGCATAAGTGCCTAAGAATTCTCCTGATACCTTGCAGCTTTGCTGCAAAAGCAAAAATAGACAAATGGGATATAATTAAACTAAAGAACTTCTGCACAGCAAAAGAAATTATCATCAGAGTGAACAGACAACCTACAGAATGGGAGAAAATTTTTGCAATCTACTCATCTCACAAAGGGCTAATATCCAGAATCTACAAAGAACTTAAACAACTTTACAAGAAAAAAAAACAACTCCATCAAAAAGTGGGCAAAGGATGTGAACAGACATTTCTCAAAAGAAGACATTTATGCAGCCAACAGACACGTGAAAAAATGCTCATCATCACTGGTCATCAGAGAAATGCAAATCAAAACCACAATGAGATACCATCTCACGTCAGTTAGAATGGTGATCATTAAAAAGTCAGGAAACAACAGATGCTGGAGAGGATGTGGAGAAATAGGGGTGCTTTTACACTGTTGGTGGGAGTGCAAATTAGTTCAGCCATTGTGGAAGACAGTGTGGCGATTCCTCAAGGATCTAGAACTAGAAATACCATTTGACCCAGCCATCCTATTACTTGGTATATACCCAAAGGATTATAAATCATGCTGCTATAAAGACACATCCACACGAATGTTTATTGTGGCACTATTCACAATAGCCAAGACTTGGAACCAACCCACATGTCCATCAATGATAGACTGGATTAAGAAAATGTAACACATATACACCATGGAATACTATGCAGCCATAAAAAAGGATGAGTTAATGTCCTTTGCAGGGACATGGATGCAGCTGGAAACCATCATTCTATGCAAACTACCACAAGGACAGAAAACCAAACACTGCATGTTCTCACTCATAGGTGGGAACTGAACAATGAGAACACATGGACACAGGGTGGGGAACATCACATGCCGGGGCCTGTTGGGGGCTGGAGGGCTGGGTGAGGGATAGCATTAGGAGAAATACCTAATGTAAATGACGAGTTGATGGGTGCAGCAGACCAACATGGCACATGTATACCTATGTAACAAACCACGTTGTACACATGTACCCTAGAACTTAAAAGTATAATAATAAAAAAGAATTAGCTGTTGGCTGATCCTTAAATTGTTATCTAACAAAGGATTCTAAGAATATTGAATTTGTTTAGCAGAATAGTTATTTGAGATGAGGAAACTGAAATAGTAGAACACGAAACAGATAACATTTTGATAGCAATAGTTGGGACTTAGAGTCAAATCAACTGAATGGAGCACTTGCCTGATGAGGGCAAGGCTTAGAGAGACAAATTTAGGTGTGGGGTCGTTCCTGGGAAGCTAAGAAGTATGAGGGCCTTAGAAAAGGGTGCTAAAAGTGAGGAGATGATGCCTTGGAAAATTGAAGAGTGGATGGCATAGTTCAATGATACAAGTCTTCTCTGGGATGAACTTGGCCATAAAAACCGGAAGGGGTGATGGGGAAAACCCCTGTGTTATATTTGCTGAATGATCCACATGAGGGACCCCATTTGATTATCTGCCCTAGACTTTTGATTGTTAATTTGCAGTGTTAATTTCTGTTCTTCTTTTAAGGCTTGAATTTATGATTGTAATTGGAATTAATTTAAGTGTAGTTACCAAAATAATGGAATAAATTTAATAAATAATGGAATAAATTATTTAAGATTATTTAAACTGGCTATCTTATAAGTCATACAGTTTAATAAATATTAATACATTGTCACTTGTAAATATGCCCGATATTTTTTAAAAACCCTATTTCTTCTTGCTTTAATTTTTCTTTGCTCTCTAGGACTAATGGGCAAAATTGTGAACTTTACTATGAATTTCTACTAACATCTTGTACAATAGTTTACTTTCCCAGAACTCATTTTGAATTAAGGAGATCATGTTCTACCTGTAACCTCATATGGAGTGCTTTAAAAATGAATAATTTGACTTTCTGGGTTGTGGGATTTTGAGAAGTACTTGACTGAAATTAACAGTCATTATTATGTTGGCTACTGCTAATATATTAGAAATTATTCTTGAAAGAACCCAGTTGAATGCCAAGCCCAGTGTCATTTGATGAGAGGTGGAGAGAGGCATATATATGTAAACAACAATTTATAAACCTGATGGGGTTGCTTGCCAGTTTTGATTTATTTTAAATTGAGTAAGCACTGGGATCAACTTACTAAAAAAAAAAAAGGTAATGTCAGGCTTAGGATTTTAGCAAATAGACTTTTGTAGATGTGTTAATTTTTTTTTAGTATATAGAAAGATGTTTAATGTCACTAAAAATTATGCAAATGCAAATTAAAACTATAATATGCCACTTTCATCCACTACAGTGACAAAGGTTGTTAGTACGCTTTTGTTAGGAAGTGGAAAAAAAAAAAACCCTTTCATAAACTTTTATTTATTTATTTTTATTTTTTATTTTTTTAAGTTCCAGGATACATGTGCAGGATGTGCAGGTTTGTTACAGAGGTAAATGTGTGCCATGGTGGTTTGCTGCACCTATCAACCCATCACCTAGGTATTAAGCCTAGCATGCATTAGCTATTTTTCCTAATGCTCTCCCTCCCCTGAAGTCACCCTCCGACAGGCCCCAGTGTGTGTTGTTCCCCTCCCTGTGTCCATGTGTTCTCATTGTTCAGCTACCACTTAACAGTGAGAACATGTGGTGTTTGGTTTTCTGCTCCTGCATTAATTTGCTGAGGATAATGGCTTCCAGCTCCATCCATGTACCTGCAAATGACATGATCTCGTTCATTTTTATGGCTGCATAGCATTCCATGGCGTATATGTACCACATTTTCTTTATCTCGTCCATCATTGATGGGCATTTGGGTTGATTCCAAGTCTTTGCTATTGTGAATAGTGCTGCAGTGGACATACACATGCATGTATCTTTGTAATAGAATGATTTATATTCCCTTGGGTTTATATTCACTAATGGGATTCCTGGGTTACATGGTATTTCTGGTTCTAGATCTTTTAGGAATCACCACACTGTCTTCCATAATGGTTGAACAAATTTATGTTCCCACCAACAGTGTGAAAGTGCTCCTGTTTCTGTGCAACCATGCCAGCATCTGTTGTTTCTAGAGTTTTTAACAATCACCATTCTGACTGGCATGAGATGATATTTCATTGTGGTTTTGATTTGCATTTCTCTAATGATCAGTGATGTTGAGCTTTTTTCATATGTTTGTTGGTCACATGAATGTCTTCTTTTGAGAAGTGTCTGTTCATGTCCTTTGCCCACTTTTTAATGGGATTGTTTTTTCCTGTAAATTTGTTACATTCCTTGTAGATTCTGGATATTAGACCTTTGTCAGAAGAATAGATTGCAAACATTTTCTCCCACTCTGTAGGTTGCCTTGTTTGCTCTAATGATAGTTTTTTTTTTTTTTTTTTTTTCCTGTGCAGAAGCTCTTTAGTTTAATTAGATCCCATTTGTCAATTTTTGCTTTGGTTGCAATTTCTTTTGACAGTTTCATCATGAAATCTGCCCTTGCATATGTCCTGAATGGTATTGCCTAGATTTTCTTCTAGGGTTTTTGTAGTTTGGGGTTTTATATTTTAGTCATTAATCTATCTTAAGTTAATTTTTGTATAAGGTGTAAGGAAGGGGTCCAGTTTCAATTTTCTGCATATGGCTAAACAGTTCTCCCAGAACTACTTATTAAATAGGGAATCATTTCCCCATTGCTTGTTTTTGTCAGGTTTGTTGAAGATTAGATGATTGTAGATGTGTGGTCTTATTTCTGAGTTCCCTATTCTATTCCACTGGTGTATGTGTCTGCTTTTTACCAGTACCATGCTGTTTTGGTTACTGTAGCCTTGTAGTATAGTTTGAGGTCAGGTAACGTGATGCCTCCAACTTTGTTCTTTTTGTTTAGGATTGTCTTTGGTGTATGGGCTCTCTTTTGGTTCCATAGGAATTTTAAAATAGTTTTTTCTAATTCTGTGAAGAATGTCAATGGTAGTTTCATGGGAATAACATTGAATTTATAAATTACTTTGGGCAATATGGACATTTTCATGATCATGATATTGATATATGCTGGAGCACTTTGGGAGGCCAAGGTAGGTGGATCACTTGAGGTCAGGCATTTGAGACCAGCCTGGCCAATGTGGTGAAACCCCATCTCTACTAAAACTACAGAAAATTATCCAGGTGTGGTGGCAGGTGCCTGTAATCCCAGCTGCTTGGAAGACTGAGGCAAGAGAATCTCTTGAACCTGTAAGGTGGAGTTTGCAGAGAGCTGAGATTGTGCCACTACACTCC
Source organism: Papio anubis (assembly GCF_008728515.1). Lineage (NCBI taxonomy): Eukaryota > Metazoa > Chordata > Mammalia > Primates > Cercopithecidae > Papio > Papio anubis. The sequence continues at coordinate 86,389,959 of NC_044980.1, read as the reverse complement.
GGCCTGGGTGCCAGAGTGAGACTCCATCCCTACCTCCCCCCAAAAAAAGATATATTCTGGAGAAGGAAGAGAAGAAACTTTAATCAGATGAAGCCTCAAAGCATTCAGTATTCCTGATGTAGGAGGTGAAAGGGAATGGCTTTATGATTGTTTGTTTCATTCTGTTGCCTTCATGGTGAGTACTTGATACTGTGGATGATGTCAGTGTTCTTTTTAACATATAAAGGAATATCAGATCTACTCTTAACAGTTTCCTAATAGAGAACCTGTCTTTTACTGAGGCTACTGATTAATAGCAAAAGAATTCTAGGTTGTGGTGACTCACACCTGTAATCCCAGCACTTTGGGAGGCTGAGGTGGGCAGGTCACTTCAGGTCAGGAGTTTGGGACCAGCCTGGCCAACATGGTGAAACCCTGTCTCTACTAAAAATATTAAAAATTAGCAAGGCGTGGTGGTGGGGCCTGTAATCCCAGTGACGTGGAAGGCTGAGACAGGACAATCGCTTGAATCCAGGAGGTGGAGGTTGCAGTGAGGCGAGATTGAGTGTGCCACTGCACTCTAGTGCCTGGGAGACAGAGCGAGACCCTGTCTGAAGAAAAAAAAAGAAGAATTCTTTGAGGACAGTATGTGAGTAAAAAAATGATGACTGTGGAAGCAAAAAAGAGGAGGAAAAGAGATGGCGAAAATGGGTGGTTATTATTGGAGGAAACCTGAGAGGAAGGAAGATGAGGAAAAAAAAATGGGTGGAATGAAAAAAGATTGGTCTTCATTCTGTTGCGAAGGCCTCAACCATCTGAGGGTTGACCTCTCTTTTGCTTCCATCCATCCTAGTTTCCTCCAGCTAGTAAAAATCTTTTTTTTTTTTTAATTATACTTTTAAGTTCTAGTTGTGCAGGTTTGTTACATAGGTATACATGTGCCATATTGGTTTGCTGCACCCATCAACTCATCATTCACATTAGGTATTTCTCCTAATGCTATCCCTCACCCAACCCTCATCCCCTGACAGACCCCAGTGTGTGATGTTCGCCACCCTGTGTCCAAGTGTTCTCATTGTTCAGTTCCCACCTGTGAGTGAGAACATGCAGTGTTTGGTTTTCTGTCCTTGTGGTAGTTTGCTGAGAATAAATGGTTTCCAGCTTCATCCATGTCCCTGCAAAGGACATTAACTCATCCTTTTTTATGGCTGCATAGTATTCCATGGTGTATATGTATTACATTTTCTTAATCCAGTCTATCATTGATGGACATGTGGGTTGGTTCCAAGTCTTGGCTATTGTGAATAGTGCCACAATAAACATTCGTGTGGATGTGTCTTTATAGCAGCATGATTTATAATCCTTTGGGTATATACCAAGTAATGGGATGGCTGGGTCAAATGGTATTTCTAGTTCTAGATCCTTGAGGAATCGCCACACTGTCTTCCACAATGGCTGAACTAATTTGCACTCCCACCAACAGTGTAAAAGCACCCCTATTTCTCCACATCCTCTCCAGCATCTGTTGTTTCCTGACTTTTTAATGATCACCATTCTAACTGACGTGAGATGGTATCTCATTGTGGTTTTGATTTGCATTTCTCTGATGACCAGTGATGATGAGCATTTTTTCACGTGTCTGTTGGCTGCATAAATGTCTTCTTTTGAGAAGTGGCTGTTCATATCCTTTGCCCACTTTTCGATGGAGTTGTTTTTTTTCTTGTAAAGTTGTTTAAGTTCTTTGTGGATTCTGGATATTAGCCCTTTGTCAGATGGGTAGATTGTAAAAATTTTCTCCCATTCTGTAGATTGTCTGTTCACTCTGATGATAATTTCTTTTGCTGTGCAGAAGTTCTTTAGTTTAATTATATCCCATTTGTCTATTTTTGCTTTTGCAGCAAAGCTGCAAGGTATCAGGAGAATTCTTAGGCACTTATGCAGTTGCATTTATCAATATATATACCACAGTAGGAATGGGAGATGGTTGTTCTGAAACAGCTTGCCCTGGATGATACTACTGAAGGTCTGTTTTACCTTTGGAAGAGTACTGCAGAACTATGATGAAATAGGTGACTCTTTTCCTAGCAATTTCTCGTTGATTTGTTCTTTCAGAGGCCAACATCAGTGATGTTGAGTGGAAGTAAATGATGGCCAATTCAGTAAATATTGTTTTGTGGGCTTATGTATCAGATGATGCTAGATGCTTTTCAAACATTAGGCTGCATGAATATTTGTTTCCATTTTCAGCAGAAAAAACCTGAAGCTCAGAGGCCCTGTTGGGCCACAGCTACTTCAAGTACTTGGCTATTTGAATATTCATACTAAAATGGTTCTTTGCCTGAATTCTTAGGTAATTGCACCATTGTAGATATGGTTCTTAATCATATTTAATCAGGCCATGTACTGTTAAATTTCTAAGACTATATTAGAAGGGTAATTAAAAAACATCTATTTTAAAACACATTGTCTAATTTTCTAGTAAATAAAGGGCTTTGTGGTTGTATTAGTCCATTTTCATGCTGCCGATAAAGCCATACACAAGACTGGGCAATTTAGAAAAGAAGGACATTTAATGGACTCACAGTTAATCATGGCCGAAGGTAAAAGGCACATCTTACATGGCAGCAGACAAGAGAAGAGAGCTTGTGCAGGGAAACTCCCCTTTTTAGAGCCATCAGATCTCTTAAGACTTATTCACTACTATGAGAACAGCATGGGAAGGACCTGCCCCCATGATTCAATGACCTGCCCCCATGATTCAATCACCCGCTACCAGGTTCCTCTCACGACATGTTGTAATTGTGGGAGTTACAACTGAAGATGAGATATGGTTGGGGACACAGCCAAACCATATCATTCCACCTCTGGCCCCTCCGAAATCTCATGTCTTCACTTTTCAAAACCAATCATACCTTCCCAACATTCACCCAAAGTCTTAACTCATTTCAATACTAACTCAGAAGTCCACCGTTCAAAGTCTCATCTGAGACAAGGCAAGTCCCTTCTGTCTATGAGCCTGTAAAATCAAAAGCAAGTTAGTTACTTCCTAGATACAATGGAGATACCAGCACTGGGAAAATAGACCCATTCCGAATGGGAGAAATTGGCCAGAACAAAGGGGCTACAGGCCACATGCAAGTCTGAAATCCAGCAGGGCAGTCAAATCTTAAATCTCCAAAATTATCTCCTTTGACTCCATGTCTTGCATTCAGGTCACACTGATGGCAAGAGGTGTGTTCCCATGGTCTTGGGTAGTTCCACCCCTGTGGCTTTGCAGGGTACAGGCCCCCTCCTGGCTGCTTTGATAGGCTGGCATTCAATGTCTGTGGCTTTTCCAGGCACATGGTGCAAGCTGTTGGTGGATCTACCACTCTGGAGCCTGAGGGATGATGGCCTCTTCTCACAGCTCCACTAGGCAGTGCCCCAGTGGGGACTCTCTGTGGGTCCTTCAACCCCATATTTCCCTTCCACACTGCCCTAGCAGAGGTTCTCCATGAGGGCCCCACCTCACAGCAAACTCCTGCCTGGACATCCAGACAGTTCCATACATCCTCTGAAATCTAGGTGAAGGTTTCTAAACCTCAATTCTGTATACCCACAGGTTTAACATCATGTGGAAGTTGCCAAGGCTTAGGGCTTTCACCCTCTGAAGCCATGGCCTGAGCTATACCATGGCCCCTTTTAACCAAAGCTAGAGTGGCTAAGACACAGGGCACCAATTCCCTAGGTGGCATACAGTAGGGGGGGCCTGTGCATGGCCCAGGAAAACACTTTTTCCTCCCAGGTCTCTGGGTCTGTGATGGGTGGGGCTGCCACAAAGGTCTCTGACATGGCCTGGAGACATTTTCCCCATTGCCCTGGAAATTAACATTTGCCTCCTTATTATTTATTCTAATTTCTGCAGCTGGCTTGAATTTCTCCTCAGAAAATGGGGTTTTCTTTTCTATTGCATCATCAGGTTGCAAATTTTCTGAACTTTTATGCTGTTTCCCTTTTAAAACTGAATGCTTTTAACAGCACCGAAGTCACCTTTTGAATGCTTTGCTGCTTAGAAATTTCTTCTGCCAGATACCCTAAATCATCCCCCTCAAGTTCAAAGTTCTACACATCTCTAGGACAGGGACTAAATGCCACCAGTCTCTTTGTTAAAATATAGCAAGAGTCACCTTTACTCCAGTTCCCAACAAGCTCCTCATCTCCATCTGTGACCACATCTGGATTTCATTGTCCATATCATTATCAGCATTTTTTTGTCAAAGCCATTCAACAAATCTCTAGGAAGTTTCAAACTTTTCCACATTTTTTTTGTCTTCTCTTGAACCCTCCAAAGTATCCCAACCTCTGCCTATTACCCAGTTCCAAAGTTGCCTTCACATTTTGGGGTATCTTTACAGCAGCACCCCACTCTACTGGTACCAATTTACTGTATTATTCTATTTTCATGCTGGTGATAAAGACATAGATAAGACTGCATAATTTATAAAGAAAAACAGGTTTAATGGAGTCACCATTCCACATGGCTGTGGAGGCCTCACAATCATGGTGGAAGGTAAAAGGCACATCTCCCATGGTGGTGGACAAGAGACGAGATCTTGTGCAGGGAAACTCCCCTTTTTAAAAACCATCAGATCTCATGAGACTTATTCACTGTCACAAGAACAGCTTGGGAAAGACCTGCCCCCATAACTCAATCACCTCCCACCAGGTTTGGAAATTGTGGGAGTTACAATTCAAGATGAGATTTGGGCAGGGACGCAGCCAAACCATATCACTGGTCATTTTAGAAAAATTAGAAAATGTAATTTTTCACATACACATATACATACATATTTCATGCTAATCTCTTTGCTTTCTCTATTAATGCCTCAGACCAACACTTTCCCCAATGCAAACCAGTGGATTTTGTTGGTATTGTTATTAAACTTGTTTAAATAGTTGCAGAATGAGTAAGTTTTACTCATTTTGGCCAGTGTTGCCAATCATCTAGACTTGTCATAGATAATTTATTACCTACAGATGTGTTTGGGAAACTGAAAAACTGTGCTTAATAACTCAGCTTGTCTAGTAAAATTATTATAGATGTCATCAGAAGAACCTACTTCTATAGTCCATATAGTAGTAATTATTCAAAGTGTTGCACTTTGATGGCCCATCTGTAGGGCATATTTAAAAATCCAGTATTTATTTGGCACAATTGATCTAAAAAATAAATAAAATAAAATGCTTCCACATTCCTTTGAAAACCTCTTTGCTTTGAGGGTAATACAGCAGTCTGTAGAACTACATCTCAGTCTACAACGTCTGATGTTCAATGATTGTACTACTTCTTATTTTTTTTGTAACTCAGTTTGTATTTTGAGTCCCTATTCTGCCCAAGTGACTTAAGTTTTTTTTATATTTCCCACTTTTGTTTTAAGTTCAGGGGTATATGTGCAAAATATGTAGGTTTGTTACATGGGTAAACATGTGCCATGGTGGTTTGCTGCACAGATCATCCCATCATCTAGGTATTAAGCCCAGTATCCAGTAGCTGTTCTTCCTGATGCTCTCCCTCCTCCCATATCCCACCCTCTGACAATCCCCAGTGTGTGTTGTTCCCGTCAATGTGTCCATGTGTTCTCATCATTCAGCTCCCACTTATAAGTGAGAACATGTGGTATTTGTATTTGTGTTCCTGTGTTAGTTTGTGGAGGATTATGGCTTCCATTTCCATCCATGTCCTGCAAAGATCATGATCTCGTTCCTTTTTATGGCTACATAGTATTGCACGGTGTATATGTGCCACATTTTGTTTATACAGTCCATCATTGATGGGCATTTGGGTTGATTTTACTGGAATGGTATCACATCTATAGATTAATTTGAGGATAATTAACATCTTTAAAAAGTATTTAACATCTTTAAAGTATTAACATCTTTAAAAAGTATTTAGTATTGGATCTTCTGATCCATAAACACGGTACATCTCTTCATGTATGTAGGATATCTTTAACATTTGTCAGCAGTGTTTTATAGTTTTCATTGTACAGATCTTGCACATAGTTTGTTAAATTTATTCCCAATTATTTCCAGTTTTTTTGTTGCTATTGTAAATTACATTGGTTTTTGAATTATAATTTCCAACTATTTGTTCTTAGAACATACAAATACAATTGATTTTTGTACATTGACTTTGAATCATATGACCTTGCCAAACTCATTTATTAGTTTGGTAGGTTGTTGTTGTTTTCTCTTTTACTTTTTTGTATATTCCTTACATTGAAATAATTATAATCGTGCCAGCTACCAAAAGATAGTTTTATTATTTCCTTTCCAATCTGTGTGCCTGCTATTATTTTTTTCTCTAGGATTTCCAGTGCAATGTTGAATAGAAGTAGTTAGAGGATATGTCCTTGCTTTGTTCCTAGTCTTAGGGCAATAGCGTGCAGTCTTTTTTCCATATGTAGGACATCAGCTCCTAAATATTAGTTTGAGGAAGTTCCTTTATATTCCTAGTTTGTTGAGGGTTTATTATGAATAGGTGTTGGATTTTGTCAAATGCTTTCTCTGCATCTTTTCAGGTGTGTGTGTGTGTGTGTGTGTGTGTAGTTAACATGGTAAATTACATTGATTTTTTTCCCAAAAGTTTAACTACATTTCTGGAAAAAAATGCTTTTTCTATGTCTTTTGGGATGATCCTTTGTATTTTTGTATGTGTGTGTTACTTAATATGATCCCTAGTACTATTCTTTGATCTGAAGTCTACCTCATCTGATATTAATACATTCTCTCCAACTTTCTTCTAATTTGTGTTTATATGGTATATCTATTTGCACTTTTTACTTTTAACCTATTTGTGTCTTTATGTTTAAAGTAAGTTTCTCTATTCCCTTTTGTTTTTCCTTCATTTTAAATCCAATCTGTCGGTCTCTAATGTTGTTATTGATATGGTTGAGTTTAAATTTATTATCTTGCTTTGTTTTCCTATTTGTCCCATCTTCTCTTCTGTTGACTTATTAACCATATACCTCTTTGTTTTAATTTACTAGTGATTGTTCAGGGGTTTAAAACACACGTCTTTAACTTATCACAGCCTATCTTTACATAATATCATACAACTTTACATATGGGGAAGAACCTTACAATAGTGCTAGTATCATACATTTTACTTCATATTTTGTGAACCTGTAAAAGAAGAAGATAAACTTTTTTTTTTCTCCTCTCATATATTTAACAGAATACTGGATACTTCACTTGGGGTCATCAAACTGTGTGTGGGGATTGTCACAGGTTAAGGGTTCAGAGCCACAAGACCTCACTTCACTTCAGATGCCAGCCCCAAGTCCAGGTTGTTACTTGCACTTTTGACTAACCAGCTGTAAATCAGTGGTTCTCATGACCCCATCCTTGGGTTCATTAATTTGTTGGAGTGCCTTACAAAACTCAGGGAAACACTCTACTTTAGTAAATGGGCACATTTATTATAGAGGATAATACAAAGGATGTAGATAAACAGCCAGTTGGAAGAGATGTGTAGGACAAGGTGTGTGGGAAGAGGCATAGAGCTTCCATGGCCTCTCAGGGTGCACCACCCTCCAGGCACTTCCATGTTCAGCAGTGCAGAAGCTCTCTGAACCCTGTAGTTGAAGGATTGTTATGGAGGTTTCATCATGTAGGCGTGATTGATTAAGTCATTGGCCATTGGTGATCAACTCAACTTTTAACCCCTTTCCCCATCCCCGGAGGTCTGAGGGTAGGGCTGAAAGTTCCAACCTTCTACTCACATGGTTGGCTCCCCCTGGCAACTAGTCCCTGAATAGTTCTGAGGCTATTCAGGAGTCCACCAAGAGTTACCTCGTTAGAGCGAAAGATACTACTAACACTTAGGAAATTACAAAGGTTTTAGGAGGTCTGTGGCAGAAACTGGGGTAAAAGACCAAATATTAGAACAAAAGATTCTTCTAGTACTCCTAACTACAAAGGTTTTAGGAGTTCTGTCTCAGGAACTGAGGGCAGAGACTAAATGTATTTTTATTATATCACAAAAGCTTACTAAATATATTGTTATTAAATCACAAAAGCTTACAATACATTGTAATTGCTTTTGCCTTGGGTAATCTCCTTTATCTTTTTCTTTTATATTCTTTTTATGAGACAGGGTTTGCCTCTGTTGCCAGACTGGAGTGGAGTGGAGTGCAGTGGTGCAATCATGTCTCACTACAACCTCCACCTCCTGGGTTCAAGGGATCCTCCTGCCTCAGGCTCCTGAGTAGCTGGAACTACAGTCACGTGCCACAATGCCTAGCTAATTTTTTAAATATTGATTTTCAGTAGGGATGAGGTCTTGTCATATTGCCCAGGCTTGTCTCAAACTCCTGGGCTCAAGCAATCCTGCCTCGACCTCTCAAAGTGCTGAGATTACAGGTATGAGCCACTGCACCCAGCTCCTTTATCTTTTAAAAAGATTAAAATATGAGGAAAACATTTATTATTTTTACTCACATATTTACCATTTATGGTACTTTTTTCCTTTTTGTGTAGAGTTATATTTCTTTCTGGTTTAATTTTTTATCCTTTCTAATGAAGAACTTTAACATTTCTTGTGGTTCCAGTCTGATAGCATCAATTTCTCTCAGTATTTGTCTGTCTGGAAAAGGTCTGTATTTTGCCCTCATTTTTTAAAAGATATATTTTTTCCAGTATAGAATGTGTGTTTTTTTCATTTGTTTTTTGCTTCAGTACTTTAAAGATGTCACTCCATTGTCTTTTGACTTACCTAGCTTTTGATGAGAAGTTTTCTGTCATTCTTGGTTTTATTCTTCTGCACAAAATGTGTCTTTTTTTCCTGCTCTCTGGCTGCTTTTAAGATAGTCTCTTTATTTCTCATTTCCAGAAGTTTGATTATGTTGTGGTTTGATATGATGTTATGATATTATTATTATGTTATGATGTTATTATGTGCGGATTTTTTTTCAGGTTTATTCTGCTCAGAATTTCTTGAGCTGATTTGCATCTGTTATTTATTTTTACAGAATTTAGAAAATCCATGGTAATTTTTTTCAAATTTTTTTTCTTTGTCCTTTTCTTTCTGGGACTCCACTTACATATATATTAGTCTGCATGATATGGTCGTACAGGTACCCGAGACTCTATTTTGGGGGGTCTTTTTCTACTTGTGTTTTGTTCTGGGTAGCTTGTTTTGTGATGTATTCCAAGTTCACTGATCTTGTCTTCTGCCACTTTTATTCTGTTGTTTATATTCAATGTAATTTTCATTTTATATTCTGTAATTCAGACTTCTAGTGGATCTTTAAAAATATCTTCATTATTTCTTCAACATGTTCATGTTTTCTTCTGCATTCTTGAACATATTTATGATAGTTGTTTTAGTGTCCTTTTCTGCCAATTCTACTTCTCCTGTCATTCTATTTATTTCTTTTTCTCCAGGTTTCTATTGATTGTGTTTTCTTTGGATTATGGGTAACCTTTCTTGCTTTGTAATATTTTTTTGAACAGATGCTGGATATTATGAATTTTATGTTGTTGGATACTGGGTTTTGTTTTATTCCTTTAAGGTGGTTGGACTTTGTTTTGGCATGCATTTAAATTACTTGGGATTGGTTTTATCCTTTCATTGTTTGCTTTGTTAAAGGGTTCCAGAAGAGCCTTTAGTCTATGGCTAAGTTAGTCTTACTGCTAACTCTACAAATACCTCGTGTACTATATGGCCTCTCCACTCTGGCAAATGAGAATTAATTCTTATCTCTGCATGAACTGTGGAAATTATTTGGTATACTGCTTCCTGATGTTTCTTTCCTCAGCCTTGAGGAGTTTCACTTCATGCATATGCAGATGAATAGTCAGCCATAGATTACAGAAGACCTTCTGTAAGATCTTTAGAGTTCTCTTTCCATTTAGCTACCTCCTGTCTGATAATCTCCACCAATTCTAGTTGTATCAACTTACCCAGATCCCTGTCTCTGTCTCCTGAGCTCACTGTGACTGCTGGGCTCTGTGTGGATTCTGCTCTATAGCCTGGAAAATGCTTCTGGGTGATAAGCTGGGGCAATCAGAGGGCTCAGCTAGTTTGTTTTCCTTCTGTTATCCAGTGTCTGAAAACTCTTGTTTCATATATATTATTCAGTTTTCTGGTATTTATGATTGGAAGGCAGTTCTCATAGTTAATCCTTTATAGGTGAAAATGAAAGTTCTTGTCAAACTGTTTAAGACTTTTTGTTAATGTTCCATAAGAGTAACAGTGTTATTATGTATTTTTGTACTTCTGCTAAAAATATGAATTTTAAGACCAGGTGCAGTGGCTCACACCTGTAATCCCAGCACTTTGGGAGGCCGAGGCGGGTGGATCACCTGAGGTCAGGAGTTCGAGACCAGCCTCAACATGGAGAAACCCCGTCTCTACTAAAAATACAAAATTAGCCGGGCGTGGTGGTGCATGCCTGTAATCCCAGCTACTCAGGAGGCTGAGGCAGGAGAATTGCTTGAACCTGGGAGGCGGAGGTTGTGGTGAGCCGAGATCGCACCATTGCACCCCAGCCTAGGCAACAAGAGTGAAACTCTATCTCAAAAAAAAAAAAAAAAATATATATATATATATATATGAATTTTAACAAAATTATAGTATTTCACATTATAGTATAATTTATTGTTTTGAAACATAGTATATTTTTTAATAGAGACTGTTCTCAGTTATCTTTATAATTGAAAGCAGGAAATAGTATGCATTGTATAAAACATTAGATAATTCTAAATTAATTTCCAGTGGTCTTTGGAATGTATTGTGTGATTTTACAATGCAGTAGAATGACCTTATAATTATGTAGATGTGTGGTATTATTTCTGAGGGCTCTGTTCTGTTCCATTGGTCTATATCTCTGTTTTGGTACCAGTACCATGCTGTTTTGGTTACTGTAGCCTTGTAGTATAGTTTGAAGTCAGGTAGCGCGATGCATCCAGCTTTGGTCTTTTGGCTTCGGATTGTCTTGGCAATGAGGGCTCTTTTTTGGTTTTGTATGAACTTTAAAGGAGTTTTTTCCAATTCTGTGAAGAAAGTCATTGGTAGCTTGATGGGAATGGTATTGAATCTATAAATTACCTTGGGCACTATGGCCATTTTCATGATATTGATTCTTTCTATCTATGAGCATGGAATGTTCTTCCATTTGTTTGTGTCCTCTTTTATTTCATTGAGTAGTGGTTTGTAGTCAAACCTTAAAGAGGTCCTTCACATCCCTTGTAAGTTGGATTCCTAGGTATTTTATTCTCTTTGAAGCAATAGTGAATGGGAGTTCACTCATGATTTGGCTCTCTGTTTCTCTGTTATTGGTGTATAGGAATGCTTGTGATTTTTGCACATTGATTTTGTATCCTAAGACTTTGCTGAAGTTGCTTATCAGCTTCAGGAGATTTTGGGCTGAAACGATGGGGTTTTCTAAATATACAATCATGTCATCTGCAAACAGGGACAATTTGATTTCCTCTTTTCCTAATTGAATATCGTTTATTTCTTTCTCCTCCCTGATTGCCTTGGCCAGAACTTCCAACACTGTGTTGAATAGGAGTGGTGAGAGAGGGCATCCCTGTCTTCTGCCAGTTTTCCAAGGGAATACTTCCAGCTTTTGCTCATTCAGTATGATATTGGCTGTGGGTTTGTCATAAATAGCTCTTATTATTTTGATGTACGTCCCATCAATACCTAGTTTATTGAGAGTTTTTAGCATGAAGGGCTGTTGAATTTTGTCAAAGGCCTTTTCTGCATCTACTGAGATAATCATGTGGTTTTTGTCTTTGGTTCTGTTTATATGATGGATTACATTTATTGATTTGCATATGTTGAACCAGCCTTGCATCCCAGTGATGAAGCAAACTTGATTGTGGTGGATAAGCTTTTTGATGTGGTGCTGGATTCGGTTTGCCAGTATTTTATTGAGGATTTTTGCATCGATGTTCATCAGGGATACTGGTCTAAAATTTTCTTTTTTGTGTGTGTCTCTGCCAGGCTTTGGTATCAGGATGATGCTGGCCTCATAAAATGAGTTAGGGAGGATTCTCTCTTTTTCTATTGATTGGAATAGTTTCAGAAGGAATGGTACCAGCCCCTCTTTGTACCTCTGGTAGAATTTGGCTGCAAATCTGTCTGGTCCTGGACTCTTTTTGGTTGGTAGGCTATTAATTATTGCCTCAATTTCAGAGCCTGTTATTGGTCTATTCAGATATTCAAGTTTTTCCTGATTTAGTCTTGGGAGGATGTATGTGTCCAGGAATTTATCCATTTCTTCTAGATTTTCTAGTTTATTATTGTAGAGGTGTTTATAGTATTCTATGATGGTAGTTTGTATTTCTGTGGGATCAGTGGTGATATCCCCTTTATCATTTTTTATTGCATCTATTTGATTCTTCTCTCTTTTCTTCTTTATTAGTCTTGCTAGTGGTCTATCAATTTTGTTGATCTTTTCAAAAAACCAGCTCCTGGATTCATTGATTTTTTGAAGGGTTTTTTGTGTCTTTATCTCCTTTGGTTCTGCTCTGATCTTAGGTATTTCTTACCTTCTGTTAGCTTTTGAATGTGTTTGCTTTTGCTTCTCTAGTTCTTTTAATTGTGATGTTAGGGTGTCAATTTTAGATCTTTCCTGCTTTCTCTTGTGGGCATTTAGTGCTATAAATTTCCCTCTACACACTGCTTTAAATGTGTCCCAGAGATTCTGGTATGTTGTGTCTTTGTTCCCATTGGTTTCAAAGAACATCTTTATTTCTGCCTTCATTTCGTTATGTACCCAGTAGTCATTCAGGAGCAGGTTGTTCAGTTTCCATGTAGTTGAGCGGTTTTGATTGAGTTTCTTAATCCTGAATTCTAGTTTGATTGCACTGTGGTCTGAGTGACAGTTTGTTATAATTTCTGTTCTTTTACATTTGTTGAGGAGTAATTTACTTCCAATTATGTGGTCAATTTTGGAATAAGTGTGATGTGGTGCTGAGAAGAATGTATATTCTGTTGATTTGGAGTGGAGAGTTCCGTAGATGTCTATTAGGTCTGCTTGGTGCAGAGTCGAGTCCAATTCCTAGATATCCTTGTTAACTTTCTGTCTCGTTGATCTGTCTAATGTTGACAGTGGGGTGTTAAAGTCTCCCATTATTAATGTCTGGGAGTCTAAGTCTCTTTGTAGGTTTCTAAGGACTTGCTTTGTGAATCTGGGTTTTCCTGTATCGGGTGCATATATATTTAGGATAGTTAGCACTTCTTGTTGAATTGATCCCTTTACCATTATGTAATGGCCTTGTTTGTCACTTTTGATCTTTGATGGTTTAAAGTCTGTTTTATCAGAGACTAGGATTGCACCTCCTGCTTTTTTTTTGTTTTCCATTTACTTGGTAGATCTTCCTCCATCCCTTTATTTTGGGCCTATGTGTGTTTCTGCACGTGAGATGGGGCTCCTGAGTACAGCACACTTATGGGTCTTGACTCTTTATCCAATTTGCCAGCCTGTGTCTTTTAATTGGAGCATGTAGCCCATTTACATTTAAGGTTAATATTGTTATGTGTGAATTTGATCCTTTCATTATGATGTTAGCTGGTTATTTTGCTCGTTAGTTGATGCAGTTTCTTCCTAGCATCGATGGTCTTTACAGTTTGGCATGTTTTTGCAGTGGCTCTTCCGGTTTTCCTTTCCATGTTAAACAGTGCTTCCTTCAGGAGCTCTTGTAAAGCAGGCCTGGTGGTGATGTAATCTCTCAGCATTTGCTTGTCTGTAAAGGATTTTATTTCCCTTTCAGTTATGAAACTTAGTTTGGCTGGATATGAAATTCTGGGTTGAAAATTCTTTTCTTTAAGAATGTTGAATATTGGTCCCCACTCTCTTCTGGCTTCTAGAGTTTCTGCTGAGAGATCTGCTGTTAGTCTGATGGGCTTCCCTTTGTGTGTAACCCGACCTTTCTCTCTGGCTACCCTTAATATTTTTTCCTTCATTTCAACTTTGGTGAATCTGACAATTATGTGTCTTGGAGTTGCTCTTCTCAAGGAGTATCTTTGTGGCGTTCTCTGTATTTCCTGAATTTGAATGTTGGCCTGTCTTGCTAGGTTGAGGAAGTTCCCCTGGATAATATCCTGAAGAATGTTTTCCAACTTGGTTCCATTCTCCCCATCACTTTCAGGTATACCAATCGGACATAAATTTGGTCTCTTCACTTAGTCCTATATTTCTTGGAGGCTTTGTTCATTTCTTTTTACTCTTTTTCCTCTGAACTTCTCTTCTTGCTTCATTTCATTCACTTAATCTTCAATCACTGATACTCTTTCTTCCACTTGATCGAATCAGCTACTGAAACTTGTGCATTTGTCATATAGTTCTCATGCCATGCTTTTTAGCTCCATCAGGTCATTTAGGGTCTTCTCTACACTGTTTATAGCCATCTGTCTAATCTTTTCTCTAGGTTTTTTGCTTCTTTGCAATGGGTTCGAACATCCTACTTTACCTCAGAGAAGTTTGTTATTACTGATCTTCTGAAGCCTTCCTCTCTCAACTCGTCAAAGTCATTCTCCATCCAGCTTTGTTCCGTTGCTGACGAGGAGCTGCATTCCTCTGGAGGAGAAGAGGTGCTTTGATTTTTAGAATTTTCAGCTCCTCTGCTCTGGTTTCTCGCCATCTTTGTGGTTTTATCTACCTTTGGTCTTTGATGACGGTGATGTACAGATGGGGTTTTGGTGTAGATGTCCTTTCTGTTTGTTAGTTTTCCTTCTAACAGTCAGGACCCTCAGCTGCAGGTCTGTTGGAGTTTGCTGGAGGTCCACTCCAGACCCCATTTTCCTAGGTATCACCAGCAGAGGCTGCAGAGGAGCAAATATTGCAGAACTGTAAATGTTGCTGCCTGATGCTTCCTCTGGAAGCTTTGTCTCAGAGGGGCATCTGGCTGTATGAAGTGTCAGTTGGCCCCTACTTGGAGGTGTCTCCCAGTTAGGCTACTCGGGGGTCAGGGACCCACTTGAGGAGGCAGTCTGTCCATTCTCAGATCTCAAACTCCATACTGGGAGAACCACTACTCTCTTCAAAGCTGTCAGACAGGGACGTTTAAGTCTGCAGAAATTTCTGCTGCCTTTTGTTCAGATATGCCCTACCCTGAGAAGTGGAGTCTACAGAGGCAGGCAGGCCTCCTTGAGCTGCGGTGGGCTCTACCCAGTTTGAGCTTCCCAGCCGCTTTGTTTATCTACTCAAGCCTCAACAATGGTGGACACCCCTCCCCCAGCCTTGCTACTGCCTTGCAGTTCAATCTCAGATTGCTGTGCTCGCAGTGAACGAGGCTCTGTGGGCATGGGACCATCTAAGCTAGGCACAGGATATAATCTCCTGGTGTGCTGTTTGCTAAGACCATTGGAAATGCGCATATTAGGGTGGAGGTATCCCGATTTTCCAGGTACCATCTGTCATGGCTTCCCTTGGCTAGGAAAGGGAATTCCCGGACCCCTTGCACTTCCCAGGTGAGACAATGCCCCGCCCTGCTTCAGCTCACACTCCGTGGGCTGCACCCACTGTCTGACAAGCCCCAGTGAGATGAAGCCGGTACCTCAGTTGGAAATGCAGAAATCACCTGTCTGCGTTGCTCACACCGGGAGCTGTAGATTGGAGCTGTTCCTATTCGGCCATCTTGGCACCCCCAGCTAGCAAGCATTTTCTATAAAGGGCCAGATAGTAAATATTTTATGTTTTGTTGGTCATACGGTCTCTGTTACAACTGTCATTACTCTTTCTACTACTCACCTCTGTCATTGTAGCCCAGAAGTAGTCATAAGTGTGCTGTATTCCAATGAAACTTTATTTACAAAAACAGTCATTGGGTAGTTTGCCCTGCAGGCTGTACTTTGCTAACTTCTTATGGAGAATCTTTCAAAATTATAACTGCCTTCTGTTGAGCATCTACACGTTATGTAATGTTATAGGCACATTGGATTGTTTTTTAGCTAATTCTTATGACAAAGAGGAAGCCAAGGCTCAGGAGACTTTAAAGTTGCAGAGTCATTCCTAGAACATAGATTTATCTCCACAGTGATGTTATACTTATTCTTACTCTGAAGTAGAATGCTCTACAAGTTTAAGAACTTTGCTTTCTATATTCTAAAAGAACTTGGTTATAAAGTTGAGCTACCTTGATCTTTCTGAAATCGTTTCATTTCAGATAGTGGCCAAAGAAAACTGACAATTTAAATTAGGGGCAACTGACTAATGGCCTCCAGGCCACCAGAATTTCCCTCAGCTGTTTGCACTGTTGAGATAACAGACATCCTTGAAACCTGCCATAGTACAGCAGTTGACTTGAAGGTCTCTCTTCTTTGACTTTTTTGAGGGGCTATGTTGGTCACTCTAGATAAGATCTTGGAAGAAACCTTAGCGGCATTCTAAGCTTCTCTTTCCAAAATTCAGAACCAGAGGCCAGCAGTACCTCAGGTCTTTGGAAAGGATAGTGGGCAAAGATAAAGATCTTTGATGCTAAAAAGTTAATGAACAAGTTGTCCAGTTTAGCTGTCATCCTATCTTCACCACCTTAGTTCTCCTGGCCTGGAAACGAACTTGATTTACGTAGAGATTACATTCAACTCTGCTTTACATGAACAAGATGATGGATTTCTATAATCACAATATTGTATGTTATCTCTAAAGTTTTCAAAGGTGAAGAAATATTAGGTTTAGTAAAAATGTAAGAAAGTGAGTATTAGGAGCATATAGTTAATAAATGGTCTAGTATTTATTTTAGAAGTTTAAAACACATTTTCCTATTGGGTTTTTGGAGTAAAGTAAGATGATCTACATTGTTGCTGTATCCAGGCCTTTATAGTTGTAAGAAATGTTTGGAGGCTTAGTTGAGAGAAAAAGAATATATTTGAAAAAATGCATTTATCTTTCCTCATGAAAGTTGGTAGTGCTGAAACTGCAAACCTAGGACTGGGAAGGCTGTTGAAATTAGGGAAAACATCAGTGACATGGCATGTCAGTGTGTGTACTAAAGTGCTTCAGAAAAACAGAACCAGTAAGATGTAGATATCTTCAGAGACAGAGTAAGTGAGTGAGAGATTTACTATAAAAAACTGGCTTACTTGATTGTGGAGTCTGAGAAAGCCAGACCAGGGAGAGCTCAGTGTATAGTTCCAACTGGAGTCTGAAGGCCTGAGAACCAAGAAAGCCAATAGTGTAAGTTCCAGTCTGTGTACAAGTCTGAAGGCAGGAGAAACCAGTGTCCTAGTTTGAAGATAGGTAGAGAGAAAGAATTCCTTCTTACTCAATCTTTTTATTCTATTCAGGCCTTCAATGGGTTGCCCGATGCCCATCCACGTTGGAGAGACCAATCTGCTTTACTCTACTGATTCAAAAGTTAATCTCATCTAGAAATATCCTTGGAGACATACCCAGAAACAATGTTTAATCAAGTATCTGGGTCCCCATGGCCCAGTCAAGTTGATACATAAAATTAACTTTCTGTTTGTGTGTGTGTGTGTGTGTGTGAGAGAGAGAGAGAGAGAGAGAGAGAAAGAGAGGATTGAGGGGGAGAGAGAGAGAATGTGGGTAGAGATAAGAAAAACTCCACAGCCTAACCCCTCCTTCTCCTCGTTTTTAAAAAGATTTTAATTCCCTTTTTTATTTTCCAAAGACTTATCTAATTATTTATCTATTTATAATGAATAATTACTGATTGGGTATCTGTTATGTGCTAGGCATGATGCTACCACTGGGGATAAAATAATGAGTTAGACACATTGTCTTCAAGGAGGTTACTGTCTATTAGGGGAGATAAGCAAATATATAATTTAAATACTGTGTACTAAATGCTGAAACATGAGCAAGTATTAAATGCTAAGAGAATTCATAGGAAAGACATCTAATGCTACTTTGAGAGTCAGGAAAGGCTTCCTGGAGGAGATAAAATTTAAGCTAAGTAATGAAGAAGAGGGGCTTAATCAGACAAAAAACCAGGAAAATCTGTTCAAGGCAGAGGAAACAACATGAATGAGAGATGAGGATGGACGCTTGGTCTAAACTTTCCGCATTCCATCTACATGATTCAACTGATTTCAGCATTTTTTAACATCAGGCATTTTAAAAGAAAAGCCTTTATATTGGGTGCCATGAACTAAAAGGAAAAGATGTGGCCTTAATGGTGCATTCAAAAATCTAATAACAAGAAAGTAATATTGCTTACAGATGGCACATTCTCTTCATCAGAATAAATGTGGCTGGCAGTGAGTAAAGTGATAATGGTCCTTCTTGGCTATGTTGGGTCAATTTTTGGTTACCAGTTCTAACAGAGGAAGTCATTGAGTTTAGTCGGATTCAAATCTTTTTTCCCTGCTTTACTGAGGTATAATTGACTAATAAAAATTGTATATATTTAAGATATAGAACATGCTTTGATATATGTTTACATTGTGGAATGATTATTACAATCAAGGTAGTTTACATATTCATTACCTTACATAGTAACCGTCAAATCTTTATATGAATAAGGAAGAAAGGAACTCTGGCAGTTCCACTAAGGTTCAGCTCTCTTAAAGTGCTCCTTCTAGGCCATAGCACCCAGTTTATCCTTTGCTCCCAAGTCTTTTATGTTAGAAGTGGGACTAATCTCTTGTTTTCTCCTTCTCTTCCACCCTCTTTCCCCCTCAGGTGAAACAGTCACAAATGGAATATCAAGAAACATGCTATGTAAGTCCTGGTTTTGAAATACTTTGTCATCCTAAGAAGCTTGGACTTTATCCTGAGGTCAAAGAAATGAAAAATCAGATCATTCCAGCTGCAGTATGGAGAATAGAGTGAAGTGGGGTAACACTGGTGTAGTGGCACGAATTAAGCATATATGTAAGAGAGGATAATGACCTGAACTAGGGTTAAAGTAGTGGGAATTGAGATAAATAGATAGTTTGAGAGAAATTAAGAGGATAGAATGACTAGGACTTGGCAATTGACTGGATATGGGGGGCCTGGTGAATGAGAGGCAGGAGTCAAGATTGATGGTCAGGTTTCTGACTTGGGCAGTGGGTACATAGTGATGCTTGTATAAAGATTGAGAAAGTAAAAAGGAAAGTGAGTGTCAAGCAGTTTCAAGCAGCAGTCAGCTGCTAGGCTGGCTCATCACACTTCTGTAGATTCCGTTGAGAAGGAAGCAATGAGCCTAGATAGATTTAGACAGTTTATTACTCAAAGCAAAAAAGCAGCATGATCTTCATGCTTTTATGAATTCCCCAAGTCCCATGATACAGAGTGAGGCCCAGATAGATGCTGTATACACAGTGGACCTGTGTCCTCCCAATCTTATAAGAGGCTACTTGCAAACTTGCCCAAAATCATTATCCTGGAGGATGACACTATCTTTGTTATGCTGGCCAGGAAACAAATGTACTCTCTAACCCAGAAGCATATCCTGTCTTTACTCAGAGACAAATAAAAACACCATGGACAATTACCTCTCAACAGTAAGAGAATGCTTTCCGTTTTGGACATAATGAATTTGAAATGCCCATGATATCTAAATAAAGATATTCAGTAGATAATAATCTGTTTTTAAGGATATTTGGTATAGTGTTTATAGAAATGAGATAATAAAACAATAAAATATATAAACTTTGGATATGTTAATAACATGATAGTTGCTTGTAAGATAGTTACAACAGGTAGTTACTGTGTTGCCTAATTAAACATCATGATAGCATCTTAATATGTGTAAGACTTATAATTTTATTCATCACAAACTGAATTCACCTAGGCTTAGTCCTCTGCTGCTTATGAGGTTTGATGATCTGCTAACAATCTCAGAAAATGAGAGAGTTGTGTGGTGGCAGTATGTTTATAACACACTATGGAACTGGCCTTATAACTGTAACTTTTGCCTGCTTTTAGTCTAGACCAGCCCTCTTCAGTAGAAATAAGATAAATGCAAGCCTCAAATATGAGCCATATACATAATTTAAAAATTTCTAGTAGCCACATTAAAAAACCTTAAAAGAAGCAATGAAATTAATTTTTATAATATACTTTTAAACCCAGTTTATCAAAATACTGTTTCAACATGTAATCAACATGAAATTATTAGTCAGATAGTTTACATTTTTTTCATGCTAAATCTTTGAAATCCAGTGTGTATCTTACATTTACAGCTTATCTCAATTTGGACTTGATAGATTGCAAGTGCTCAATAGCTATGTGTAGCTATCGATCACTATATTGGACAGTGCAGTTCTAGACCTCAAGAACAAGAAGTTATATTTTATCATGTATGATGAATATAGTTTTTCTTTGTATGTTAGAGGACTAAATACTGTGGTATGCTTTTTATCTTAAACAGTTGAATACCGAGAATAGCTAACATTATAATGAAGAAACAAATGGCCAGTGAATTTACATGGTATTTAATTTTTTTTTTTTTGGAGATCATGAGTTTCACTTAAAATCAGCTAGATATTACTGTGTCTAAAACAGGCATCTTGGAAGGTAAATTAGGCCTGTAGGTTGTATCATTAGGTCCTTGAGTGTAAACCACTCCAGAATTTCACTAAGTGGACCAGGTAACCAGGGGATTTAAAGTATAGTTAATGTTCATCCTTTACACTTGGGAATACATTACATGTTGGTAGAATTTGTTCCATTATTTTATACAGTGAGGTGCCTCATCATTTTGTGGCTTGTGAACATTCACTTATTTACTATGTTGACAAATGTATTGGCTTTACAATACAGAAGCATGAAACATCTCAAAAACCTAAAAGATTTCTGTTAAGTAATTTAATGAAAAACAGACATTGAGGGGAAAAGTCAGCCATCCTATGTGCCCTCAATACAGCAGTTGGAAATAATATACTTTTGAATGTCTGAAATATGTTAGTGGTTTTAGAAAAAGACTAGGTAAGTCATTTGAGAAACTTAAGAAGACCTACCAAGACACTGGCAATACATGGTAATAACTTACTGAGTTTGCTTTGGGTAAACTCAGTGAGTCATGGAACTTGCTATGCACTTTAGTGAGGATACCTTTAATCCTAATTGATGAAATGCAGTCACTTTGAATTGTATGTTGAGGGAATGTTCTCAGGGAAAAGTGAGTTTCTGTGCTGAATGACTGAGTTAAAGCACTTGACTAGTCATAAAGGCTGTGGGTATCCCTTTGATGTTGATTATTATCTGTGATTATTTGTTGAGGGTTTTCTGTTTGTTTTTTAAAACACTTTGGAAAAGCAAATGGTGAGTGTTACAATTTAAACAGATTTTCTTTTAGAGAATGTTTCAAAGGAAAAGACAAATAGTTCTACTTTATCCTTGTTCGTTGATGCTTTCATTTGATTTCATATTTATTGATACTAACAGCTTTAAACATTAGATTAATTCTATAACAAAGTGATACAGAATTGGATGTGCTATGGGGAATAGTATTGAATAAGGAAGACAGAAGCAGTAGGGTGGGTAGCATCTACTTTGTTTTCATGACCCAGAAGGACTATGTGTATGCCATTAGGCATTTTATGGAGTTTGTCAATCCACTATGGTAAAATAATCCAACAAGGGCTAATGCCATGTTTGTGACTTAACCACTGATCGGTTAAACCAATTGTCTTACTTTAGAATGAAACCTTGGGAATGAAGGGGTTATCATCAAAGGAGCTTTACTATAATGAAGTAGTCAGAGAAGGCCTCCCTGAGAAGAAGATGATAGTACTATGACTTGAAGGAAATGGGGGAGCGAGCCCTGATGGGGCATCAGGAGGGGCATTCTAGGTAGAGGGTATGGTGGGTGCCAAGCCCTACTGCAGGAGCATACCCAGTAGTTTGCAGGAACAGTATGGTGACCAAGTAGTCATAGAAACAAAGGGGCTACTATCATTTATTGTCTTCTCTATTTTCTAGGTACTATTTATACAAACTTGACTTGAAATGAGGCAAATAGGGGGAAAAGTGTTATAGTGGAACAATCTATTTTAAACCTTAAAAATCATTGCTTGGAAATAAATCAGAAAACAAATAAAGTGACAGTACAGCTCCAATTATGATGGGACATGTCAGAAAACCACGGGAGTCAGATCCAAGGGCTTCTCACTGGCCAAACTCAGACAATTTGAGTTTCAAAATAATGAGAATAATAGATTTCAATCCATAAAATAAAAATAAAAAAATAATGAATTCACACTTAAACAAGTAAGGGAGTAGGATACTAACTGATAAATGTAGGAGGAATGATAATGTTAGAAAATCACCATTTTGCAACCACTATAACCATTAAACAGATTATCAGTGGATGCTAAACCAGTGGATGAGAATCTGATGAAGACCAGCATATTTACAAGGTTCTAAAAAGCATCTATCTGTAAATTACTTTTTAATTACAAAGCATAAAATAGGTTTTAATTACAAAGAACTTTATAGTGGACTAACCAGGTAGATACCACCTTAACAACTTAAGTAATCAGAGTTAACATTGCCAATAATTGGACAAACCAACATCACATACTTCCTGATGTGATTCACTGAGAAGAACACAACATCATTTATGTAATATTGCTGTCAAAATTATGTAACCTAAATCTAATTATAAAAAAAATTAGACAAGCCTGAATTGAGGGATTTTTACAAAGGAAATTGCATGTAGTATTTACAAAGGTCAATGTTGTGAAACACAAGGAAAGGATGATTCTGGACCAGAAAAACAAAAATTGCCCATACAGCACATTTTGGGGGCAATTGGAAAAATTAAAATAAGTTCTACATATTACATTAGATAATAGCATTATATCAATATTAAATTTCCTGATTTTGATTATTGTACTTTGACCCTGTAAGTGAGTATCTTTTTTCTTGGGAAAGGCACACAGAACTGCTTACAGGTAATGAAATATGGTATCTGCAATTTACTCTCAAACAATTTAGAGAAAAAAGTTATACATAGAGAAGAGAAGGGGAAGGGGAAGGGCAAGAAAGGATGATATAGCAATTGTGTCAAAATGTTAACAATGTGGGTCAAACACATACAGGAGTTCTTTATACAATGCCTGAAACTTTTCTATAAGTTTAAAATTATTTGAAAATAAAAAGTTGGAAACAAAATGTGGTAGTGGGCTGGATGAATTGGGCCAGGAACTCCCCTTCTGTTTGGTGCCCCTCTTCGTCCGTTTTCTTTTAAGAAGGACCCTGGGGCACCCCTGAAAATAATTTGAAGATCATTGCACTAAACTGATCATCCCTTCCAGCAATGAAAAAAGGCAAAAGCCAATAGTTTTATAGGTAATAAGAAAGGACACGCTAATATTTCATTAGCTGTAAGAAGAGACTACTTGTCCTTTTAATTTTAAATATTGCTAATGTGCAGATATTATTGGTAAATATTGATAGACACCAAAAAAAGAGCATATGGGAAAAAAAGAGCATATGGAAGAAAATAAGGCAAAGTCTATACTTGGCCTGAGGGCTCTGGGAATTGTGAGGGAGTCTGCATGTAGGTCATTAGGAAGATTTTTAAGTAGCGGCAATAAATTTTACTTTTGGTAAAAGTAAATACATGAAACTGAAATGAGGCATAGGAAGGAGTGAAATGTGGAAACTCTGATCAGCATGATTTAAGTTTATAATCATAGTAAGGATGGCTCCTCTCACTAAATGACAAGGTCATAGTGACCTTTAAAAGCTAGAGGACAAATGAAAAATGATTCAGAATAGACAAGGAAGCAGTCAAAAGCATTGAGCAATGTCAAAAGCATCCTACTTCAGGCCACTTTGACACTTGTACTGAGTCGGTACCATCTATATACAGTCATGCGCTACATAATGTCATAGGTTTGTATAAGTCCATCCTATGATGTTCACTTAATGATGAAATTGCCTAACGATGCATTTCTCAGAACATATCCCTGTTGTTAAGCAATGTGTGACTGTACTTGGAGATAGCATTCATTACATCAAAAGAGAGGAACCCTGCCTGAGCCAGGTATCATTTCTTTGTTTCTTAGAGTTAACAACATAATCCCCAGTCAGTATAGTACTTTGAGAAGAACATAATTTGAAGGTCTAGAAAACAATGTGGAACTACTGGAATTATGGAATTATCATAGGCATGTAATTAGCATATAGATTGTTTTAGGTTGACTATAAGGGAATTCTAATTTCCTTAAAGGAAAAAACCCAACAAAGGAGAAGAAAATAAATTATCTTTTGACCTAATTCGTGTGCTAAATACTAAAACTTTATATCTCACTGAGAGATAAGATATAACAAAAGTGGGGAAATTACTCTATAAGATATGAGGGAACTTTGTTTTCAAAACTGCCACAATGTATCAGAAATTATAAGGGGTGGTCATGGCATAGGTGAAGCATGAAAATATACTTTATTAAAAGTCGAATAATGCATATATCAAAATGAACAAGAAGAGCAGTAATGCTCACAATGTATCAGTGATCGCATGTACAAAACCTGTGGTTTCTTGGCTATTTGGAAAATAATAAAATGAAAAATGACTTTTAATGGACAAATGTGATATACTATTATAAAATGAGCCTTTCTTAAAGATTAGGAAAAATAGAAATTACACAAAAAGATATGAGAAAATCTGTAATTTAAACCTTTGTGGGCATGATATGAGAGCAGGTGGTACCAAATTAAGGAGGAAAACAATGCTGACAAAAGAAGCTGGAATTGTAGGCAGCATACAGGCAGGGTGCTTTGTGAAGTTCTGCCAGGGAACAGCTATGAAGCATCAGCAGTAGTTGGAATGAAGAAATAGGGGAATGGATAGTTTAATGACCATTTAAAATAGTTACTTTGCTCTCTAAGATACGGTAAGAAGGGTAACCAAACCCAATGCTTCAGAACACAAGTGATTGGCTAAAGGAGTCAGGAAGAAGCGTTTGTTGTTCTAGTTGGTGTAGCCTTGCTCAACTACTTAGGTACCGTCTATGTGTTCCTTTCCTAGCACCAGGTATTATCTACTGCTGTCTGCAGAATTCAGACATGGAGGGCTCAATGGTGTCCCCTGGTCTTTGGAACATTCTGTATTTTAATGATCATGGTAAGTGCTTGGAAAATATGGAGCAAATACAGAGATGTTGGTGTTTCAGTAGAATTAATGACCACGTCTGCTTTTTGACTGGTGTTTTCATTGAAATCATCAGGTCTAGTTATGATTTCCTAGTCAAATTTTACTAAAACAATTGACTATATATAACATCTGACATTTTTTATTCTTATAATGGACTAGGTCTTAAACACTGAACCACAGTTCTGCCCAGTGAAAAGCACAGGTGTTCTAACAAGAAATAATAATAAATAAGATGTGGTATTTTTATTTTGTCAAGTAGTATACACGCATATAGTGCATGCAGGGATTCAGAATACAAGATTGCTTTAACAGCAATCAAATTTTGGTAGAATTTACTTGATTTTAACATCTTCCTTTTAGGCTGGTATTTTAAAGAAGATCAGAAAAATTACTCATTCTGGGAACAAAGACTTTTGAAAGCTGTCAGCTTACTGACAGTTATGATGAGCATTTATTTCAGGCTTATAAAACATATTAATCAAACTCATTTACAGTGTGATGGTCCAAAGAGGGTTATTTTGTTTTTGAGAGATACTTTAAGTAAGTGAAGAGCACTGGTAACATATACTTCATTGATACAAAGAAAAATGTGTTTTTCGTCTTCAAAATGAGTAAATACTTTTCTTGGGTTTACAGAATGAAGCATACTGCAGGATTCTGTTTATTACAAGACTATTTGCAAAAGACCTATGCACCATTCATTGCACCTTGAAAAACACTTGAAAATATGGGTTGCATTTGCAAACTTCAATGTATGACATGGAAATCTGGCAAGCTGCCTGGCATCTACTTAAAGGATTGTCATTCTGGGAAAAATAAATTTCTCTAACTAGACAAAAGTCAATGTTTTCATGTTTTACTGCAATCAAACTGATAGAGCTGACAATTTAATGTCTCAACACTTAAAATATCTGTGGATAATCAGTTACCTCAATCAATCATAAACACAAATCCGTCTATTTTCAAAGCTTGTGTCTGTGACTAAGATATAAAACAGTTTGGTGAGATCCATCCCCCACAACACCTCATCATCTCCCCCCACCATCATCTCAGTAGTCCTGATTTGTCTTTAGCTATGCAGATATTTATACACATTATGCATCTGAAAATAACTTTTAACAACTCAAGTGTGATCAAATTTAGAAAGTTTTCTTTCACTGTCCTGTTTTATTTAATTTTTATGGGTAGTTTATAGCCTGTATGCCTGTCAGAAAAATGTGTAACTGTGCTGGCATTCCAGCTGAAGACATCATTACGAGTGAAAAAATGCTCAAGGCTTTTTCAAAGTGGGTGCTGAAACATATATTTCCCTTCTCTGACTCCAGGGGATGCTGGTAGCTACCCCAAACAGAGGTATTTTGGGGTCAAATGGTATAGGGCTGGTCCCTTAGGATTTCCTGGCAGGCACGCCGGATGGCTCGTTTCTGGACACTCATCGTGATGATGATGATGATGATGATGATGATGATGATGATGATGATGATGATGATAAAGCAAGGGAGACAGTGACAACACAAAAAGGTGCCTGAGAAATTGGATTCCAGGTAGGTCTAGATTTGGCAGAACTGACAGGTTCAGTTCACTAAGCTTTGGTATTGATAATGACGGGAAACTTCAGACAGTGTTAGAAATCTGTTTCTATTAAGATATGCCATGGCATTTCTGCAACATGAGAACAAGTTTACTGGGGCACACCATTCTTTCAGCATAATAAGAATTGATGTGAGAATTTTACATTCCTAACAGATAATTACTCTGAATACTGAATAAGCCAAATTTCTTGTTTGGAGTATTTTTTGATATATTTTTAATGTAATGGTGTATATGTGTGTATATGTATATATCGACACACACATTCACCACCAATGCCTCCTTTTTGTTTCTTTGATTATTTGGAGCTTTGCAACCAAACTAAGCAGTTTTAGAACCCTTGGGGCAGCATCTTTTAGTTCCCCGTCAGGCAGCGTTGCAAAACAATCAATCTTGCTCTCACTCTCACTTGGCGGAAGTGCCACGACACGAAGAGTGCAGTGCTTTGCTCTTGCCATGAAGCCTGGGTGACAAAAGTTTTTACAAGAAGCTGACTGTATTTGGGGTTATGAATATGCAATGACTCTCATTAGTATTGAAGCACCAGAGCAGGGGCTGACATCCCCCGCCACTCTGAGTTGCTGCAGAATCGGCTAATGAATTGTCTCGCTCCCTCACTCACACAGTCTGCTGTTGTGGCTCCTGAGTTCCAAGGGGAGTTGCCCATTTTGAGAAGACCATTGACTGCAAAAATTAATTGTCAAGGACTACTCTTGATTTCGTGAAACAATGTGTAGACAGTGCTTAGATTGTCAAAACAGAAAAGCACTAAACTCTGTATAAGATAATATCATGAATAGAAAAATTTAGAGAGAGACACAAGAAGGTATATATTATGTACTTATATTCATCAGTGTGTACAGATATGCTTCCATCCTGGATCGTTGTACAATATGTGTGACTGTATATAGATGAAACCAAGTCACAGAAACCTGACATTCTGTTGGTTTGTCTATTATCCTTCCAAATGGAACAAAAAGAGATGATAGAAAATTCCCAGAATGAATAGGGTTGAAACACAAAGATATTCCATCAATTCTTTACCATATTCTTTCTTTTGTATTCTTGGGTCTCTGCCAAACATTTTGCAGCTCATACACATACCATCTTTCATGAATATGTTACTGATAAGGATATGTTTATAGCCACTGATTAAGATATCTGAGCTGATTTGCAGTGTGTAAGAAGATGCAAAAGAGCTCAGAAACCATTTAGAATGTCCCCTTTCAATAGAATAAATTAAATGTGTTTTTCCACATCCCTCCTCCCTTGAAATTTCCTTTCAACTAGAAGAGCACTTCTGTGACTTGCTGCAGATTGTAAAGGATGGATTGAATTGAAATTGATAATATATGCTAAAAGGTAAGGGATATTTTGTAAGCTGTGCAAATATGGCAGTGAACAAACAGTTAAACTCTTATATTAGGATGCTTGCTTCTGTGGTCATTTATTAATCTGCAATGGAAAGTCATCCCTTGCAAGGAAGTAGATATTTGTTATTTTATAGAGTTTTAGAGGTTAGTGTTATTATAATTGCTGTATCTGTTTGACCCATCACTGGAAACAAGAAAAAATAAAGTGAAAGAACCATGTAAATATAAGAGTACCAAGAATGAATATAGCATAAAAATAAATGCAGCTCTGACAAAAGTGGCTCAAGTATCATACATCAAACACTTGTTACCTCTGCTGCCTTTAGTGACTGCACATGACTAAGAACAAATCAGTGATAAAATCTTAAGAAAGATGAAACCAGTCTGGGCCGTTGCAAAGACCATTAGTCATTCTACAAAGCCATAATATTATTTGTTCAAGTAATCCTTGGCTTCCTATTTAATGGACATAATATGCACTCCATTCCTAGTTCAAAGCCACAAAGGGAATTTTAAAAAATTGGATACGTCTTAGAGAGGACCAGTCAGACCTGATCAGAAAACAAGCTGCTAAATTATTCAGTTTTATTACTAAATTTGCATTCTAGCTGTACTTCAATGCAAGTATAGGGTTTAACATTTTTACTGTTTTAAAAATACTTATATAATCAGAAATGAAGTACCTATACAATCACAAGCATTTCCTGATTTTTCTGATGCCATTTCCCTACATATCCAAACATTTTCTATTACAAGACAAGAGTCTACCTGGGTACATTAGGATAAACTAACTCTTATGGAGCACACTTGCATTTTAAAATACAAGAGTGGAAACAGATCCATTGGAACAATTATGGCTAAGCACAACCCATTCAGGTTTGATAGAAATATTAATATCTGTTACTATGAATAAGATAATCACATTACAAGTGAAAATAGTTTTAATTGAAATATGGTAGTTTTGATTTGGCACTGTAATTAGCATCTGTATTTAAAACTTTGTGACTGCTGTGAACATTATTTATGGAAGGTTTATATTAATATAATTTGGTGCTTGTTGCTTTTATCAAATATTGGTGTCTAATGAAATAAAATGCAAATAACTTGGGCTTCTCACATTTTTATGAGTGATTTGCTGACAATCATTTGCTGTACCTCCTTTTCTACACACAACCATAATACAATTGTAAGAGCAGGTGAAACAATATATTACATTGTTTCTATTTATATTATATTAAGCTGTCTTACTACAAACCTGAAATAGAATTTGGATACTTAACAAGAGAAAAGCAAATATGCATATGGATTTAGGCAATTTTTTGATTTCTCATTCTATACTGTATAGCATCCATAGCCATATTTAGTATTTTGATATAGTTTATGAAGTGGACCCAGAATTGGAGTACCCTACAGCAGACAAAGTGCTGGAAGTCACAGACACATTCATCCTCCCTCACTCCCTCTCCCCCGACCTCTCTCTCTCTCTCTCTCTTTCTCTCTCTTTCACATACACATGTATGCTCTCACAATGGGGAGGGAAAAGAATGAAGAAGAGTTCAGCCTTTGATGAACTTACCTAGAATTTTGCCATTAGAAACTATTTTAATTTAAAAACATACATGTAAATTTTGTCCTTTATAGTTTAGTATTTTTTTAATTTACATGTGAATGTGGGGCACCATAGTCATTTCAGTCTTTAGGATCTTTAGAGGTCTTGGTCTGAACTTGGACAGACCAAAGAATTTACTGTCAGCAAGTGCTATTTATACATTTCCTTGTCAGCCATGAATTAACAATTATTGAGTACAAATCTGGGTGCTGAGGGTAAGGAGAGGTGGACTAGGAAAATACAGAAAACAGAATCTTGGGTACCAGGAAGTTTATAATGTAGCTGGGGTGAAAGATCATGGGTAACAGTGGAGTCTCATTTACAGGGCTAGATGTGAACAGTAGATTGGTTTAGTGCTCCCAAAGTGCAGAAGTGTTTCAGGGTTGTCACTGAGATGTGAGAACAGCCTCAGGAGGGGCAAGTATAGGGACTTCTCATAGGAGTTCCTGCTTGGATTTTGGAAAATTAAACATTTTATTAAAACTTGGCTTTACTTTGAAACGATATAAGTGTGTCTAAAACTCATTTTGATTTCAGTGGCAACATTTCCTTTAGAAGTGATATAATTTACAGTTTATAATTGTGTGTTTTGTAGTGTTCTTTAAATTTTTCTCATTAAAAAAAATTGTATCCTTAGGTAGGGAGGAAAAAATTTGTTTACTACAATTACAGTTGCTCCTTTTAAATGAAGGACAAGGGCAAAGGATTATACATGAAAAAGATCAGAGTAATATTTAAATAACTCCGTTTCTTCCTTAACTAACTCTTCAGTAGTCTTGCCTAGGTATACTTATAAATGGTGATTCCATATCAATGCCCAGAAAAATTATGCAAGTATGGACATATTGATGCCCAGCAAAAATTATGCAAGTCCCAGAGTCCTAAATTATGCAGTTCCCAAGTCCTGTATTACCAGAAATGGTCATTATATGCCCTAGGTGGGGAGCCTTTTATTACTTGGTAGGGTCTCTAAAAACGGATGTAACTGTTTAATTACTAGCCACAAGTCCAGCTCTCAGTAAAACTGTGAAGTTGTTTATCTGCCACTCTTTTCTTTGACACTCTTCTTCCTTTTACCTTTTTCCCACTCTCCTCAGATGGCAATAAAAAGGGCTTGTGGTTACCCCCTGCCAGAGGCATTTGCTTTTTAAACAGGAGACTTCGTGATTTGATATAAGTGTTGGGTGTATGGCAGATACTGTGCTAGCTGCTTTACATGGGTTACTGCAACACAGATAATTGTATGGATGAAAAAAATAGTGCAGAGACACGCACAAAATGAATTGTCAGTATCACACATGTAGTTAGGTTTTGAGTCCTAGTAGTATTTTTGACTCCAGAACCTATGTTGTTTGTATTACATCAAAACATATTCAGACCTTGAATAAATTATGCTGGAAGTTCAGGCTTTCTGCCAGTCCCACAGGAAAAAATGCTTTTGGCTCGGAGCATTGCCCTGCCTGGTGCTCTTCAAATGAGATGAGGTGGGCTGGGTGTGGTGGCTGACGCCTGTAATTCCAGCACTTTTGGAGGTCAGGGTGGAAGGGTCACTTGAGATCAGGAGTTTGAGACCAGCCTGGCCAACATGGTGAAACCCCGTGTCTACTAAAAATACAAAAATTAGCCAGGCATGGTGATATGTGCCTGTAATCCCAGCTACTTGGGAGGCTGAGGCACAAGAATACCTTGAACCCGGGAGGCAGAGGTTGCAGTGAACCAAGATGGCACCACTGCACTCCAGCCTGGATGACAGAGCGAGACTCTATCTTAAAAAAAAAAAAAAAAAAAAAAAAAAATAGGTGAGATAGATCTAATTAGTTCTGCTAACTCATGAGGCCAGTTTTGTATTTGCACCTTAAATCTGTTTTAATGTAGGCATATTCCAGGGAGACCTTAATCTTTGTTTTAAATTAATTTAATTTCTTAAACGTTTATTGAATGCCTGTTCTTTGCCAGACATTGTGCTAGATGCTGGTGGTACAAAGACAGTCTATTTAAGGAGAAAGACTGTATAAGACATTATAAATAACTATAATACATTCACTAAATGATATAATAGAGGCAATGCAAGGGATCATGGGAACATATGAGGGAATAATTAATTATGCCTTGAGGGAAGGTGTCAGGGAATGCTATATTTGATCAGAGCCTTGAAGGACAAGCAATAAGGATTTTCCAGAAGGACAGGAGGAAGTTGAGAGTTCATTTTAAGTGATGGGAACAGCAGGAGCATGTGTGTGAATATGCCTGGCATATTTGGTGGATGGGAAGGGTTGTTTGATTGTAAAAACAGTCACCGATTTCCCTTTCCTGCTTCTAACTCCTGGCAAAGTGACATTGCAGATCCATCCATTAAGGGGTGGAGTCTCTTTCTCCATACTGAATCTGGGTTGATCATATGACTTGCTTTGACCAGTAGATTATTAGCAAACAGCGCAGAGACTCATGCACTGGGGCTTCTGCACTTGGAACCCTGTGACCGTATTGTCAGTGAGCCCAGGTTACTGTGCTGCAGGATGAGTGGTCACCCAGAAAAGAACTGAGGCTCTTGCCAACAGTCATCGAACTGCTAAACATGCGAGTGAGATCATCTAGTTATCAGCTGATCCACCATTTGATCACAAACACATGGGAGAGTCCAGGGGCAATCAGTTGTCAGCCCAGATTTCCCCTGATCTCTCTGGGGTGTCAGCTGATACAGAACTAACTGCCCAGCCCATTCACAGACTTATGAACTAAATAAAATGTTGTTTTAGCTAGTAAATTTGGGGTGTTTTGTTTTTCAGCAAAGCTGATACACAGAACTTACATGTAGAGTACAGGAAATGTAGGAGAGGGAGAAGCTAAAAATGAAGAGAATGTTAAGGAGTTTAAGATATCTGATACCATATTAAGGAGTTTAGACCTACTTTCTAGTACCAAGCTTCCCAACGTCATTGATTCATGTACTGCTTTTATCTTTTTTAAAACATCTCACACTACCTGAATAGATTAATTTTTCTTTAAATTTCGTGAGTTTTATACTGAAATTTATTTTTAAAGCAAACTTAAACTTGACACCCAGTTTGATGTGTTAATTCTGTTTTTTGAAATGTATTAAAATATGAATATTTAAGAAGTTGGTCTGTTTGCTATCAGAAATCATCTTGTATATTATGAGAAGTGCATTTAAGGATTTCCTGCTTTAATCAGTACGAATCAGAAGCACGTGGAGAATAGTTTGAAGTGCAGAGGCTGCTGGTAGGGAGGAGTGAGGAGGCTAATGCAGAGGTCCAAGCGGAATATAGTAAATGGTAGGTAGATACACTTGAAATGTGTTCTTGAGGAAGAAGAGAAAGACCTGGTGACAGATTTGATCTATGTGGGGTAAGAATGGGAAGTGTGAAGGAGAAGGAGTATAAATATGACTTGGATCATATAGTAAATACTAATACTATTAAGAAAAAGGAGAGAAAAATATAAATTATATAATTTATGATTTAATTTGATATAAATTATAAAATATATATTAGAAAATATAATGTACTTGTAGAGTTTGCAATGGTAGGTCATTTGAAAACAGGTGTGCTAGGCATTTGGACATGTGGATCTGGGCTTAAAATACTATTTTTGAAGTCATCAGTGTGTAGTTGGCACATAGTTGAAGTCATGAGAGTAGATGATATCATCTACAGGAAGTATTTGGTACAGAAATCTCCAGCTTTTGTTTTTTTCATCCCCAGACTCTTAAGAGAAATAACTTACTCCAGCTAGAAATAGTGAGGGGTTCACATATGTAATGATTCTCAAATGGGAGTGGAGGGGATCTGTGCAGTGTGAAAAATATGTCCCCCAGGTGATTTTGCTATACTGCTGCTCTCTCCTTGTGGGTTTAATGAAATGAGGACCGTGGAAGAGGAATTAGTAAAGATGTGAGCCACAGTGCTAAATTTTGCAGAGAAATCTAGTAGTATTAAGATTATTATTTAACCAATGCTGACTCATGAAAGTATAGTACTTGGCATATAATAGGAGAACAGTAAAGGTTTGAGTGAATTATTTATGTAGAACTGTTTTGTATTTGAAACACTCCACAAGCCTTCAGTATTAAAGTTAGACAAGATTTGTAATTGTACTACTTTGGACTTGGAAATCAGTGTGGATTTTTAAAATTTTCTCTGTCCATGGTCAGTAGCTTACAACAGTGCCTACTTGGGCACCATAATCCTGATCTCAGTGCAAAGCAATGGTTGAGCCTGCATTCAGGAAATAATGCTGGGGTAAGGCTGTTGACTGATGTCTGTTTTATGGCCACTCCACGTGTGGGCCTCCTGCCTCTGCCACCTATGGTTCCCAGAGGCAAGTTACTTGCCTTATGCTGATTTGAATTGAGAGAATGAATAGACTTTACTGGCAGAACTGGAATGCCATCAGCCCATCTAGTTGTTAGGTAATTTTATGCTCACACTAGCAGCTTCTTTTTTATTATTATTATTAAAATGAAAGGATTTCTACCTGCCTTTGCCTGCAGCTAAGGAGAGGCCCCGGATCAGGACAGCAGAGTTTTCTCAGATGTGATGTGGTGCCCCTTGCATCCTGCTCAGAGAATTCTCAGCAGCACAGGTTTGTTTGACATCTGGCATTCACAATTCCTGTGAGAGTGGCTTCCCCCTAAATGTGCCCTGAAAGCATTCCTGCTGTGCCCCTTCTGTCCAAGTATAAACACATCATAGGAAATGAACAAGTAAAGACCCAGCTTTTCCGGAAGGAATGAAGGAACCCCTCACCCAGCTGGCCCGGGTTTTGATGTCCAGCTTCAGGAAATTTTGCCAGCCGCTGGGGTAGGGGCTGTTGTCTTGACCACTTGGCACCTTAGTCCCTTTCCCATTCTAAACTCCCCAGGTGCTGTCCACAGCCTCTGTTCTAAGTCATCCAGCTGAAGAAAATTGTTCCAGGACTTTTGAAATGTGAAAGAAGGGTTGTCTTTCATTGTAGATTAACCAAACGGCAACTGGATTAGTTATTTACAGTTGTAAATGTGGTGCTGCGTTTACTGAGGTAGGGGACACGTTTAAAAATAGTTGAAGCAGTCTAAAGCTAGACCTATAGAGAAAAAGATTCCTTTCCATTTGTTTTAATATGAAGATACAAATATTAAAAATGATAAAATGGATATATAACAAGGAAGTTGACACCAAAATAAAAGGAAAAGCAAAGCCTTTTCACTTTCCCCTGGCTACTGTCTTTCCAATTCCATTTTTTGCTCCAGCCTAATGAATGTATTGTAAGTAAAACCTGCATGCTGTCTTTGCTCTCTGCCTTCCTACTACTGCAAATATCAGCTCAGCCACTCTTTCAGATCCACTTCAAGGAAACACCGACTTGAAAACTCTCCCCCATGGTTTTGTCTGAACTGGCTGCCATTCTGCAGCACACACCAGATCCAATTGCTGGAGTCGGGAACCCGAGAGGTGAGCAAGAGCAAGCACTTAGCTGAGTGAGTCAGGCGGGCCTGCGTGAAAGGATGTAGGTGAGCCAGAAGCTAATGGGAAAAATAGGGGGTCGTTGCTAATTTTGATGTGGGGAAATCTGAAAGGCTCTTCTGCATGTCAGAGCATTTGAATATTTGGCAAACAGCTGGCTGGTCTCCGGGAGAGCGCCTCTTGATTCGCCTCGTCAGATGTTCAAAGATAAAATGAGGCAGCATGCACGCCAGCACATAGCTCATAGCCTTGCAGTCAGTTTTGAATTTAGATTTGAATTGTGATATCAATGTCATGGTGGCACATGCTTTGAGAAAGTACTTACAGAGAATAATTGAAAGATTCAGTGTGAAGCTTCTGAAAGCCATAATTTAAAGTTCCAGAAGCCTCCATATTACTCTCACCATTAAAATTTAAAGTGACAGAAGCCCAATTATGTATGGTTGTTTTCTTAAATAAAATCATATTTCTACCCCAAGTGAAAGATTCATTGCTGCCCACTAATCTCTGTCAGGAGAAGCAATCTCAGCGGCGTCCAGTGTTGGCAGCCAAGATGGTTAGCTTTATGCTGGGGACAATGGAGCGGCCCTGGGGGAAGCAGAGCTGGAAGGCCTCCGCGGAGGAGCTTGACTTGCAGGAGGCTGATTTGCATGATAATCACCATCATGGATCCTCCCTGGCGCCAGCCTCCACACTTAACCAAATGCAGTATAACTTTCCTAGCAGCTGAGAAGCCTGAGTAGGGGCTGTAGCACACATTTTGCAAAGCCTGGATGACGTCAAAAACTGCTAGTCAAGAGGGGGCAGCTGGTTGTAAAGCTAAACCACACCGAAGAATGGAGACTTGGAACATAATCTTAAAACCTGATAAAGAATATAACTTTGGGGACTGTTGAAAAATACAAAGCTTTTCCCTCTTATTATTATTATTATTATTTTTTTAACTCAGAGGAATCTGTTTACCAGAAGAAGCCTTTTCTTACTGGAACTTCTGAAGCCGTTGAAACCATGGCATGAAAATAGATCAGTGGAAATACAGAAACATTTCCAGTGCAGACATTTCAGTCTCTATCAGTTAGAAGTATGGAGCCAGACTTGTAGACTAGGAATCTTCCCACCAATACTTGGTCTGTTTGATTTTACTTTATACTGCATTGTGATTTGGGGCATATGGTAGAATGGTAGCCAGAATTGCAATGAAAAATTGCACAGAGCCACTCAAGCTTAAATCACTAAGTTTCTTATGAAAAACTTTATTCCTTAGGGCTCCCAGGGACAAAGGAGCATGTAAATCAACTGATGTTATGAAGCATGATTTTGGATAATATGGAGAGTATGTACATATCAATACTAATCTAAGCAGTCTTAGAAATAATAAATCACATATTTCTTGTAATTTTCCCAGTTTGATAAAACATTTACAAGTAGGTCTTGGTTCTGCCGAGTTTTGTCATGACTGTAGCACAGCCAGCTCTTTGGCAGTCTGCAAGTTTATTTTTTGTTTTCTGGATTTAGCTTTGGATCTATCCTTCTTTTTACAGAATTGGTCCTGCGATAAGAACTCAACTTCTCTTCCTTCCCTTTTGTTCATGTCTCAGTAAGAGGTGGCCACATTCACTTAATGTCCATGATTCCATCACTATGTTTAGACTCTCCCTGTAAATTATTTTCTCTCTTCCATTTTCTACCTTTGACATTTTGTTGGCCTCCTCCTTTAAAAAAATCATTTTAAAAATTCCCTGCTCCCAGCCTCCTTTCTTTCAATTCTTCTCGACTTGTCTACTCTGTAGTCTCTGCCTTTTCACCATTCACTCTTTAACCCTTTGCAGTCTGGATTCAGCCACCCCAGATGTGCTGAAACTACCTTCTCAGACAAAGACAATACTCCTACTTGACAGACCCTCTTTCTCACTCTACTCTATAGGGGAGTGACTTACCTAATTGGTAAATATGGGTTGAATAAGTGGGCTACCTCAGCTTACTGCCATGCTCGTTCTATCTGGAGAAGGGCCTGCCTACCAAGAGCACACATTTTCCCAAAGGCTGGGGGCTCACCCCAGCTTTTGCTGTCCTGGCCTGCCAAGATGATATAATAATTATTATTATTTTTTAGGTAGTCTCATTCTGTTGCCCAGGCTGGAGTGCAGTGGCACAATCTCGGCTCACTACAACCTCCGCCTCTTCGGTTCAAGTGATCTGTGCCTCTGCCTTCGGAATAGCAGGGATTATGGGTGTGCACCACCATGCCTGGCTAATTTTCATATTTTTAGTAGAGACAGGGTTTCACCTGTTGGTCAGGCTGGTCTTGAACTCATGATCTCAAGTGATCCACTCACTTCTGCCTCCCAAATTGCTGGGATTACAGGCATGAGCCACCATGCCCAGCCCCAAGATGATATAATTCTACAGCTTAGCCATGTGTGTTTTGGATTTCAGACTAAGCTACCTCCTCCACCTTGGCTTCAATCAGTAATAAAGGTTATATTCTGGTCCCTCATCTGTTTTTATTTTTGTATTATTTCTTTATTTGCTCAGAACCTAGGAAAGGAAAGGGGTGTCAATTTTGCAGAATCCTTTAGAAACCTCAGCACATATATGTACAAGTAAAAACGTGAAGTTCTGTCTTTCCAAACTCACTGTCCAGAAGTGACCACTATTAATGTATATCCTTTCTGATTTTTCTATGCATATGCAAATATATATTTATATAAGTATATAATAGAAACCTTTTTTAAAGGTAGAGTCTAGCTGTGTTGCCTAGGCTGGAGTGCAGTGGTTATTCACAGGCACTGTCTTCGCACACTATAGCTTCAAACTCCTGGGCTCAAGTGATTCTCCTGACTCAGCCTCCTAAGTAACTGGGACTGCAGGTGCACGCCACTGTGCCCAGCAGTAGAAATGTTTTTACTTGAATATCACATAGCAGAAATATACATAACTACATGTTTATACTTACAAATCTCTAAGATTTTTTTTCATATAATTTCTCTTTGTACACATATGTTTCTGTATATACACAGTTGTATTTTTTCCAAATACGGTCTCACTCTATACATTTTGTCCATCATCCTTTTTTCACTGAACATAGCTTCATGCCAGTAAATAGAGGCATACTATGTTATTTTTAATGGCTGTGCAGTGTTCCCAAGTGTGGATGGTCCGTAATTAATCATCCTTCAACTGTTGGCCATTTAGATCACTTAACACTTTTGCTATTGCAAATAACACTGTAGTGAACATGGTAATGTTTTTGTTTTTGTGAACTTGTGTGGCTATTACTGTAAGATAGATTCCAAGAAGTAGTATTTCTAGGTATTTGATTAATAATGAGGAACTCATAGGTTGGGAAGGATTTTGAGAGTACTCAGTTTATCCAGCACACCCAGGAAGATTTTTTTCTTGCTATGACATTGAATAGTCCAGAGAGTGAAACTCCATATTATTTTTCAGTAATGCTTTCCAGTGACTTGAAATCAAAATTGATTATAAAAGAAATGGTAGCAATTATGATGCTGTGGCCAAGGGAGTTGGAAGTGAAAGTGAAAGGCTGAATCCTAACGTAATACTGTGCTGAGCCTGGTGGACAAACCAATCAGGTAACACAGATAAGGGGTTAGCAAATTATGGGAGTCCCAGATATTTGGATAAATTTACATTCATATAGTAGGGAAGTTTTTATTTATTTATTTATTTATTTTTATGAGATGGAGTCTCGCTCTTTTGCCAGGCTGAACTGCAGTGGTGCAATCTCGGCTTACTGCAACCTCTGCTTCCTGAGTTCAAGCGATTCTCTGCCTCAGCCTCCCAAGTAGCTGAGACTACAGGTGTGCACCACCACACCCAGCTAATTTTTGTATTTTTAGTAGAGACAGGTTTTCACCATGTTGGCCAGGATGGTTTTGATCTCCTGACCTTGTGATCTGCCTGCCTTGGCCTCCCAAAGTGCTGGGATTACAGATGGAAAGTTTATT
This sequence comes from Papio anubis, assembly GCF_008728515.1. NCBI lineage: Eukaryota > Metazoa > Chordata > Mammalia > Primates > Cercopithecidae > Papio > Papio anubis. The sequence continues at coordinate 86,350,925 of NC_044980.1, read as the reverse complement.
CTTTTATACTTTATAGAGAATAGCTACGAGAGATTAGTTCACTCTGGGTGACCAAGACTGCAAACCTCAAGATAGTCCTTGGCAAGCTGGCCCCCTTTAGGCCTTGGCTGTCAGTCAGCAGGAAGTAGGTGACCTATTGAGAGTCTGGCCAGACTATAAGGGACCTGAAATCTGCTTCTGCCACCTATTCCACAGTGCATCAGGCCTAAAGAATAGTTGGTTATCCTTTACCTGGATTGCTTTGCTTATGTCTCAAGGCTGTTTCCCTTGCAGAGAGGCATGTGGCAGCTCTTTCACAAGCTGGCCTAAAGAAAAGAAAAGAAAAGAAAAGAAAAAAAGCGTGATGCAACTTGACAGAGTTGTGGGATTCTAAGTGCTTCAGGTGGCCCCCTCTGAAGCCTATAGGATTTATTTAGAATATTTTCAGTACGGTGATGACCTACAAGGGAAAAAAAAAATCCCCTGTATATTATGGAACTGGCTATAGGCGTGGTGGGAACGGTGCTGCAGACATGTGCTTTATTCACTGTCTTATCTTGTACATGTTTCCCACTCAGTGTGTACACAGAAGCATATCTGCATCAGAAACAAGTGCAGCATGAGTAGCAAAGATGAACATGTTCAATAGCTAGGAATGACCACATACTATGCACATTTACACAACACTGTGAAAAGAACCAGGCAGCCTCACTGTTAGATCATTTCACTGCACACCAAAGAGATTTGAAATGAACTTTTAATTATGATTGCTGAATTGCTATGGCTATATTCCTTAATATGAGCATCTGATGAAGTTAGTTTTCTTTAATTGATTAATGAGCATTTAAACTTGTAAGACTGAATTTGTTATGTATTGGCAGTTTTATATTCTGACTTTTTTTTGCTGGAGTACAAATTATAGGTGCTCTTTATCTGTTTTAGTTTTGAGGTCACTGTTCTTCCTTCACCTTTGTGTGGCTTTTTAGATTTATTAATGGATAGAGCAGTGCTAAGTGACTATTAAACTCTTTTCCATATACAGTAAAACCCATTAACGTGGACCTCACTAAATTTGGAATTTATGAAAATGAGGTCAAGGCCTGGGTTAAAGTTTACCTTTGCATTGTCTCTGAACTAAAACTTTGCTGAGCTAATAAATAGTATAAATAAAATTGCAGGGGATGGCACTGTTCCTTTAAAAAGCAGACTTCTTCAGCACTTTAGAGAAAGACCTTATAAGACAGATAACGAAGTAGTGTGGCATAGTGCAAAGACTAGGCCACTTACTAGCTATGTGACCTTAGCTTCACTGAGTATTTTCCTCCATCTGTAAAATGGAGATAGTTATCTACTTTAGGAGGTTGTTGTAAGGGTCAGTTTTAATGTATAGAAATGCCTTATGTGAAGTAGTTACTTTATACATGGCGGGTAAATATTACCTAAAATAAGTGGTGAGCTAATTTTAAATACCTTTTTTTTTTTTTTTTTTAACTAAACCAGGGTTCCTTGGCACTTTAGAGTTTTGTTACCCTCCTCTGAGATATTACTTTTATTATTATTATTATTGATTGAAGAAAAAATCCTAGCAGTTTGGTGTGGTTGTAAAGAGCACGAGCTTTGGAGTCAGACAACTGCAACTTTGGAAGGAGTTCTACCACTTAGTAGCTGTGTGGCCCTAGGAAAGTTAACATCTCTTAAAGTCTGTTTTCCAATTTGTAAAAATGGTATGATAATACCTGCTCCAGGACTGTTTTGAGGACTAAATGAGATAATGTAAGGTAAAAAGCCCAGTGATTTTCATGTAATAAACTCTCAAATGTCAGCTGTTGCTGTTATCATGCTGTTTTTGATAACTGTCCATACTTTAGACTTTTCATTCATTCAGGCTTGTCTTTTTCAGTTCACCCAAATTAATGAATTTTACTCTAGATATAATCTCTGTTCTATATGAGAATTTTAAGTAGGTAAGTTAAAATTATAGAGAAGCAAAATGGCTGTATAAATAGGGTGAAAAAAGAAAGAATATTATTTTAAAAGTAGAGGCACAAAGGCAAGTTAGACTTAAATTACTGTGTAATGAATTTTGTGCATAGTCTGTGTCCTTTATCAAAGCTTTTTATATTAAATAGAAGGAAATGGAACTTTATATATAAGTAGTAAAAAGTGTGGACCAGTGACCAGCTCATTCCATTCATTGGGAGAGAAAGGCATTAAGTCCATGTTTAACTTTATTTTCATCTTCTTGTTTCCCCTGTGTTTCATAAGCTATGTGGGTGAGAAATGTAAGTACTGTAATGTCCTGCATAGAGACTATAATCTATCCTCTCCTTAATGACAGCCTTACACAGTTTGTAGAATCCATCACTTCAACAGAGCAGACTGAATTACTTTGATGACTGGCAAATGGGCACCACTTGTGGTGAAATGAAAGCAGTCAGGTGTGTGTTTATTAAGTGCTCTTCAATAAGAGAAATGTGTTTTCCCGAAAACTCTCATCCATGCTATTTTTGTAGAAGCAAAAAAGGGGCCCATCTTCCTTTGAGAAAACAGAAGAATTATTCTTCTTGAGATTCTGTACTATTACAAGTTCACAATCATAAACGTGTTATAAAAATCAGGCTTTTCTGCAGTATATGCATGAACAGTGGAAGCTTGCAATAATAACTGGCAGGGACAGAACCAGTACTCTTGGGGCAGTGTGCCTTTGACTTTCCAGGACTGCCCAATTCAAGTGGATCCATTTAAAAAAGTTAAGTCAGTTCATTAATTTGATGATCAGTGGTTCTGCATATAAGAGTTTTCATAAAAGTAAATTCACAAGTCAGAAAATATCTTTTGTCAAACCATGTTTTCTAAGATTTGGGTCAGAAAGTGATCATTCTAATGCACACCATGTTGATTATTTGTATTATATCAGATCTTTATTGGAAATACTGAATGGTGAGTTGTTAAGGTCTGGCATTATTTGTTTAGATCTGGCGTATGAGTAAGATCAGCAATAATAGCGTAGTACTTATTGAATGCTTACTATATTCAGGTACTGTGCTAGAAGCCAGGGATATGAGACCCCCAGCCCACATCCCCCAAAAAGACATAGTCTAATGTTGCTGACAACAACTCTGTGAAGTAGATACAGATAAAATAATACAGAGTTTAAGTAATTTGTCTAAGATAGGTCAGCTATAAAGTGGCAGAGCTGTATTTGTTACAGCAACCTAACCTATATTCTTGTTAAGAGGTACCAAAGTATAGTGGCTTAAACGAGAAAGAAGGAGCTCCTTGACACAGCATGGCTGGTGTAGCAGTGCTGGATCGCTTATGTTTAGACTGCTGGGTCAGGGAGATGTACACTTCTATCTGATACCTCTGCTACCCCTGGATATTGGCCTCATTAATATGTCTGAAGATGCATAAGTGTTCTCTTTAAGGGCACTTCTTGGAGGTGGTACTCTTAAGATTTTTTCTGTTGTTTTAACTGCAACAGTTTATTTTTCCTTACACAATAGCATGTTGCTGGGGCCTAATGTTCTCACATAACAAAAGAAAACCAAAATTTGTTGTCATTGCTTAAATAATTGAGAATTGTGTATAACAAAACCTTACATAAGTTAAAAGGATGAATAAATTTACATGCAAACTGCTTCCAACTCAAGGCAAGTTACAGCCCATGGTATTCTGGCAGGAAAACACCAGGTAGAAAGGAAACTGGGTCCTAAGGCTTGGACTTCTCCAACCCTGATATACTGGCAAGACAGAAATGACAACTGATTCAGGAGCCCATGCCAGCCTCTAGAGAAATCCTGGAACACTCAGCCCTGACACATTAATACCTACACAGATCGGAGACTGCTGGCCATGCACACTCACAAGCCACAGACTTCTCTTCTACAAGCATGTTCTCACCTCAGCCACAGAAGTGACTGAGCCACATATATTAGTACTAAGGGTTTAAATCAAAGATATTCCTAGTTTCTACTCACATCCCATCAAGCATACCTAGCTACCAGGAGGGCCTGAAAATATAGTTTTTGTGGCCATTCATCCCTTAAAATTCAAGGATTCTATCAATAAAAAGAAGTGGACAGTGGGTATTAGGGGACAGTTCTTATTCTGAGTCACATGCTAACAAAAACATTGTTTCAAAGTGGAGTTTTCACCACGGTCTTTTCCAAGTGATGAAAGATCATAGGACTTTGGGGTATGCTTAAATTAATTATGCAGTTCTTTTCAAGTAAGGTTATGTGTATATGTATGTAGTATGCATATGATATATTTAAATATTCAAAATATGTGAAGTATCATGAATATTAAATGATTCTATGGCAGACTGTGGTCATCTGCAAGAGCCAGTAAAACATTTTATAGTAAAAGTCCACTGACTTTTACTTCTTTGGCAGGAAGGCTTACAAAACCCCCAGGATTTGTCGTGCTTGCATCCTAACTCAAAAAGATCTCAGACTCAGAGATCTATGTTGTAAGAAGTGTGTTCTTAGAGAAATGCCTTTATAAAAATACAATTAAAGTTTTGAATGAGAGATGTACTCAATATATGAATCATAAATAACACTGACCCAGAACTTCAAAGTTTCTCAGAATTCTTGGTCTCTTCTGATGTAGTTTAGACATTTACTTCAGAAAAATCAGTAAGTTTTTATTAAGAAGACACTTAGATTCTAATTGCATTCAGATCCTTGCTCATGTGTTTCCTGTGGCCACAGGTACTTGGAGGAGATGAGCACAGGCTGCACCTCAAGTATTTAATACATACACATATGTTCTTAGCCTACTTAGGCCCTGGCCGTCCTACCCCAAACCTAATGCAGTCTCTGATGAGCTCAGCTCAGAGGCAGTTTCAGTCCAGTTTTATCACACCAGCAATGTGGAAGTAGAAAGAAGCAATCCAAAGAGAGTGAGAACCTTAAAGAGATGAACCCCGAAGAGATGAGAGAGCCAACAGAAGTTAAAGCTTTAACTTTTTCTCCCAGCACACTGAAAACTTCTCCCACTTACAAAAGTTTAACTGAGTTGGGTAACTTGTTTCAGTCACTTTGTGTCTTTTCCTCCTTGGGGATGGGCTTGGGTAGGGGTAAGGAGAAGATGGGATGGAACTTTCCTCTCCTTTTCCTTCTAGAGATCAGCACCAGGCACTTCGGAGAAAGCATAACAAGTACAAGACATGACCTTTATCCCAGTTCCCAAAGGACTAGCAGTCTTTTGGGGAAGGTAATGTATTCCAAACATTTAATGAAAATCAAGTACTAAACTGTGTGATATTGATTATTCTGAAGGAATACAGATAAGGGATAAATTCATGTAGATTTGTTTCTTGGGGAAGACTTTTTAGATTGTGTCATAAGTGCCAGGCCAAGGGATGAAAAGGAGCCAATTAAGAAGGCAGAAAAGAGGATGTGAACAAAGATTCAGAATGAGCTTAGAGGTCAGTAGACCTGTGTGCTTGAAGCAGAAACTTCATGTTGGAGACTAGGAAATAAAGTGAAATAAGAAAGTGGAAGATGTCAAAAATCAGGCAGGGGTTAGACCATAGGAGAGGCCATTTTTAATGGAATGAGGTAAGAATACATTAATAAATGACTGAATGATGATATGTATGTGTGTGTGTATATATATGTGTCTATATATATACATATATACACATATATAAATATAAACATCTATATATACATATACATACATATATACACATATATACACACACATGTACATATGATCATTCATATATATACACACACACATGTATATACACACACACACACACACACTCACACACACACACACACACACACCATAGTGCTATAATTTGTCTAGGCTGGGTGAGGAAGTTCCTATGAGAAGGGTCTCAGCAGCATAGGTTTCCAGGGAACAGGAGGAAGCCAAGATTAGGTATATTAGGGACTGGGAACCTGGTTTCACTAGGATGAGCCAGCAGTCCAATCCTTAGTGACCAAGTGGATGTGGTGATTTGGGGATTGGTTCAGGGAAGGTGTTGGTACCTGAGGAGATTTAATTTAGCAGGAGGTTTGGGCCACTAGAATTGTAGATAACAGGTGAGATTTAGAGTTACGAGTGGTGGTATCATGGAAGGAGGCAATCTAATCACAACTGGATCCCAGCCCACAGCTGGGGGCCTGGAATGAAATCTAGGGAAGGGTTTTATCAGGGCCCTAGTCAAGTAGATATAGGTTCAGGGCAAGGCATAAGGCATTGTAGGAAACAGAAAATCCAGTCAGGGCAGACCCCAGCTCTGAGGATTGAGCCAACATGTTTGGAGGTAGGAAAACAGAGAGAAATGAAGAAACAATGTAGAGTAAAGTCAGTGCAACTGAATGCATTCGTGATCAAATAGAGAATTCCAGTCTCACCATCTTCTGGGCTGCAGTTTTTCTCTATGGCCTGCTCTGATGAGGATGGGTTGAAGGTCACAGTAGTGCTGAGTCTTTTAAATGGAGACGTCAGGGGCCCAAGCTCAGAGGGAGCCTGGAATGAATGGCTGAGGTGGAGGACCAGAGGAGATAGCATTGCTTGGAAGGAGTTGAGACTATGGCAGAGGAGACCTAGGCCATCTTATTCCAGGCTGAGGAGAAGAGGACCTGAGTAAGGAGGGGTGGTGGAGGCAGGGTCTGCAGTAAGACAGTTCAGAGAGACAGCAGCCCTTGAGCATGTGAATGAATGTAAATGTTTCTTGTAAAGATGCCTGCCTTTTCTGGTCCATGATGGTGTAACTAATACACAAGGTGTGACTGGATCCTTCCATGCGGCCCTCATGGGGTCTTTGCTACCTAGCTGATGTTTGAAGTGTTCGTGTGTGCCTCTGTCTTTGACTCACCTGGCTAGTTCAGAGTCTTTGCTGAAGAAAATGTGCTTCTGCCTGTCCGATTGCTTCACAGCACGCTTCTCTATCTGCAACTGTTGTTTCCCAGCCATCCGTATGGTGCCACAGGATGGGACACAGGCAGGGACTTTACTATTTACAAAGGGGTAGGGCTTGGGAACGCGAATGGGGCTTTTCCTGCTTATAAAGGCAAGGAATGAAAATGCAGAATTCTTACCTGGTAGGGAAACTTTCTTTTCCAAATATGCAGGTATGTGATATTTCTGATTTCCTTAGGCTTGGATCTGTGCCTGGGGGTGAGATGGATTTCAAAGTCATTATTTAAAGTAGGGAGATAAAGCTTTAGACAACCACCATAAGAGATCCTGGTTGTATTTTTGAAATGTTGAGTGAAATAACATTTTAGTGATCAGTGAAAGGCTAACCTTTGTACTTCTGAAAAGTGTTCTTAGAAAGGCCTAGATTAATAATTGGTTTCAATTTGTCCACAGATACGCTGCCTCTAGGACTGGAACAGATAGCCACTGAGTACCAGCTTCAAATCACCCTGCACATTTTCTTGTTGGAAAGATAACCACTGGAGAACCATCTCGTTACCTTCAGCAAAAATGAAAACAAATCAAGACATTAAGAATGCCACAGTGGACAGCAGTTACGCAAGGTTCAGCAGAGGAAGTTTTCAAGATGGTGTGCCTCGCTAGCCAGAAATCAGAAAAGATCGAAGCTAGCCTTTTCATCTCAGCTGCTCCTTAAATCAGTCCAACCCCTCCAAATTAATGTGAATTGAAATATGCATTGCTTTTCAACTTAATTGAGTACTTACTATGTGTGAACCACTGCACAAAATAGGGGAAGAAAATGAGGGAGACAAAGCCTGCCTTCAGTAAATTTACAGTTAGTTTCAGGGTACATTGTTTTTCTTCTGCTGTTAATTAGGTGTATCCCCAAGAAAATAAATAAATAAATGGAAAAGTATATTCTGTGTTTTAAGTCTCTTTAATAAAAAACAAAACAAAACCCAAAAAACTCCTAACATGGCAACTCGGTACATTTTAATCCTTTTTGTTGTTGTTGCTGGACTTCTGATAGGATCCATTTTATTGATTCCATAAATATTTAGTAGACTTTAGAGATATTAATACATTGTAGTTTGAGTTAATATGCATTAAATTCTGTTTTTCTCCCCTTAGGTATAGATTGTCTGTTGTAAAAATATATTGTTTGTGGATTTCTTGGGGAGCGGGAAGGTGAATTATACCTGTTGTCTCTACAGTCCACTACCTTCCCTGCCCTAAGGCAGTGGTCCCCAACCTTCTTGGCACCAGGGACCAGTTTCCTGGAAGACAATGTTTCCGTGGACAGTGTGGGGATGGTTTCGGGATGAAACTGTTCCACCTCAGATCATCAGACATTAGTTAGGCTCTCATAAGGACTGTGCAGCCTAGATCCCTCACATGCGCAGTTCACAGTAGGGTTTGCGCTGCTATGAGAATCTAAGGCTGCCGCTGATCTGACAGGAGGCAGAGCTCAGGTGGCAATGCTTACTGGCCCACTGCGCACCTCTTGCTGTGCGGCCTGGTTCCTAATAGGCCATGGACCCCCACAGACTGGTACCAGTCTGCAGCTTGTGGACCCCTGCCCTAGGGGCCTGCCATTCTGAGTGAGTTACTAGCATGAAGAAGAGGAAGGTTTGGATCAAATGTGGGTGGTGGTACTCAGAGACCCAAGATAGGATAGGGATGGAACAAAACCCATCTGGGCAATGGCTGTATGAAAATTTGGCTAAGTAATTATTTCAGTATTCATTGTCCTTTGTGTTCCATAAGTTAAATGATTGTCTAATTTTTCCAAAAATTTATTTCTGACTTGAGAATAAGTGTGTCATGATTTTCCCAGTGTAAAGACACTGATATAACTGTAGACACCAGACATTTTATGTAGTGTCTGTGACACATTTTAGTATGTATGAGCCAACAATAGACATGTCTTTGTCTTCAGGAGTGTCCATCTGAATTGAAAATGTGTCAGTTTTTTTTTTAAACATCATTAACAGACTTCTTAATTAAGCTGCCAATACATACTGCCAATAGCACTGTGTGCTGTCTGAGAAATGCATTGTGGAAGTGCTATTTCCATCTGATTAAATCAACAATGTTGCTCTGTATAAACTGGATTTAAAGTGTTCTTTGAGTGAGGCATTATATTGCTCCATAAATAATGTGATGAGAATTCTCATATGATCCCTTTTAATTTAATTTCTAAAACAATATTATTTGTTCCTCGGTAAGGAATAGCTCTAATTGGACGGGAACTTTAGTGATATGATTTATCCGTAACAGGCTGAAGAGCCCCACTCCCAAACTCCTGGCCGTGATACTGGGTATTGGTTATGCCACTTTTAGTTTGCGTGAAGTATCTTCCAGGAAGTCTTAGTTATTCACTTGTGTTATACTAAACTGTAGATATTTATTTCCTGTTCTGGAAGATTTCTTGGAGGGTACATCTCTGTATTCCTGGTGCCTAGTATAGTCTTGCTAATGGAATAGCACCTTTATTGGTGCTACTTAGGGGTTGGTAGCTTACAATCAATCTACTTAGAATTGATCCAAATAAACTGGATATTTTTATACAGTCTAGTCCCCTGGGCCTCTTACTTGGTATCTTGGATTTGCCAGTTCAGCCCTGTTACTTGTACCAACATCCACTCTGCTGCCCTGGGCCCTGCCCCACTCTGTGCATGGACAGGGCTTTCGGAGGGGCTGCTCCACTTGTCATGTGCTGCCCCATCTGTCAGTAGATTAGCAACTCTCTATTCACAGGGTACTCATGGTGTGTCAGGCACTGAGCTGCTTTACACATATTCTCTTAATTATCTCCTTTAAACCTCACAATAACCATTTGAAGTAGGCACTATGCGCTGTAGAGGTATGTTATCTTGCTTAAGTTGTGGGACACCAAATCCAGGCCTCTTAGACTCCAAAGCCTGAACTATTCACCCCTACACTGTGCCATATCCTAGGAGAAAGTCCCAGTGCCTGGTGTGTGTGTGTGTGTGTGTGTGTGTGTGTGTGTGTGTAGGGTAGATCGAATCTGGACATAGTCCAGATTTACTGCATTTAATATTCCTGAACAGCAAACTGTCTTAACAGCTAAAACCCAGCAAATCACAGTTGTTTTGAGAATGGAGGAAGGGCAGAGCAATTGGGAGAAAGCAAAGTTGGAAACAAACCAATTTGAGTCAAACCACTGTCCTTTACTTCATACAGCTTTTTTTTTTTCAACTTACTTTTTTTAACATGGTCTGACAGCATGTGATAAATCAAAGCCTGACGTAATTGACCCAGAATTGATCCCCAAATGTCTTTTGGGGGAACATGCTTTAACTCTGGTTGTTGATTCTGAGGAATAATTGCCACCCTAGAAAGGTAATTACATATGCCATTGTTTATACACATAATAGGCTCAGAATGCATATTCTGCACAGAGCGGGAGAGAATCCTGCTTGCACATTTGGGGTGTGGGCTATGTATTATGTTAGGATGCCACAAATAGCATTTGAACTGCTCCCTGTCACTGCTGCTTTTCCCAGCGTGTGTGTGTGTATAAGGGAGAGGTTAGGAGTGAGGTAGGTTGTGGGCCATGGAAGGCTATTTGTTGAGCTGAATGGTAGTGATTTGCTTTTCCTTAATTTTTTTTCGTTTACCAAAACATTTTTTGGATCTAATTCATTTAGCTTGGTCTGGTAAAAAGACTGTTTTCTCTGTGCTTGACATACACTTATTAATGAGTTATCATATTTCTTTCTAATCAAGGGCTGTTTACTTTGTGGAAATATATAGTGAGAATCCTTCTCCACAACACCCTCCTAAATACCCTGGTTTTGAACACCACTTTAAGTATTAAGGTGGTAGCTAGTGCCTTTCCTCTGCTGTGCTTTTTGGTCAACATAAATGGAATTAAGCCACAAATGACCAATTAAAGCACTTCATGCCTTTTTCCTTTAGCTATAAGACAGTAGTTATCTTAAGTAAATACCACAAACAGGCTATTCTGGGGTAGTCTAACACAAGGAACCTACTTTTTTAAAAAAATCAAAGCCTTAAAAAAAACCCAAAATGTCATGACTTTTTGTAGTGCTGCACAATGAAAGAAATATGTATGTACTCCAACATGGAACTGAGCATTGTCTGAGGCCGAAGCAATCCATCGTGGGCTATTCTCTGCCACAGTGTCCAGCAAATTGCATGACCTGCTTGTTAGGCTTGACAACAGTGTTTTACCTAACAAAGGCGTCTGCAGCGCCGAGCAGCAGTGGAATGTCAGAATGAGCACATTTCACACACAGATGTGCAGCCATAATAGCCCATAAGAAGATGCATGTGGCAGGGGGCTGAGGGTGGGGGTGGGGTGAGGAGGGGTGCTTGCAGTGGTGTGGTGTGTGAGTGTGTAGGTTGGGGGCCGAAAGGAGGGGGAGGCTAACAGTTAGCGGTAGGGACGTGGCCCCACTGACCACATTTAATCAGCCCTCTGTAAACAATTCCACATTTTCATTGTTCTCTAAAAACTAATAAAGAGAAACAAGCACTTTTCATTCATCTTGAAGTAATTTTCTCTCAGGTTGGAGCCTCTCGTGGCCTCCAGCTTGTGCAGTGCTAGCTGTGTGATACAACAACTATTGCAATTTATTTTACAAACTCTGGTCATTCACATGTCAGTTAGTGTTCACCAAGCCGGCATCTGAAATTGTGCAGTTAACGAGTTTTACAACATTTCTATCAAGAGAAACTGTTTAGCATAACTGACTCTTAAGGAGTTATTATACCTCTAAAAATCCATTTTAAGGGGCATTATTTAAATAAAATAGAAAAACGGTTCACTGCCTTTTAAAGGGGCTACAAAAAAAGTCCATCAGCTCCAGCGCAGTAATCCTCAGCTTAAAGCACTCTTGAGAGTACTTCTGGGAATTGTCAGCATAATGAAATGTTTTGTGAAATGTCCAGATAGATTCCTCTACTCAACAATTTTACTGCACCATATTTATTTTCCTTCCAGTTTTTAAAGAAGTGAATTACTTTTGGAGAGGATGACTCTACGTTGTGTAGATGAACTGAGCACATTATTATAGAGGTTGTAGCAGGAGCGATGGTTCTGTTTGTGGTGTCATCTATATGCATCTGCAGAGTGGAGGAAAGAAGAGAAAGGCGGCTTTTTCCTCTGTTAGTGCTTTGGCTCCAAAAGGGTTAAATCACAGTGAGGCTCCTAGAGTTCTGCGTTTTCCTTGTGCCACATTTTTCTCAAACTTTTCAAAAACTTTGGTACATGATGGCACCTGTAAATACTTTCTTTAAACTTTACAAAATGAACTGTTTTCTTACCCTAAATAAATAAATGCAGGAAAACCCGTACACGTGTACATTGATACATGCATAATGATGCCTATCATTTGAAACTGGCCCATTTCAATAGGAGATGCCATTGCACATTTTACTTAAAGAAGAATAGATTCCTCACATTAACTGAGATGGCCAATGACCCCAAACCAATTAATGACTAGAGTCCGTAATGGTGGTGCTATATAGCATAACAGCAAGTTCATTTAGCATATTCTATTACCTAACAGGAGTAGAAACCACCACTTACTTAATGGTTCTTTCTATGATGAGGACCAGGAGAAAATATATGTTCTGCTGTAACAAGAGATATTCCTTTTCCTTAGGCAGTATGTCTAAAACACTGCACATTTTCATTTTGCCACAAACAGTCCTCTGATTTCTCAGATGGATGTTTGTGCACACGACTTTAATTTTTTGAGGGAGATGGGCAGGTGTTCTTGTGCCTGTTAGCTGTATCTGCCCATAAGAAGCATAGTAACATCTATGAACCAAATACAATTTGACATAATTCATACCTTTATTACCTCCTACAGAATGATATTATTTCATGCTGGCACATTAATGTTTCCAGCACGATACTGTCATTCCTGGAAATTTTACCTTCTGAAGTTCGGATGTTGAGGAATGAGTTTTAAAATTCTCTAAGTGCCTTAGATTTGGGGCAAATGCAACATATCCCAAGTTCAGATTTTTTACTCTTTTTAAAAATATTTGCTGGCATTGCAAATAATGTTCAGGTAACAGGTAAAGATCATGTCTGTAAACTCTCACCTCTTCTTGAGCAAAGAGCTTGTTCCTATTCTATTTCCAATTTTGTAAATAAAATATAGTCAACCTATGTCATATATTTGCTGCTATTTGTTCCTCTAATGATGTGAAATCAAGAGGTGTTGATCAAAAATGTTTCAATGATTGCAACTTGAATCTCTTTGGTATTGTACTTAAATTTTTCCTAATACTCCAGCACTCAGAATTAGGGCAGGTGGAATGTATTCATTTCCTATGGCTTCCATAGCAAATTACCACAAATTTAGTGGCTTAAAACAACACAAATTTATTTTCCTACAGTTCTGTAGGTCAGAGTTCTCACTGGGCTAAATCACTTGTCAACAGAGCTGCATTCCTTCTGGAGGCTCCAGGGCAGAAGCCGTTTCCTTGTCTTTCCTAGCTTCTAGAGGCCACCTGCCTTCCTTGGCTTGTGGCCCCTTCCTCCATCTTCAAAACTAACAATGGCAGGTCAAATTCTTCTCACATGGCATGTGTCTGACCCTCTTCTATCATCACATCTGTTACTCTCTGAGTCCAACTGGAAAATGTGTTTTGCTTTTAAGGACTCATATAGTTAGACTGAGACCACCTGAAAAAAATCCAGGATAATCACCCCATCTCAAGGTCCATGCCCTAAATTACATCTGCAAAGTCCCTTTTGCTGTGCCAGATATCATATTCACTGGAGAATAGAACATGAACATTCTGGGGGGACCATTAGTCTGTTTACCACTCAGAGTCTCTGAAAATTCTCTTCTATACCAATATTTGGAGGATTAATAGCAGTCACCAAGCCAATTGTCTTCAAACTATAAAAATTATGCACAAAATTGCTTAAAAAATTTAGAGTATGCACCTCCAAATATGTACATTTTCTTCTAAGTTATACTACCATTAAGCTCTATATTTTTACTGCTAGTAAAGCTTACTTTCTTTTTAGTGTATAAATGAATAAAAGATCTAATCTAATGGTTTTTACCACTCAGTTTAGCCCAGTAAGAACTCTGACCCACAGACCTGTAGGAAAATAAATTTGTGTTGTTTTAAGCCACTAAATTTGTGGTAATTTGCTATGGAAGTCATAGGAAATGAATACATTCCATCTGCCCTAATTCTGAGTGCTGGAGTATTAGGAAAAATTTAAGTACAATACCAAAGAGATTCAAGTTGCAATCATTGAAACATTTTTGATCAACACCTCCTGATTTTACCCCAATGCATCATCTTGGGCACCCCTCTGTGCTCCTCGTTTTTGATTAAATGTGTAAATGTGGCTCCTGATTCTTCTTCGAGACCCATAAGGCTTCCAGGTGAGGAAGGGACTATGGAACTTTCTGACAGTCCCTGACAGTTTTTAGAAGTGAGGAGGAAACTTACTTATTTTCTTTGCATGCACTATTATTGCCATTTGTAGTTACAGAATGTAAAAGACAGAGTGTAACACGCCCAGAACTTTCCTGAAAGTCGAGAGCTGCAAGTTATGGAGTTACAAGACAAATGCCATTTTATGAAAGACTAGAAAGAGATTGTTTATCAGAGAGCCCTAAAACATGAGTTAGTTTCTTGTCTAGAAAAAGGCCATGTCTCATCAGAATGACTACTCATGTCAGTGCACTTGGAAATTCCAAGAAACAAATTGCTCAATGACCATTTTAAACACTAGTAGCAAGGTCCTTGTGAAACTGGGCTGAGAGCAAAAGTGATTTTGCTAAGTTCACTTTAAATCATATTTTTCAATTGTTAAAAACATCTGTATTTTACCAGCCATTCTTTATTGCCGTGGCATGTAGGCTTATTACAGCATAGGAAAACCAGAAATTGTAACACAAGCCTACTGTAAAGTCCCCTTGTGTTAAAATTTGAGATGTTTTCAGAGCAGTCACCCTCAAAAATGGGTACTTGCTAAGCCATGCTGACACACCTCTGAAATAAAAAAGCTTCTGCTGGGCAAATGAAAAGAGGTTGCCACAAAAATGTATATCAATTATGAAACAAGTCAATCAGTGTTTGCCAACTGCCATAAGTGTCCTGGAGGCAGTCTGGGCAGTATATTTTTATTTGATTTGCCCCAGGGCACTTCCATTTTCCTCCTGAAAGGTGGAAAGGTAGTCTAAATTCTTTGTTGAGAGTTTCCATCAATGATCTCAAAATGCAACTGATAACATGTCAATGATTGCTGTACAAAGAAGTTAAACATTACAGCTAAATTTCCCCACTGAAACCCAATCCAGGGATTAGCAACAATAGGGAATCTGTTTTATTTGCATTTAATTTGTACCTTCACACTATTATCTCCCATGTTTTAGTTTCAGGAAATGTGGTCCCAGGCTATTATAACCACATTTCATGCTGCTGTTGCACTGTTATTTGATCTCTATGGTTGGAAATGACTTACTGAAAAAATAAAGCCAGCATACTTTATTTTAATTATACCAGTGCAGTGTCTAAATAAAAAATGTACTTTATATTTAATGTGGAGCACAGATTAACAGTTTTATGGGACATAAAATCTATCTATATCATTTTCTATTTACACATCAGTTATATATCTTTCTCTCAGCAAAACAAATGCCTATGGTGTGAAAACGAGGAAGGAGAGCATCGAAGTTACAATCACATGGGCAGTAAATAACATCTTAATTGGTCTAGAATGCCGGAGTTTGATTTTTTTTTCTGCCCGGCTTTTATTTATTGATCTCTATAGCTTATTTATCTTTCTAGTGATTTGTACAAGTCTATCTCCTTTCCTCAATAAGCCAATCTATGGTGGTTTTATATTGCAAATCCCATCTGGGGAAATGGTCTAGTGAGAGAAGTGCAGTTGCTCCTGGAAAAAACCATTATTTAAAAGCTTTTGTAGAAGTAAGGGTAACTTCTCAGTTTTTATACTTTGTCTTCTGGAGAAAAGAAGGAAAGAAGAAATGCCGCTATTATGAAGTTGCCACCCAACCTATATTTCAACAATTCTTTACTCTCCACTTGTTTGGCAGCAATAAGAAAACAAACAAGGATTTAGTGTACACTGGGAAATGTCTCTTAAATGTTCCTGTACATGATTTAGTTCCTAGAGAGAGAAGCAGACAGGAATGGATTGTGTATATCTAATACATCATATGTAAACCCTGGCTTTTCTTCTTCTATATGCATTTCTACAGCTCCATTCCTAATACCTTTTTAAAATAGCACTTTAGGATAAACTACTCTTCAAATGACACATTATGCTCCATAGTGCAGTTGAGAACCAGCAAATGTAACCATTCTCAGGAAAGCTGTTTGGCAGAAAATACCACACTTTTTCTAGTATGTAGATATCCATAACTGAGGTCAATCCTGGGAAATTAGTGACTTTTTTCCCCTTTGAATGAATGATCCCCTTGTTATTTGTCAAATTGGCAGTTCCAGTATTTGTCATGATTCTATTTGATCTCACAGAATATTAGAAGAGTGCTCCAAAAGATTTCCTCTGGTGATAGCTGAGGGAAAAACAAGTTTACAGATGGCGTCGCTATACCTATGTAAGTGATGCTTTGCAAAGTGATTCTATAAACATGTTCCAAAGAAGAGACTCTGATATTCCATCATCACCCTAATGTAACCTTAACCATCTTGAAATGAGCTCACGAAAATTTTGGGCAGGGCTTTTAGAGAATGCATTTATATTTGACATAATTAGTGGTACGCAGATCTCACTACATCCAGGGGGAATCTCAAGACAACTGCTTTGTCGACTATTAGTGCCTAATTTCTGAATGTCAAACCCTGCACATCTTAATTTCTAGAGAATAAGCTCAATTGAACTTGTTCCCCAGTTATGCAAAAACTGCTCAGATAAAACCAAGTGGACACCAATGTAATGAATGTGGTTATTAAATTGTTTCAATTGAAAGAACCCTATTCTTACACCATCATAATGGGAACAATTTATCCCCACTGATCGGCCTGTCTCTCTCTTTCTCTCTCTCTCTCTCTTTTTCTGAGCTCTCTTTGATCTTGAAGCATATTGCGGTGGTGTGTCCTATTGAAAAGCGAAACTGGGGCAATTTTAATGCTTTTGTACCTTACCAGTGCTCTATTTTTTCACTGTTTAAAAATAGCTGTTAATTATAAGTGCAGTTTAAATGTCTCAAGTGACCCAGAAATGCAGGTTGGAATGAGACAGATTGTGTGTCTCATATAAAACAGATGTACTTTCACAGAGCATTCTGAATTCAGCCTTCACTCTGTATCCTCCTCTTGGGTTATTTCAATCAGGTATTGAGCTGGTCTAGCACTGTGCTATAAAATCCCACACATTTGAACAGGGGGAAAAAAGCAGAGTTTTTTTCCCCAACACAAAGAAAAGCCTCTTTTGTATACCAGTCACTACTACGTGGTGAATATGGTGCCGTTGATGTTAGATAATGGGACAAAGATTACTTTCCTGGCCAGGAAGACCATATGATTTTCTAGAGCTCCATCCTGCCGGTCTCTTGGGTCAGGGGGCTCCGTGTTAAAAGAGCACTGTAATAGTGATAAACATATCCCCTGGGATCCTTCTTCAGCTTGATTCAATAGTGCCCAAGGACAAATTTACCTCCTGCTAGATCTCAAAGATCTTTGACTCTTGATTGGTTTCAGAAACTTGCGGTTTTGGCTCCTTGATCACACTAGGCCCTGGAGATGGTGACATTGCTGGTTATGTGTCAGGAACCAGACTTTAGTAAGCTATGTGCTAACTCAGTAAAATCACTCTACCAATCTATTCTGCTATTGTCGGAACAAAACTAGTACTTACTCAATTATATGTGTTTGTATACAGTAGGTTTGAAGGTATACCTATTTAATGCAGTTCCAAGAACTTAGATTTCAAAGTTGAGTTTAGAATAGAGTGCATTCCAGTGATTTGATGATCTTATCCAAGCCCCTTAAGATCTTTGGTACACACCCCAAAGCCTCCTGAATCCGAAAAGTTGAACAGTCAGAGAATTCGAGACTTATCCCCCTTCCTCCACTTGGATTCAGATCTTGTGGTTTGATCTCCTTGTTAGCAAAATGGAAACATGTCTTAGAAGCGGGAGGATAGTATATGTGCACTGGCTTCCTATCTGCTTCTAACTAGTAATGCCCAACAGGAGTTCTTCATTGCACACCAATGACATTGAACACAGAAAGGTGTGGGCTTAGGAAAATAATTTTCAAGTTCTTCCTAGAAAACCTTGACATTTTAGTCAAGTTCTGAGTGCAGACGCTGATTTGAATACTTTTTAAAGCTCTTTTTTGTTCCCATTTAAATCAATATTTTAATGTAATTAATTGATTTTATTTAACCATTTGAATTTGTCCAATAAGATTTATTCCATTTAGTGCTCATAATCTTGTAAGTAACAGTCCAAGGCAGTTGGATTATGGTCTCATTCCAAGTTGATGGTTTATTTTTAGGAAGAGGAACAAGTATGGCATCAGAAAGTTTTAATGGAATATATATCATAGAGAGTTGAAAACAAATTTAAAAACAATTCTTTAAATTAATACCTTGTAAGCATATTCTATTCATGGAGATACATTTCTATTTTATCAGAGAAGTGATGATAAACACACTAATTGACAAGATATAAATAATACTAAGCAGAGTAACTATGAAAGTAGAACAAATTACTGTATAAGACATATGGGGTTGGAAATGTCTTAGAACCTTGTTGACTAATCAGACTATTGATAGAAGTGGAAAAGACTAATGTCACCCTGCAGACACAGATGGCCACTGGTTGTGCATGTTTGTGGGCACTGGGCCTGTGAAATCCAGGCCTGGATAAGAGTCTGGATAGACGTTAGGTGTGAGGATGGGCTAGACTCTGGGCAAAATGTGACTTTAAGCAGGTCAGCATACTAGAGCAGGAATGGCCTTGTTCTGAAAGCCAGGTGATAGAATTATCTGTGAAAGCAACAAAAGAATGAAGATCTGAGAAAGCAGTGAGCTGGAAGCCAGGTAGACATTTAAGAAAGAGGGAACCTCAAATTCCAGATGTATAAATGAAGAAGTCATTTGAAACCAGGCAACTGCCAGTAACCAGGTGCTCTGGAAACCTAAAAGGAATGACCAAACAAGAAAAAGCATAGGTATGAGGCCTTGGAAACAAGAAAGGACTGTGATGGATGAGGCAGCTTTCCTGCTTTGGGTGCCAGAGGAAGGGAGGGACTTCAATCAGAAACCCAGGAGGAGGGAACAGGTGAGGGAATTGGATGCGGGCATTGCCGAGATGAGAACTGGCAGGCAGATGTTGAAGACTGCTGGGCCTCAGGAGTTTGCAGGAACTACTTCTTATCTCCATTCTCTGGGCCCCGGGCCCTGTCTCTATGATGCTCCTTGTCCTGCAACCCCCTCAGAAATTTCCCAGTCATAATCTACTTTGAGCTTTTTCTCAGACAGGCTATCTAACATAAAAGAGGAAGGCTCTATATCAAGATAAACACAAAGGCTATGGGTAGTTCCAGGCATTCTCAGTTCTCTTTTCTAATTTGTACTTTCTACAGTGATCCTTTGTTATTTTGGTAAGAATTTAAAAAATTGATAGGTTAACTTAAGTGATGTGGTGGAAAGAATTAGGACTTCTGGGTCAGACTGACCTGAATTCAAATCCCAAACTATCTTTTATCTCATAGGTCTATGACTTGGTCAAGTTACTTACACTTCAGAACTATAGCTGACTTGTCTGTGAAAATGGATATAAGACCAAAATGGTTATTTATCTCAATTCTTCCATATACTCTTTCACACAAAGAGGGGAAATTGCCCTCTGCTTCTTAAGGAGAAAGTGACAGAGGAAATTTTCCATCTTTTCCCCCTTTTTTTTTTACTCATTGGAACAAGAAGTCATTTACTGATTGGGTAGTTTGCTTGTTTGGTCTCTCTTCCTTTCCCTCGCTATCTCTCCTGAAGAATGTGGACTTTTTTTTCTTCTTCTTCTTCTTGCTGTAAACTAAGCTTATAGGAGTAGGTCTTATTATTGTGGGGAAAGTTTTCCTTTTTGGAGAGGTACATTAGGAAGCCCATTTGACAACAAATCCAAGTCACATTTTCTAGTTCTGTTTTTCAGGCTTAAAACTGACGTTTTAATTTAAATTGGTGTGATCCTTGGGACTTATTTTTCAACTGGGTCTGCACTCAGGGTAAACAGTAAACAATAGCAATAAAGAACACCACCCACCAGCCCTTCTCCTGTCCCCATGGGTATCAGACTGGGAAATCAAGTGAAGTGCCTAGCTCTGTGCCTGGAAAATAAGGGTAATTCAATAAATGGAAGTTAATAGTAACGGTCATTATAATGGTAGCTTTCTTACGATTATTACTAGCAATGATCCCGGGGGCATCATTATTGCTCTGGGCTGGCAAGCCTTTTCCTTTCCTTAGCTTTCATCTATTATGGACCAGCAGAGCTCTTCTTAAGGATCCATCTGTCCTGCTATATTCACTATTGCAGCTGTTTCCTTCCTGTAGTATCAAATATTATTTTTCATTAGTGGATGCAGAGCACTTTTTCTGTTTTTCCTAGGGCCCCATGACTGTTTTAGGGCTATTTAGGTACGCAGAAGAGCACAATATTTAGCAACTCTACCCTTAAACTTAGAAACAGGAAGGGAGTTTTATGATAATCCCCAAATTCCCAACCTCCCCACAGTTACCTTCTGCTCCAGCTAGGGGGACTGCTTCCAGCTTTGGTTAGAAGGAAATTAAGTATTTAGTTAACTTAGAATGAATTTCTCCCAGGGTGCCAGACCTGTTCTGTCCCAAAGCTCACCTCTGGACAAACGGATTCTCCCCGTCCTGCAGCCAACACTTCACCTCGTTTCACAGTCCCACAATGCTATGTCTATTTGCTCGTTCTCTGCCACGTCCTTCTCAGGACAGCAGTTTTGCCCTCTGTGGCCTGTGCTGCTCCTGCCCTCCTAGATCGCTCCACTGTACTTGTTTTGAGACTCCACCAGGCCTCCCTGTCAGCATGGCGGCCCCTTGCGACCTGAGTCTACTCCTTGCCTGACTCGTACCTCTCAGCCATCATTGTCTGGCTGTCTTCCTCCTATCACTCACAGCCAACAACGGCTCCGGTTACCTGGCCCATTCTATTGCGGTGAGATTTTAAGAGCCATGCTTAAATTCCATACCTTTCTTCTGACCTCTCTTCTCCTATCTCTTCTTATTCCTTAGAGCCCTCCACCACACTGGCTTCCTCAAGCAACACTCCTGCCCCAACATTGCACTTGCTGTTCCCTCAGAAATGCAAGCAGGGGAAGTGCCAGACCCTTATAAAACCATCAGATTTCCCGAGACTCACTTATTATTACCAGAGCTGTGTGGGGGAAACTGCCTTCATGATTTGATTACATCCACCTGGTCCTGCCCTTGACATTTAGGGATTATGGGCATTACAATTCAAGGTGCGATTTGGGTGGGGACACAGAGCCAAACCATATCACCTTCTGAAGAGAGTAATGAAGGGGATAAAGAAGTAAAGAGGTAAAGAGAATTAGTATGGGGTGCAATTAGGAGCTAGTATGGAAGAATTTATGGAGAGAAAGGAGGGGAGAGGACAACTGCCTTTATCAATGACTTTGAGATATGTTAAGATTTTTAAGGAAGTGAGCCTGGCTGCATGTTATGCAATGCAATTCCCCTACACTACTAACTCCAGAGACCTTCAGTAAAAACTAACATTATTTTTTAATGGTTCACATACTTAGATTTTTATTTTGGATGCAGCACTGTGCTGATGTTACCAGAGCAGCCCTGATGAAATAACTGAGAAAGTTCTCTTTCTTACTGTTTTTCTTTAGTCCTTTTATTTATAGGCATAGCTGCTTAAAGAAGCCAGATGGCCTGGGATGGTGCCAGAGTTTCTTGACTCCTGATCAGATACCAGAGGAGATAAGACCCCCAAACTGGCACAAACTGGAACAGATGACCCCTAGTAGCCTTTAGATCATTAACATATCATTATAATGTGAAAATTCCCTTACCTTAAAGAAAATTTCCGCCATTTTGTGTACCAGGGTTGTATGAAGACATACATTTATGAATTGAGCCTGCATGTCTGGAGTCCCATCCTGCACATGCTAACATTCCTCTTCCTCATGGTACTCAATCCTTAAAAACCCCATACCCTCTATTGTTCAGGGAGAACGGCTATTTAGAGCAAGAGTCTCTCCTTTTCCATTCCAGGCCAGTAAATAAAACCTGATTGTCTTTTTTCTTTGTGACCGATGGAGTGGGGAATGAAGTCAGTTTGCTGGTGACACTGAGATTGAGTTTAATGCACACAGTACATTTCTGGCTTCATGAACATTCATAAGAAATAGCATATCTGTTACTGGTTTATATTGAAATGTGAAAAGTTCAATGTATTCCTGCTCTGAGAGTTCTTTTCTTTTCAGAGTAAAAGAATGTGGAATTTCAGCTCCAGATCAATTTCAGAACAAACTAGGAATCCCGAGAGGATCCACAGACCCTCTGAAGGAAGCAGACTGCTCCTGTAGAACCCAGGATACACCCCAAATACTGGGAGTGCCCCAACTGCAGAATTGAGAAAGGGAGAGCCTTCTGTCCTGAACACACAGCCCTGTTGGAGAAACTGAAGGTCTGTTTGTGGGAGAAGTGTCTGACTTTACCTGAAGCTGAGTCAATTTAGAGAGCTGAGCAAAATACAGGGGTAGAGGAAGCAGCGGAAAGGCCTTGGGAGCTCACTCAGTCCCGTCCCCTAGCAGGCCATTTCTGCCTGGCACCACAGGGATCCACTGGGAGGGTGGCTAGAAGAGTGGGAGGTGGTGGGAAACACTACAGGAGAAAGGTAATCTTCAGCTGAATTTTGTAACAATTTGAACAGGGTGAGAAGCTTCCTGGCCAGAACTCAAGAGAGGGCATGGATCTGTTGTGCAGACTCCACTGGCAGAGGAAGAACCAAGTCCTTTTCTTTTGCAGCTGGGAGGCGAGTAGCCTGGGGCAAGTTCTTAAGCCCGCCTCACCCACCGCCTGGAAACAGACTCAGGGTCTGTTGTGGGGGGCATGGTGGGAGTGAGACCAGCCCTTCAGTTTGCATGGAAGTTGGGTGAGGCCTGTGACTGCCAGCTTTCCCCCACTTCTCTGACAACCTGCATGACTCAGCAGAGGCAGCCATTATCCTCTTAGGTACACACCTTCAGTGACCTGTGACTCTCACCCCCTGCCACCTCCACTGGAGATTCTGAGCTCAGACATACCTAAACCTGTCCCCACATGATGGCCCTTCTCTACCCACTCTGGTAGTTGAAGACAAAGGGCATATAATCTTGGGAGTTCTAGGGCCCTGCCCACTGCTGGTTCCTCTCCATACTACCACAGCTGATGCTCTCTGGAAAGCACTACCTCACAGCAGGAGGCCAACCAGCACAAAAATAAAACATTAAATCTAAGAACACACCCCTGCCACCTCCACTGGAACAGGTGCTGGTATCCATGGCTGAGAGGCCCACAGATGGTTCACACCACAGGGCTCTGTGCAGACAACCCTCAGTAGCAGTCTGGAGCTGGGTAGACTTGCTGGGTGGCTAGACCCAGAAGAAAGACAACAGTCACTGCAGTTTGGCTCACAGGAAACCACATCTACAGGAAAAGGGGGAGAGTACTACATCAAGGGAACACCCCATGGGACAAAAGAATCTGAACAACAGTCTTCAGTCCTAGACCTTCCCTCTGAGAGAGCCTACCCAAATGAGAAGGAATCAGAAAACCAACTCTGGTAATATGATAAAACAAGACTCCTTAACACTCCCAAAAAATCACACTAGTTCACCAGCAGTGGACCCAAACCAAGAAGAAATCCCTGATTTACCTGAAAAAGAATTCAGGAGATTAGTTATGAAGCCAATCAGAGAGGCACCAGAGAAAGGCGAAGCCCAATGCAAGGAAATCCAAAAAATGATACCAGAAGTGAAGGAAGAAATGTTCAAGGAAATAGAAATTAAAGAAAAAACAATAAAACATTCAGGAAACATTGGACACACTTATAGAAATGCAAACTGCTCTGGAAAGTCTCAGTAATAGAATTGAACAAGCAGAAGAAAGAAATTCAGAGCTCAAAGACAAAGTCTTCAAATTAACCCAATCTAACAAAGACAAAGAAAAAAGAATAAGAAAATATGAACAAAGCCTCCAAGAAGTCTGGGGTTATGTTAAACAACCAAACTGAAGAATTATCAGTGTTTCTGAGGAATATGAGAATTCTAAATTTAAGAATAATCGAGGAAAACTTCCCCAGCCTCACTAGAGACCTACACATCCAAATACAAGAAGCACAAAGAATACCTGGGAAATTCATCCCCAAAAGATCATTGCCTAGGCACATTGTCATCAGGTTATCCAAAGTTAAGATGAAGGAAAGAATCTTAAGAGCTGTGAGACAAAAGCACCAGGTAACCTATAAAAGAAAACCTATCAGATTAACAGCAGTTTTCTCAACAGAAACCCTACAAGCTAGAAGGGATCAGGGCACTATCCTCAGACTCCTCAAACAAAACAATTATCAGCTAACAATTTTATATCCAGTGAAACTAAGCATCATATGTGAAGGAAAGATACAGTCTTTTTCAGACCAATGCTGAAAGAATTCACCACTACCAAGCCACCACTACAAGAACTGCTAAAAGGAGGTCTAAATCTTGAAACAAATCCTGGAAAAACATCAAAACAGAACCTTTTTGAAGCATAAATCACACAGGACCTTTAAAACAAAATACAAGTTAAAAAACAAAAACAAAAACCAAAAAACAAAACAAAGTACGCAGGCAACAAAGAGCACAGTGAATGCAATGGTACCTCACATCTCAATGCTAATAGCATTAAATGTAAATGGCCTAAACATTCCACTTAAAAGATACAGAACTGCAGAATGGATAAGAACTTACCAACCTACTATCTGCTGCCTTCAGGAGACCTACCTAACATAGTGACTCATATAAACTTAAAATAAAGGGGTGGAAAAAGGCATTTCATGCAAATGGACACCAAAAGCAAGCAGAGGTAGCTATTCTTATATCAGACAAAACAAACTTTAAAGCAACAGCAGTTAAAATAGACAAAGAGAGACATTATATAATGGTAAAAGACCTTGTCCAACAGGAAAATGTCACAATCCTAAACATATATGTACCTAACACTGGAGCTCTCAGATTTATAAAACAATTACTAACAGACCTAGGAAATGAGATAGACAGCAACACAATAATAGTGGGGAACTTCAATACTCCACTGACAGTACTAGACAGGTTATCAAGACAGAAGTCAGCAAAGAAACAATGGATTTAAACTATACCTTGGCACAAATGGACTTAACAGATATATACAGAACATTTCATTCAACAACTGCAGAATACACATTCTATTAAACAGCACATGGAATGTTCTCCAAGATAGACCATATAATAGGCCATAAAATGAGCCTCAATAAATTTAAGAAAATTGAAATTATATCAAGCACTCCCTCAGACCACAGTGGAATAAGACTGGAAATCAACTCCAAAAGAAACCTTCAAAACCATGCAAATACATGGAAATTAAATAATCTGCTCCTGAATGAGTATTGGGTCAAAAACAAAATCAAGATGGAAATTTAAAAATTCTTTGAACTGAATGACAATAAAGACACAATCTATCAAAACCTTTGGGATACGGCAAACGTGGTGCTAAGAGCAAAGTTCATAGCCCTAAATGCCTACATCAAAAAGACTGAAAGAGCACAAACTGACACTTTAAGGTCACACCTCAAGGAACTAGAGAAACAAGAACAAACCAAACCTAAACTCAGTAGAAGAAAGGAAACAACCAAGATCAGAGCAGAACTAAATGAAATTGAAACAAAAAAATTACAAAAGAGAAATGAAACAAAAATCTGGTTCTTTGAAAAGATAAATAAAATTGATACACCATTAGCAAGATTAGCCAAGAAGAGAGAAAATCCAAATAACCTCATAAGAAACAAAACAGGAGATATTCCAACTGACACAACTGAAATACAAATGATCATTCAAGGCTACTGTGAATAAGTTCATGCACATAAACTGGAAAACCTGGAAGAGATGGATAAATTCCTGAAAAAATATGACCCTCTTAGCTTAAATCAGGAAGAATTAGATACCCTGAACAGATCAGCAACAAGCAGTGAGATTTAAATGGTAATTTAAAAAAATGACAAACAAAAAAACTCCAGGACCAGATGGATTTACAGCAGAATTCTACCAGACATTCAAAGAAGAATTGATACCAATCCTTTTGACACTATTCCCACAAGATAAAGAAGGAATCCTCCCTAATTCATTCTATAAAGCCACCATCACCCTAATACCAAAACCAGGAAAAGACATAACCAAAAACGAAAACTACAGACTGATATCTTTGATGAACATAGATGCTAAAATCCTTAACAAAATACTAGCTAACTGAATCCAGCAACATATCAAAAAGAGAATCCACCATGATCAACTGGGGTTCATACCAGGGATGCAGGGATGGTTTAAC
The DNA here is from genome assembly GCF_008728515.1 of Papio anubis. Taxonomy (NCBI): domain Eukaryota; kingdom Metazoa; phylum Chordata; class Mammalia; order Primates; family Cercopithecidae; genus Papio; species Papio anubis. The sequence continues at coordinate 86,324,416 of NC_044980.1, read as the reverse complement.
ATACACAAGCCAATAAATGTGATATACCACATAAACAGAATTAAAAACAAAAATCACACGATCATCTCAAAAGATACAGAAATAGCATTTGACAAAATCCAGCATCGCTTTATGATTAAAACACTCAGCAAAATCAGCATACAAGGGACATACCTCAATGTAATAAAAAACATCTATGACAAACCCACTACCAACATAATACTGAATGGGGAAAAGTGGAAAGCATTTCCTCTGAGAACTGGAACAAGATAAGGATGCCCACTCTCACCACTCCTCTTCAACATAGTACTGGAAGTCCTAGCCAGAATGATCAGACAAGAGAAAGAAATAAAGGGCATTCAAATTGGTAAAAAGGAAGTCAAACTGTCACTGTTTGCTGACGATATGATTGTTTACCTTGAAAACCCTGAATACTCCCCCAGAAAGCTCTTAGAACTGATAAAAGAATTCAGCAAAATTTCTGGATACAAGATTAATGTGCACAGATTGGTAGCTCTTCTATACATCAACAGTGACCAAGAGGAGAATCAAATCAAGAACTCAACCCCTTTTACAATAGCTGCAATAAATAAATAAATAAATAAATCAAATACTTAGGAATATATCTAGCCAATGAGTCGAAAGACCTCTACAAGGAAAACTACAAACTACTGCTGAAAGGAATCAGATGACGCAAACAAATGGAAACACATCCCATGCTCATGGATGGATCAAATCAATATTGTGAAAATGACCATACTGCCAAAAGCGATCTACAAATTCAATGCAATCGCCATCAAAATACCACCATCATTATTCACAGAATTAGAAAAGAACAGTTGTAAAATTCATGTGAAACCAAAAAAGAGCCTGCATAGACAAAGCGAGATTAAGCAAAAAGAACAAATCTGGAGGCATCATGCTACCTGATTTCAAACTATATTATAAGGCCATACTCACCAAAACAGTATGGTGCTGGTGTAAAAATAGGCACATAGACCAATGGAACAGAATAGAGAACCCAGAAATAAACCCAAATACTTACAGCCAACTGATCTTTGACAAAGCAAAAAAAAATAAAAATAAAAAAAATAAAAAAAATAAAGTGGGGAAAGGACACCCTTTTCAACAAAAGGTGCTGGGATAATTGGCTAGCCACATGTAGGAGAATGAAACTGGATCCTTATCTCTCACCTTATACAAAAATCAACTCAAGATGGATTAAGGACTTAAACCTAAGACCTAAAACTGTAAAAATTCTAGAAGATAACATTGGAAAAACCCTTCTAGACATTGGCTTAGGCAAGGATTTCATCACAAAGAACCCAAAAGCAAATGCAATGAAAACAAAGATAAACAGTTGGGATTTAATTAAACTAAAGAGCTTTTGCACAGCAAAAGCAACAGTCAGAAGAGTAAACAGACAACCCAGAGAGTGGGAGCAAATCTTCACAATCTATACATTTGACAAGGGACTAATATCCAGAATCTATAACAAACTCAAATCAGTAAGAAAAAAACAAACAATCCTATCAAAAAGTGGGCTAAGGACACGAATAGACAATTCTCAAAAGGAGATATACAAATGGCCAATAAACATAGGAAAAAATGCTCAACATCACTAACGATCAGGGGAATACAAATCCAAACCACAAGGCGATACCACCTTACTCCTGCAAGAATAGCCATAATCAAAATAAAAAAACAGTAGATGTTGGTGTGAATGCAGTGATAAGGGAATACTTCTACACTGCTGGTGAGAATGTACAGCCACTATGGAAAATAGTGTGGAAGTTCCTTAAAAAACTAAAAATAGACCTACCATTTGATCCAGCAATCCCACTCCTGGGTATCTACCCAGAGGAAAAGAAGTCACTGTTTGAAAAAAGATACTTGCACATGCATGTTTAAGTAGCACTATTCACAATTGCAAATTGTGGAACCAACCCAAATGCCCATCAATCAACGAGTGGATAAAGCAACCATATATACATATGATGGAATACTACTCAGCCATAAAAAGGAATGAATTAACAGCATTTGCAGTGACCTGGATGAGACTGGAGACTATTATTCTAAGTGAAGTAACTCAGGAATGGAAAACCAAATCATATGTTCTCACTGATATGTGTGAGCTAAGCTATGAGCATGGAAGGGTGTAAGAATGAGACAAGGGACTTTGGGGACTTGGGGGAAGAGTGGGGGGGGGGTAACGTATAAAATACTGCAAATAGGGTGCAGCGTATACTGCTCAGGTGATGGGTGCACCAAAATCTCACAAATCATCACTAAAGAACTTACTCATGTAACCAAATACCACCTGTACCCCAATAACTTATGGAAAAAAACTATTAAAAAATGAAAGAATATACATAGATCCTTACCAGAATATTAATATTTAGATAGCTATGAGATCAATCAATCAAATAAATGAATACATTGAATATAGGATAACAAGTTGAAGATAAATTTAGGTTGGTATTCAAATATTATCTATTAAGCAATTATTTGAGTAGGCATTGTGCTTGGAACTTTCATGTATGTCATATTTGGATACTTTAATTAATTAATTAATTTTTTTTTTTGAGACAGAGCCTCGTTCTGCTGCCCAGGCTAGAGTGGAGTGGTGTGATCACAGCTCACTGCAGCCTCATCCTCCTGGGCTCAGTTGATCCTTTCACTTCAGCCTCCTGAGCAGCTGGTACTACAAGAATGTGCCACCACACCTGGATAATTTTTAGTGGAGGCGGAGTTTTGCCACGTTGTCCAGCCTAGTCTTGAACTCCTGGGCCCAAGTGATCCACCCCACCTTGGCCTCCCAAAGTGCTGAAATTTCAGGTGTGAGCCACTGCACCCAGCCTATTCTGAATTCTAAGGGAAATTGGGTTAATTTTTGTTTCCGTAATGTTTTTGGTCTTCAATTAAAAAAGTTATGATAAAATGCTTATAACACAAAATTTACTATCTCAATCCTTTTAAGTGTAGTTTGGTGGTGTTAATTACGCTCATATTGTTATGCAACCATCACCACTATTTGTCTCCCAAACTCTTTTTCATCTTGCAGAATTGAAACTCTATATTAAACAAATACCTCCCCTTTCCTTTCTTCCCCTAACCTCTGGCAACCACCTCCTTTCTATTCCTATGGTTTTAACTACTCTAAGTACCTCATAGAAGTGGACGCATCAAGTGTCTTTTTGTGGCTGGCTTATTTCACTTTGCATAATGTCCCCAAAGTTCATCCCTGTTGTTCAGCATATGTCTGAGTTTTCCCATAATGTTTTAATCAAATGTTAGCATATTTTCCCATCCCTCACATGGTTTTATCTCTTGGCATGCAATAGAATAAAAATATATTTTGGTTTTTGTAATACAATCGTTTTCCTATAGTAAAATATCGAGATGATTGAAGTTGTCATTTTTCTTCTGGACATTTTGGTTATATGTTAATATGGGCTTAATAGCAGTTTATCTTGGTTGATGGGAACATGTTTCAACATTATCACTAAAATTTTTCTCAGTGGTTAAAATGATTGGATCCCACATTTGTAATGCTTCGTGTGTCTCTAGTACTTTATGGAGCGGTGAGAGCGAATTCCAGAGCCTTGCTCCCTCAGGGGGTGTTTTCTTGCTCTAGAGCAGGATGTGACTGCCTGTGGGTGACAGGATGAAAAAAAGAATTCACACTGAATTAGGCTCCATCACTCCCAGCAAGAGACCAAACCATGCGTGCAGAGGAGCTAAAATGGAAAAAATCAGACTTCCTGAAGCTGTTGGTGTTGTGATAATATTAGATAACTGTTCTAAATTAACTTTATTTGATATATTGGAAAATGCAAAGATTCGATACACCAGTGGCAGGCATAGTATCGTTAATTTATATAATGTGACAAGAAAACTAGCATTTGGAAACAAATTGGTAATTATCAAAGTAATTTTTGCATCTCCTTTCACTCCGTCTTGGGGAATTAGCTTTTGGGTATTGCCTAGGTAACAATATTTCAATTTCATTCAAAATGATCACTATTATGATAGTAGAGATCAAATTTCATTAAATCTAGACACATAGTACTTTTCATTTTAAAAACTCAAAATCTCTTCTCTTTCTTAAAGGAATACCCAATATTGTGTGTACTAAAAACTGTACCGTTAATAACAAAATATTTCCCACTCTTGGTATGTATATAAGAATTTCACTAAGTACCTACTACATGCCAGGCCTTGTGTAAGGGGCTATAATTGCATTCTTTTAATTCTCACAACAGTGTCAAAGGAGGGAATTGTTAAGCTAATTTTACAGATGGGGAAATTGAAGTTCAGAAAAGGTAAGGACGTGATCAAGGTCACCTAGATAGCAGCAGATTCAGGATTTGAACATGGGTTTATCTGACTGCCAAAACCTTTGGAACCTTCCACAATACCATGTTGATTTCTCACCTCAAGCAAACAAATGACGATAGCTCAAAAGAGGCATAAATGTGTTGAGTGTGTTCCAGGGGAAAAAAGTTTAAATCCAGATGATGACAGAAAATGACAACCTATAAAATGTTCCAACAACTTGTAAAACGTGAGTGATGTTAGAAAAACTTCACAAGAGTTAAAATGACTAGCAGACATCTTGCAAAATTTACAGATGCAAATCCTAAGATTTAATTATTTTTGAGCTAAAAGAGTTACATATTTCTCTTTGTACCTTAATTTGCCTTCTTTTTAAGACCCTAGGTATTTTGTGACAGCAAATGGGATTGCAACTCTGAAGTGTAGTCAGAGAATATTTCTTTCATGTGAAAACCAGAGTATTTCAGAATAAGTACTTGAGCAGGGATTCTTTAAGTGGAAGTGAGCAGGGGTGTTACCCCTGCCCCCTGCCCTTTATTGTCGCTACCCATGTCGTAATGGGGGCAGAGACTGTGCAGTGTGAAAACCAAGCAGCACTTTGTTCCATTGCTCTGATTCAATGTTAAGAACAACATTTAGTTTGTTCTAAGTTTTAATACTAAAAGAAGGCATAAGCTTTTGACACATATGAAAGGAGGACATGAATTTCACATTGAAAACACTTCACTAGAGAGAACTCATTCCTTATAGATTTCTGCCTTCTACTGATTTACTAGTGCACTGAAACACCAATGTTAGACTTCTTGAATGGATAGCTGAGAAAAACAAGGCATCTCACTTATTCCAGTAACACTTTATAAGAGAGTAAAATTAAGAAATAATTCATAAATTAATAATTTCTCCCATAATCAAAGAATCTCCTTTGAAACTTCTAAATGCAAGTAATGTATCTTTTGACTAAGATAAAATGTTTTACAAGTCTACTTTAATCATTTCACTTTAATTGTTTTAACCTTCCTGTGAACAGTTCTGGGTCATTATCATGGCTTTTGGTCAGTTCGGTATTTTCTGTTTATAATAATTTACTGGTTAGAGTCTGGCCAAGCCCAGGCATTAAGTGTCTTCCAGTGGTTCATGTGTCTTCCAGCAAAAGGCAGTTTCATAATAGGTATCAAATTTCTGTGCTAGCTCTCAGATCTTTTCTGTAATCTTGTGTTAAGTATTACTGTGTACTCACCTTCCTTTTCCCTTGTGGAATTGAGCTGCCTTTTATAAAGTGAAGACGCTTTATAAATATCTCCATTGTTGTCCTGTCATTCCCAGTTCCAATGTCTCCTTCACAATGGGATACACCCTGGACCAAGCCTTTTCACTTTCCAAAGTAAAATAAAATATGTGAGGATTATGTGATTAAGGAGGGGGCAAAGGAAAGAACCAGTGTTTGCCAAGTATTTCTGGGGTACTGCACATTGACCAGGCCTTCCATGTGTTGTCCTGTTTTATCTAGGTGGATACCGGAAACATTCAATCCACTGCATTTATGTTATAGTAATCCTAGCATCAGCTCAGTTCCAGGCTCTTCTGTTGATACTTTCTGATGAACAATTTTGTGATCTGGTTTGTGCGTAATTGGGAGAGGGAGGATGGGTTTGTTGTTCTAGTCATGCTACATGTTGACAGATCACAGTTGGTTAGTGCAACAGAAAGTGAGGGTCAGAATGTCTCCAGAGTGAAATTGTTGCTGGTGTTGCTATGGCTGGGGCCATGTGGATGGCATATGGAAGCCCCAAGGCAGCCTACATTGGCTCTCAAGTTGGTGGGCTGTGCCTGGTGACTGACGACACATTGAGCAGACAAGGAGCAAATTAGATGTTTCAACTACCTGGCTAACTGGATGTTATCTTCATACTCCTTAATGCCTTTCCCAATATTTACTACAGTCTCCCTTTAAGTCTGTTTGCCACAGCAAGCCAAGTTAACCCAATGTTGGGGTCCCAGTCTGGTTTGTCATGATGTACATCTACCAGGAGGCAGTAGAGTGTGGCATAGTTCAGTGTGCTGATTCTGGAGGGAAGTTGCCTGTGTATAAATTCCTGGTGCAGCTACAGCCTGCCTTTGTGACCTTGGGTAGGTCACTTAACCTCTCAGAGACTCAGTTCTTTTTGACTATAAAATGAGTATAATAATAGCGCCCTGAATGCAGGTAAAGGGCAAAGCACAGAGCCTGCTACACTCTTACTGTTCAATTGTCATTGCTGATATAACAACAACAACAACAATTATTACTATTGTGAAAATAAGCTCCCCAACAAGAATTTAACTCCATGACTGCAAGGACGCAAGCTCTATCAACATTATGTCATCTTAATTTACCATATAATGCTAATTTATGCATTTAATAATCTTAATTGCCAGGAAACTTTCCTCATTTTTAACCTAAATCCAGAATGCTATAGATAGGTTCTCATTCCTCTTGGACTACCCATAGAAATTGTTTTCCTCAGAGTCCTCATTTTCTTTAAAATGTTCTGTATCCTTCTCAGAAGTCCCAAATTTCATTAGATTTTTGGAGAACATGAAATATAAGTTTAACCCTTACAATAGCCCCATTTTAACCTATTTTGTCACCTCCAATAAGTTCTGTAAAATAAATCTGTTTGTTCTTTCCCCTTATTTTTCATAGTCATTTCATAATGAGGATGAGCCATATGGATTCCAGCATATCACAAAACCATTCTTTAGCAAGGGCAGCTTGCCTGAAAGACAAAATTAAATCTCTTTAATGAAATATTTTGGAAAAGAAAAAAAGAATGTCACATTGGCCCAAGATTTTGTTTTGGGCACAGCTGGGGGACAGAGTCATTTTATAGGGGCTGGTTTTATTTTTCTTATTCTTTCCTTAATGTGGTTGCATACTTTATGTTCACATTGAGTGTTTGTTGTTAAAGTAAGTGTAACTATTTAAAATTTGATAAACACATAAATTATTTTCTTTCAGTGGATGCATATATGGTGTGAAAATTTTACTGTTGGACAATTTGTATCAGTAGAGACATATCTCATAAAATGTATTCTTATTTCAGTCACTAATCAGAAAAACTCCGTGCTGCACTGCAGGCAAGACATGTCCATGAATTATCAATTCTCCCTTTCATTGGTCTCAAAATTACAACGAGGACCTCAGGTAGCTTTGAAAGTCCTTTTAAATGATCAAATACTATAGACCAGAACTTTTCAAGCTTTAATGTATGGAGAACATGGCCCAGTGCATCTTGTTAGAATGCAGATTCTGATTTGGTAGGTCTGAGATGGGGCCTGGTGTTCTGCGTTTCTGACAGGTCTCAGGTGATGCTGATGCTACTGGCTCGGGACCACACTTTGAGTACCAAGACTGTAGACTTCCTCTCCTCTTTGTGATGTTCACCCATCTCAGAAACTCCACAGGGTTTTCTGTATCCAAAAAGCAGAGAGTAACAGAGGTCAGTTAAAAGGAGTGGTGAAATAAAAGACCTCATAGGTAAATGTGAGTATCAGAGTAAACAGTGGGGAACTATGATTCCTGGTCTCTTCAGACAGCATGTGGGTTTGAGTCAGCTGTTCTGCACTGTGGTTCCTTTCTCCCATGGCTCATTATTCACCATTATTATTACTGTGATTTTGTCCTTGCCATTTCTATATCTTGTTTCTTTTACAAAGGATGGGAAGATAATGCAGTCTGCCAAAGCTGGGGATCTGAAGAGGTTCTGTGCTCAGAGAAAGAAAAAGAGGTGGTCTGTATAGGGAAAATAAATGTCATCCTGAAATGTGGTGGGATCACTGTAATGTTTACAAGCAAAAATTACTTTCTACTCTTTTTATATGTATCAGGATGTCCAAAGTAGTGTCAAACATCCAGGAAGTGTTTACTGTGGAATTTGATTGCTGAATTTCAAATTGGTGTAAGAATGATTGTTTGCACTAGGGAATAATTCTGAATGAGTGTCTGAGGTCTGTTCATTAAGATGGATAGCATTGACACCTGTCAATAAAGAAGTAGGTTGACATGGCTCCCCACTTCTTTCTACCCAGCATGGTGTGGGGTTGGTTGTTGTTGTTTAAAAATTAAGTTAAATACTGGCTCACACCGCACTTGATGTTGAAGAGAGAAATCATGCTGAGGGTTATTAAATATCAGAATTAGTTACCAAAGGCAGTAACCTTGGGAAATGTGAGAAAACCACTGAATAACCTTCTTAAAAATAGCAACAACTTTTGCTCGGTTCAATGTTGTTTAAAGTTCAGAAGAAAGGCATAGCCCCTTTAAAAGGTTTAAAAGAAGTTTCTAGAAAAGTTAATTAGTCATCTTTGTTATTACGGAAATAATATGACTTTTACAGCTTCCAAGGGAGCTGGAATGAATGATTAAAAACGTATTGTGGAGGAAGCCTCTTGCTGTTTGAAGGAGAGACTGCTCTGGAATTTTCACAGTACACCGAGCTGCTCACAGACGGCTGGTGGACGAAGATCATCTTGCTGTGTTATTGCACCAATAGAAAGGCAGCTGCTGGCAAAATCAAGTTATGTGAAAGAAATAAAGAAGCGTGTCTGTGTAAAAGGAGGCACAGAGGGACATCTGTCCAGGAAGCGAAGACCAGAGTCAGGGGACCTTCAGAACCTGTCTTTCCTTCACATGAGTTAATACAAGCTAAAAAACTGTGTGGCAGTTCCACAGCTCAGGATGGTTGGCCAAGGTGCTGCAAACCAAATGTGGAGAGAGCTGCAAGTGGTTTTTTAAATGAAGCATAATGTTAGATTAAGAAATATTTGGTAGCATTTAAGGACCAGAAAGTGACAAACTTTACCTTTAAGCATTGATTTTAAATTATATCATAATTTAAATTTATTAAACAAAAGTTAGCATTTGCGTTATATTTTCTTTTATATGTATTTATGACCCTAGGGATTCACTTCCTGTTTTTAATTTCCATGCCTGGCTGGCCTCTGAAGTGGATGCTTAATGAACTTTTCTTGGTGATGCTGCTCCTAATTGAGACCATGAACTCAGGAAGAAGTAGTCACAAAAGGACTGTCCCATCAACTCAGACAGTTTTATGTAGGGTCTAGGCTGAAAGCAGGGTGAGGTGGCTTGTGAGCTAAGGTTCTTTGGTTGCAGCAGAACAGACTCTAGCTGATTCGAGTAATTATACGTAACATGTGGGAAATTTATACATAAAATGTGGGAGAGTGCACAGGCCCAACAAGAAACCTGGAAATCAAAGACTGGAAAAGATCAGGCACAGGGGAACTCCAGGAGTTAGGGCAGCAGTGCCATGGCATCACTGCTGGAGCCAGTGGGACCAGCTGACTTCTTTCCTTGTACCACCCTGCTCAAGATTAAATTCCTACAAATGAAAGCATCTGAGGGTGCTTAGCTAAAGATGGGGGAGAGGTGGTTTGTTCACTAATGGCTTCATGACTTGGGGCAGCAGTAGTTCCCCAAGGCAAAATTGAGGTGTTCCCATCAAAAGATGGGGAGAGAGTTCAAGCCGGCAAGAAATATGGATGTACAAAGTTGGGAAGAATAAGCAGAGACTGAGAATATGATTTTTCCTAAATTCCTTCCATCACAGAATAGATTTGCATGTGTGATTCCGCTGCTGGGCTTGTGCTGACTCGACACTTCCTTACCTGTGTCACTCCTGTGTGCATTTTAACAGTGTTACTTTTCCCAGCGGGTGGCTTAGTCAGTTCCAGCTGTGATAACTGAATACCATAGACCGGGTGGCTTTAACCAGTAGACATTTATTTCTCACAGTGCTAGAGTCTGGGAAGTCTGAGATCAAGGCACCAGCAGACCAGGTTTCTGGTGAGGGCCCTCTCCTGGCTTGCAGATAGCTGTCTTCTTGCTGTATCCTCCATGGGCTAGAGCAGAGGGAAGAAGCAAGCTCTTTAGTCTCTTCTAATAAGTGCACTAATCCCATGTATAAGGGCCCCATTCTCATGACCTAATCACCTCCTAAGGATACCTTCTCCTAATTCCATCATACTGAGGGGTAGGATTTCATCATAAATATTGGGGGGACATGAGCTATAGTTCATAAAAGTGAGTCCAATTGCCAAGGAGATGCTAATTGTTTATTTGACTTTGTTTTGTTTTGTACCTGGAAGATTCGCTGCACTTGCACTGGAAACTAAGAAAAACTGTCAATATCCTGTTCAATGCTTCTATAAGTAATATCCTATTCATTCATTTCAAAACCATTTGTTTCTCCTTGCCCCCATCCTTTGTATACACAGATAGATGTACACACACACACACACACACACACACACCCCACACGCTTCTGGGACTGGTTCCAGATACACAATGGAAATGATGGAAGGTGGTAAGATATGATGTCTTCCTGGGTGCCACGGGCATACTAATCATCAAAAGGTAAGAGGGAAAAATTAGACTTTTGTGATTCTTGACCCCTCACTTTCAATCCATTAGTTCACATGGAGGTAGCAAGATTGGCCCTGCTGGCAGGCTTCTAAATATTTTACTCTATTGTTAACACTTTCTAAAATCCATGTGCTTCATTGCCCCTGTCCTAGACCACAGGATGCATGCAGTGTGAAATCACATAGAGTCCTTTTGAAAAAGCAGCAAATCCTCTTCCTTTCATTTTGTGTGAAGAGAATTCTAAGCAAGGTTTGGTTCTTTAGCTTAAAACAAAATTACAGGACAATTTTTCCTTGCAAACCTTGTGGCAATCACAACGCCGACTGAGAATAAATGGCATAATTCTAAGGTATTTTGGGGATATATAACCTCAAAATTATGAGTTTCCATCATCTACTGGTGGCTGTTTCTCTTAATAACAAGGGTTAACATTTATTGAGCAGTTACCATTTGCTGGGCTCTATGCTAAATGCTTTCTTTTTCATGAAAAAGTTTGTTTAATCTCCACAAAAACTGTAGGAGGTTTGTACCATTATTATCTCAGTGTTACAGGTGATGAAACTGAGACTCAAAGACATGAAATAGTATTTTCAAGGCCAAGTAGCTATTTAGAGGTGGAGCCTGAATTAAAATTCAAGAAGCAGATAGATTCATAGTCACCACATCACACTGTGTTTCTTTTTCTCTTCCTGTGGGATGAAATATAGAAAACACATTAGTTTTGTGTTTTCTTTTACTTCTTTTTGGAACTTCTTCCATTCACCTTGGGGTCTTGCAGCATCTGCTGTTTGGGAAGGGGTCATTGTAGTAGAACCTCTTTTGTAGCCATGGGAAATGAGTCAAATTCTTGGCTTCTGAGTTTCAGAAAGATCCAGGTATAAGGTGATTTGGAAGAGTGCTAAGGATACTTCATTATCAGAACCAGTATCCCCCGACCCCTACTCTCGTAGTATTTGCTGGAAAGGGAGGGACACTGTATGAGAAAGGAAGGAATCAGGCTGAAGCTGGAGGGTTGCTGGTGTGTCCTGAGAAGGTGCGTCTCAGATTGCATCCTAGCATAGGGGTAGGGGACAATGATAGAATACTCAGATTGGTTTAGAAAGTCAAGAAGAAACTTATGCCCCTTCCCATGAAAAGTTCGGAAAGACTAGGTAAACTTTGGAAGACGAAGGCAGGAAGACTGCTTGAGCCTACGAGTTTGAGACCAGCCTGGGCAACATGGCCAGACCTCCGTCTTTAAAAGATATATATTAGCAGGGTGTGGTGGTGTGTGCTCGTAGTCCCAGATGTTCAGGAGCCTGAGGCAGGAGATTGCTTGAGCCTAGGAAATCGAGGATGCAGTGAGTTATGTTTGTGCCACTGCACTCAAACCTGGGCAACAGAGTGAGACCTGTCTCAAAAAAAGAAAAGTTCAGAAAAGTCACAAGATGTTGTTTGTTTCTTTCATGATACAGGGAGAGACTTTTTCCATGCTAGGGAGAAAGTGGAAAGACTTTCATTTTCCATGTTTCTAATGTTTTAAATCATACAGAACAAAATAAATCTTAATTTTTCTATTGTTTTCTTTTCTTAAAATAATTCAACTTTTATTTTAGATTCAGGGGTACATGTGTAGGTTTGCCACATATTGCATGATGGTGAGATTTGGGGTATGAATGATCCCATCACCTGGGTAGTGAGCATAGTACCCAGTGGATTTTTCTGTCCTTTTCCCCTCAATCTCTCCCCTGTCTAGTAGTCTCCAGTTTATTGCTCCCATCTTTTTCTTGATGATTTTCATTTTCATTTTCATTTTTAATTTTTGTGGGTACATAATAGGTGTATATATTTACAGTGTAAATGAGATATCTTGATACAGCCGTACAATGTGTAATACCCACATCAGGGTAAATGGGATATCCATCATCTCAAGCATTTTCTTTTCTTTGTGTTACAAACAATCCAAGTATACTCTTTTAGTTATTTTTAAATGTACAATAAAGTATTGTTGACTGTAGTTATCCTGTTGAGCTACCAATTACTAGATCTTATTCATTCTGTCGAACTCTATTTTTATATACATTAACCATTTCCACTCCCCCCACTCCCCATCCATTACCCTTTCCAGCCTCCAGTAACTACTTTTTATTTCCACGAGTTCAATTGTTTTAATTTTTAGATTCCACAAGTAAGTGAGAATATGTGATGGTTGTCTTTCTGTGCCTGGTTGATTCCACTTAACATAATGACCTCCAGTTCCATCTATGTTATTGTGAATGACAGGATCTCATTCTTTTTTATGACTGAATAGTAATCCATCGTGTATACATATCACATTTTCTTTATCCATTCATCTGTTGACGGACATTTAGGTTGCTTTCAAATCTTGGCTATTGTGAATAGTGCTACAACCAACATGGGAGTGCAGATATCTCTTTGATAAACTGATTTTCTTTCTTTTGGGTATATATCTAGCAGTGGGATTGCTGGTTCATATGGTAGTTCTATTTTTAATTTCTGAGGAACCTCCAAACCACTCGCCATAGTGGTGTCCTAATTTACATTTCCACCAACAGTGTACAAGGGTTCACTTTTCTTCACCTCCTTGCCAGTATTTGTTATTGCTTGTCTTTTGCATAAAAGCCATTTTAACTGGGATGAGATATCTCACTATAGTTTTGATGTGCGTTTCTCTAATGATCAATGATATTGAGAACCTTTTCATATACCTGTTTGCCATTTGTGTGTCTTCTTTTGAAAAACGTCTGTTCAGACCTTTTGCCAATTTTTTTGGTGTAGATTATTATATTTGTCCTATTGAGTTATTTGAGCTCCTTATATATTCTGGTTATCAATCCCTTATCATATGAATAGTTTGTAAGTATTTTCTCTGATTCTGTGAGTTGCATCTTCATTTTGTTGACTGTTTCCTTTGCTATACAGAAGCTTTTTAACTTAATGTAATCCCATTTGTTCATTTTTGCCTTGCTTGTGGTGTGTTACTCAAGAAATCTTTGCCTGGTCCAATGTCCTGAAGGGTTTTCCCAATATTTTCTTTTCTTTTTTTATGTTTTTGAAACAGAATCTTACTCTGTTGCCCAGGCAGGAGTGCTGTGGTGCAATCTCAGCTCACTGCAACCTCTGCCTCCTGGGTTCAAGCGATTCTCGTGCCTCAGCCTCCTGAGTAACTGGAATTATAGGTGTGTGCCACCACGCCTAGCTAATTTTTGTATTTTTAGTAGAGACGGCCATGTTGGCCAGGCTGGTCTCGAACTCTTGGCCTCAAGTGATCCACTTGCCTCAGCCTCCCAAAATGCTGGGCCAATGTTTTCTTTTAGTAGTTTCATAGTTTGATGTTTTAGATTTAAGTTTTTAATCTATTTTGATTTGATTTTTGTGTACAGTGAGAGGTAAGGATCTGGTTTCATTCTTCTGCATATAGATATCCAATTTTTCCAGCACCATTTATTGAAGAGACTGTCTTTTCCTCAGTGTATGTTCTTGGTGCTTTTGTTGAAAGTAAGTTCACTGTAGATGTAATGATTTGTTTCTGGGTTCTCTATTCTGTTCCATTGGTCTACTTGTCTGTTTCTATGCCACTACCATGCTGTTTTGATTACTATAGGTCTGTAGTACAATTTGAAGTCAGGTAATGTGATTCCACCAGTTTGGTTCTTTTTGGTCAGGATACCTTTGGCTATTCTGGGTCTTTTGTGGTTCCACACACATTTTAGGATTGTTCTTTCTATTTCTGTGAAGAATGTCATTGGTATTTTTATAGGAATTACATTAAGTCTGTAAATTGCTTTGGGTACTATGGATACTTTAACAATATTGAGTCTTCCAATTAAAAAACATGGAATATCTTTCCTTTTTGTGTGTGTTTTCTTCAATTTCTTTCATCAATGTTTTTATCATTTTCATTGTAGAGATCTTTCATGTCTTGGTTAAGTTAATTTCTAGGTATTTTATTTTATTTGTAGCTATTGTAAATGGGAGTACTTTCTTGATTTCTTTTTCAAATTGTTCACTGTTGGCATATAGAAATGCTACTGATTTTTGTATGTTGATTTTGTATCCTGAAACTTTACTGAATTTGCTTATTAGTTCTAACAGCTTTTTGGTGAAGTCTTTAGGTTTTTCCCAATAAAAGATCATACCATCTGCAAACAAGGATAATTTGAATTCTTCCTTTCCAATTTGGACGCCCTTTATTTCTTTCTCTTGTCCGATTGCTCTAGCTAAGACTTCCTATTGTGAGCATCTTTATGTCCATGTGTACTCAATGTTTAGCCCCCACTTAAAAGTGAGAACATGTAGTATTTGGTTTTCTGTTCCTGTGTTAATTCACTTAATATAATGGCCTCCAGCGACATTCATGTTTTGCCAAGGACATGATTTCATTCTTTTTTATGGCTGCATGGTATTCCATAGTGTGTATATACCATATTTTCTTTATACAATCCACTGTTGATGGCCATCTAGGTTGATTTCATGCCTTGCTATTGTGAATAATACTTTGATGAACATGGGAGTGGATGTGTCTTTTTGATAAAACAATTTATTTTCTTTAGGGCGTATTCCCATGTGTTAGTCAATTTTTGTGTTGCTATAAAGAAGCCTTGTAATTTATAAATAAAAGAGGTTTCATTGGCTTACAATTCTACAGGCTACACAGAAAGCATGGCACCAGCATCTGCTCAGCTTCTGGCAAGGCCTCAGGAAGTTTTATTCATGGTGGAAGGCAAAGAGGGAGCAGCCATGTCAACATTGGAAGAGAGGGAGTAAGAGAGAGAAGAAGGAGGTTCCAAATTCTTTTAAACAATCGTATTTCATGTGAATGAACTGAATAAGAACTCATTCATTATCGCAAGGAGAACACCACACACCATTCATGACCCAAACACTTCCCACCAGGCCCCACTTCCAACATTGGGGATTATATTTCAACATGAGATTTTGAGGGTATTAATATCCAAAGTATATGAATCCAGTAATGGGATTGTGGGGTCTAATGGTAGTTCTGCTTTAAGTTCTTTGAGACATCTCCAAACTGCTTTCCACAGCGGCCAAACCAATTTGCATTCCCACCAATGGCGTGTAAACATTCCCTTTTCTATGCAGTCTCACCAGCATCTGTTATTTTTTGACTTTTTCTTAATAGCCATTCTGACTGGTATGCAATGGCATCTCATGGTTTTGATTTGCATTTCTCTGATGATTTTTTTTCATATGCTTGTTTTCTTCTTTTGAGAAATGTCTGTTCATGTCCTTTGCCCACTTTTTAATGGGGTTGTTTTTTGCTTGTTGAATTGTTTAAGCTCCTTATAGATTGTGGATATTAGACATTTATCAAATGCATAGTTTGTAAATATTTTCTCCCATTCTGTAGGTTGTCTGTTTAATTCGTTGATAGTTTCTTTTACTGTGAAGAAGCTCTTTAGTTTAATTAGGTCCTTTGTCATTTTTGTTTTGGTTACAATTGCTTTTGAGGACTTAGTCATAAATTATTTGCCAAGGCTGATGTCTGAAATGATATTTCCAAGGTTTTCTTCTAGGATTTTTGTAGTTTGAGGTCTTATATTTAAGTCTTTAATTGCTCGCGAGTTAATTTTTGAATATGGTGAAAAGTAGGGGTCTAGTCTCATTCTTCTGCATATGGCTAACGAGCTATCCCAGCACCATGTATTGAATAGGAAGTCCTTTCCCCATTCCTTATTTTTGTTGACTTTGTCAAAGATCAGACGGTTGCAGGTGTGATTTGATTTGAGGTGTGATATAGGATTGTGATGTAGGTGTGATTTAGGATTTTGGGTGTGATGGTTGTAGGTGTGATTTGTAGGTGTACAGCTTTATTTCTGGGTTCTCTATTCTGTCTCAGTGCTCTATGCATCTGTTTTTGTACAAGTATCATGCTGTTTTGGTTACTGTAGCCTTATAATATAACTTGAACTCAGGCAATGTGATACGTCTGCCTTTGTTCTTTTTGCTTAGGATTGCTTTGGCTATTTCAGCTCTTTTTTGGTTCCATACGCATTTTAGAATTTTTTTCTAATTTCGTGAAAAATGATGTTGGTAGTTTGATAGGAATACTGTTGAATCTATAGATTGCTTTGGGTAGTATAGACATTTCAGTGATACTGAGTTTTCCAAGCTGTGAGCATGGAAAGTTTTTCCATTTGTTTGTGTTATCTATGATTTCTTTTAGCAGTGTTTAGTAGTTCTTCTTATAGAGATCCCTCACCTGCTTGGTTGGAAGGACAGGCTTTTAAAATTATTTTCATTTCTCTCTGTATTTACACTTGACAGTAAGAGACAGTTTTTTCATTTTGACAAAAATCTTAAAGGTCACAGAACAATAATAATTTTCCCCATTGGTTATTAACATGACATGTGTGATTTCAGCTTGCCTGGTCATTTTTATGGTTCCAAACCATTGAGCAATGCAAGGACTGCCTGTATACAGAGATGTTCCTTTACCTACATATTTATAAGCAACCTCAAAACATCTCCATCTCGAAAAACTGCACACCTAAAAATTCTCATGCTTCTCTCAAGGTCAAAAGTTGCCCTGAAACTGGTTTTCTCACCCTGCAGAGAAAGAAACATAAAAAGTGTTGTGAACTGTGCCCTGAGGCCTTGCAAGTCCTAGGAGCAGGGTTGGTAAATTCCTTCTCTCCATCAAGCCTTCAGTGTCTAATGCCCATCTCTGTGGTTTAACAGTCCTGTGTGGTTGTCACTGCTCATTTTTGGTATTGTTAGCAGATCATCTCATAAGTGGACTGATGGTCATTGTGTGGGATGTTCACAAACCCAGACATTGCACTCCAGTCATCACTACTCATTTTCCCTGTCATGTTTTACGTGGAAATAGGCCTTGAGGGATGTGAAACAATCAGACACTTATATTAACAGAGAGGATAACAGATGTGCTCTTCTTTTATTGTCTCTGGGGTTCTTTTAGATCATCTGAAATGACTACATGAAGTTTAAAAATATTTCACCAAAAATGCTTAATGCAAGAAAAAGTTGTGTTTTCCACACATGATGTTTATCAAGACAACCTTCAACTGCTCTTAGACAAAAGAAAGGTTAAAGCTTTTAAGTAAAGGATTTTATAAGTGCAAAAGCTTTCTTGCCCCCAAGCCCTTTATATAGACATTTATATTTGAGTCTATAAGGGAAGGAAGAAAAGACAAAAAGGTAAATAAGGGAAATGGGTATTTGTTAAGTAGCTTATCAATCCTGGTCTTTTGCAAGACTGGCAAGTTTATTTTATCATTTTGTGAAAGGCATACACAGTAATTGGTATTTGTGTGTGTGTGCGTGTGCATGTGCAAGTGTGTGTGTGTTCCCGGCATATTTTAATGTATACCAGGTGATTAACTGTTTTTTTTAAAATTTTTTTCTTTTCATTCTACCTCACAACACATATACACAGTATTATAATATTTGCGTATGGAAAATTATCTTTTACCTTTATAGGACCTTCTCATTCAAGAAACTTCAGGTACATTGCCAATATTCTAGTCATTAACCTATACAACCCTCGATTAAATTGGTGCTAACCTTTCAATTTAAATGAGAAAAATTGGGGTGATTTTTATTTCTACCCCAGTGCAATGATGTAGTAGATTTGTAAGAATGTTGTTACATATGATGCCTTTAAGGAGCCCCAGAATATTCATTTATTTATTTTTTTCAAAAATCATACCACACC
Source organism: Papio anubis (assembly GCF_008728515.1). NCBI lineage: Eukaryota > Metazoa > Chordata > Mammalia > Primates > Cercopithecidae > Papio > Papio anubis. Next base: position 86,305,976 of record NC_044980.1, on the reverse strand, counting down.
TGTGCTGACTAGGAAAGGTCAAAGTGTCACAGCAAATACTGGCACTTAATAAATCCATTTATGCATTTAAAGGAAATGAGACTGTGACCCCAGACACCCTTAAACCTCTGTGGCAAAAGATTACTGAATCTTGGGATCTTAGAGGAGGTAAACCCCTTACAGAAAATCTGTAATTTTGATAAAACGGGGAAACTGAAGAAGAAGGAGCGAACTCTGGCACAAGATCATAAAGTGATCAGTTATCAGTTGATTGAATATCTATTTCTATACATATTAGAGTCACTGGTGTTAGAGTTAACTTCCTGCTGCAAATAATTATAAAACTAGACAAACTATATGAGTACATGTTTTTTTAGGCACTGTAAATAGGCAGCAAAAGGCTGTGATCCTTGGAAGCAAAGACATGAGCTGAACTTCATTTTCACCCCAGCTTTCTAACTGGTGACACTTTCCAGACTGTGGTTTAGGGAGGTGAGGCCCACAAGGAGAGTTTCAGTCTTGCTAATAAGGCAGAGAGGTCAGAATTTAAGTCTGCTAAGGTGGCCGGAATATGTAGACCAGGGTTCTAGAGAGGAGAACACCGCAAGGGTTGAGTCCCAGCGTCCTCTGGGGTCTTTGGCCAAGGGTTGAGCTATGCATGTGTAGGGTAATATACTGAAAGACCTAGTAGAGTGGAACTCTGGGTACAAAAACCAAATGAAACTCCCTCATAGGTCATGAAGTGCTGGGAGACATTGAAGTTCTATTCCAACCAAAGTGGATGAACTACATTGTGCATCTGAGTATTTAGTTGAGACACCCCAAAAGACCATATTTAGGAGCAAGGACCACATTTTAGAGCAAAGGCCACACTCTCAATTAGAGAATACACTGAAACAGAACCATGCTAAAAAAAGCCAAAATCATCTGACTAGATCAAGAGGATCTGTCAATAAATTATCTGACTGCCAGAACTACACTCATATCCACCATTTAAAAGAAGACCATATAATCCAAACTCCCTACAATTTATTATTCATAATATCTAACATATAAAAATATGATTAAATATGTGAAGAAACATTACATTATAACCATAACCAAAAGAAAAACCATCAACTGAAACGAATTCTGAACTGGCCAAGATTTTGGAATTAGCAGACAAGGATTTCATAACAGCTATAGTAAGTGTGTTCAAGGACTTAAAGGAAATGATGGTCAAAATGAATGAACATATGGGGAATCTCAGCATGAAATGGAAAACATGCAAAAGAACCAATGGAAATTCTTCCACTGCAAAACACAATATCTGAATTAAAACTGCACTGAGTAGTCCTAACAGCATATTGAACAGTGCGGCAGAATCTGTGAACTTCAAGAAAAGTGAACAGAATTTACCCAAACTGAAGAACAGAGAGACAAAATGATGGGAGAACAGAGCCTCAGTGATCTGTGGAAAAGTGGCAGGTAGTCTCAGATATATGGAAGTAAACTTCCTGAAGGAAAGGAGAAAAAGAGTGGGACAGGAAAAAAATTATTTGAAGAAATATTGGCCCCAAATTTCTTTCTTTCTTTCTTTCTTTTTTTTTTTTTTTGAGATGGAGTCTTGCTCTGTCACCCAGGCTGGAGTGCAGTGGTGCGATCTCAGCTCACTGCAAGCTCCGCCTCCCAGGTTCAGGCCATTCTCCTGCCTCAGCCTCCTGAGTAGCTGGGACTACAAGTGCCTGCCACCACGCCCGGCTAATTTTTTGTATTTCTAGTAGAGACGGGGTTTCACCGTGTTAGCCAGGATGGTCTCAATCTCCTGATCTCATGATCCGTCCACCTCGGCCTCTCAAAGTGCTGGGATTACAGGCATGAGCCATGGCACCGAGCCCCAAATTTCTTAAAATTAGGTGGAAAACATTCATCTATAGATTCAATTCAAGCAGGATAAAAACAAAAAGGAAATACAGGTCTATAATAATCAACTTGCTGAAAAATATAGATAAAGAGAAAATGCGAACGGCGGCCAGAGTGGGAGATTTTAAAAGAATGAAATAAAAAGACAGAAAGGAAGAAAAAAAGGAAAGCATTATATGATGAGGAACAATGATAAGATTGATGACTGATTTCTCATCAGAAAAAGTGATGGTCAGAAGACAATGAAATGATATCTTTAAATTTAGAAAGAAAAAAATAATGTGTTAACCTTGAATTCAATATGAGGGGAACTATTCTTTACAAATAGAGTGAAATGATAATATTTTAGATAAATGAAACTTGAGAGACTTCATTACCAACAGACCCACATTAAAAGACATGCAATGAGAACAGAAAAAACTTCCTGAGTGTGATAAATAGCATCCTGCAAAAAAAAAACCCCTACAGCTTACATCACACTTAATGGTAAAAAACTGAACAGAGTTACCCTAAAATGAGGGTCTACTCTCATAGATGGAAAGAATGTCTACTCTCACAGATGTCCACTTTCAGCAGTTGTATTCAACATTTTATTGGAGGGCCTAGCGGTGTAATAAGGCTAAAACAAATAAACAAACAAGCAAACAAGCATGAAAGGCACAAGGATTGAAAAGAAAAAAATCCTAATTATTTTTATTTGCAGATGCTATAATGTGGGTAGAAAATGTTCAGAAAATTATATAAAAACTATTATAACTAATTAAAAGTGATTTAGTAAAGTCATGGACACAAGGTGAATACTTAAAGTTATTTGTGTTTCTATATTACAGCAATCAATAATTTGGAAATAAAATTTAAGAAAACAATAGCAAGGTAACAAAGTCCATAAAATGAATTGAAATAGACATAGCAAAAGATGTTCAAGATCTCTATTTCTGCAAACTTTTAAACAATGCTGATGGCAGTTAAATAAAACCTAAATAAAGGCAGGAATGAGGACTGAGATGCCATGTCTGCCTGAATTGATCTATAGATAGACTCAATACAATTCAAATAAAAATTTGTATCATTTTCTCTTCTTGTTTGGAGAAAATGGCTGATTCTATAATTTGTACAGAAGTGAAAATGGCCTAGAACAGCCAAAATAATTTTGAGAAAGAGCAAGTTGGAAGAAGTAAACTACCTGATTTTAAGACTTACAATAAAACTACAGTAATTAAGATAATATATTATGGCATAAGGACAGAAAACTATGTTAATATCAATGTTACAGAATAGAAAGCCTAGAAACAAATCAAAATATATACAGTAAATTGATTTTCTACCAAGATGCCACTGCATTTCAATGGGGGAATGGCACATATTTTCAACAAATGATGTGGGAAAAAATGGGTAAATGCATAAAGAAAAAAAATGAATCTCAGCCCCTTCCTCACACTAGGCACAAATTAATTTGAGATGAAGTAGAAATTTAAAGATAAAAGTATAAAGCTTCTAGAAGAAAACTGAATATCATTGTGAACTTGGGACAGGCAAAGATTTCTTAGAATGCAAAAAACATAAACTATAAGATTAAAAAATGTATTAAGCTAAACCATCACAATTAAAAATTCCTGATAATAAAGAAAATCACCACTAAGAAAATAACAGACAAGCAACATGCTGGAATAAAATGTTTGTAAAAAAAATGTATCTGCCAAACAATTCTATCAAGAAGATGTAAAGAATTCCTACATATCAATAACAAAAGGACAACTCTATAAAAATGGGCAAAAGACTAGATTAAGCACTTAAAAAAGAAAGAAGAAAGAAGACAGAAAAATGGCTTGTGTAAATGGGGTCAAAATTATTTGTCATTAGGGAAATGCAAATTAAAACCACAATGAGATAGCCTTTCAGAAGTACTAGAATGGCTTTTGTTAAAAAAGACTCACACCACTAAATATTTGTGCAGATATGTAGAAATTGGATCTCCCGCCCATTACTAGTGGGAATGTAAAATGGCATAAGTTTGGGAAATGGGTACTTATAAAGTTAAACGTAAATAACCTCTGTAACTGCACAGTTCCACTCTTACGATTTTTACCTAGGAAAAATTTAAGCATGTGTCTACAAAAGACTTGTACAAGAATGTTCACAGCAGCTTATTCATAAGCCCAAAATTAAAAATGACCCAGTGTCCATCAGCAGGACAATGAAGAAACAAACTGTGGTATATATTCATACAATAAAATACTACTTGTCTGTAAAAATGAATGAACTAATGATATACTGAATAATATGAATGAAACTCAGAAACATTATGTTGAGCAAAAGAAACCACATTCAAAAGATTACATACTATATGATTCCATTGATATGAAATTTGAGATATGATAAACCAATCTATGGTGAGATTTTGAAATCAAAGCAATGGCTGTCTTGGGGTTACAAGGGATTGACTGGAAGTGTATGTGAGAAACCTTGATGGGGGGATAAAAATTTCCTATATCTTTATTTGATTGTTGGTTACATAGCTGTTTATATTTACTTAAGGTCTGGAATTTCACTGTATGAATTACCTAAATAAAACAGTTAAAAAATTTCATTGATTCAAAGATTTCAGATTTCTTATAAATCACAATTGTTAAGAGCAAAGATTTTAAAGGTTATTAATTGCTCAGTTATTAAAATTGGCCTTTATCTTAATATGAAGTTTCCCTCTCAAATTTAATTTTTGTGGTTTTGTTTCAAATATGAGTGGGGTTCTTCATTGGAGAATATGTTCAAACAAATTGGGACTTTGAAATCAAATTGTGAATTGAAAATAGAAATAAACCAAAATAATCTAAGTTCTGAAGCCCAAACTTGGCATTTATTTGAAATGTTTGCAAAATATGTGGAAAAAACCAGTTCAAAAAAAAGGAACTTTACTACCCATAAGCGTTATGTGGGGGGTGAGATGAAGTCATGGAAGTTGTCATGCAAAGATGCTTACATGCTCAGAGCAGCCATTGAATGTAAGCATCCTTCTTCCCCCACTCCACCTCCGATCTTCTAGTCTGTTAGACTCAGTGATCTTGTTCAAAGGTTTAGGGAGTTTTCCATGTTAGTAATTATTCTGTTTTATCTGTGGTTCTGTTTTATTGTAGAAAAAGGAATGCAGAGAAGGTGGAAGGTTCTGTGGGCACCACAGAGTGGACTTACTCTCTTTGGATGTAAAGAGCAGGCTTGCTGGAGACCGGCTGTAAGATCTGTCCCATTACTCGGCCCAGGCCAGGGGAAGAGGCTGGGTGGGTAGCGATGCAAAGAAAATCAACCACTAGATAATGGTTTCCCTACCGAGTAAAAGCCTGCGGTTTAGGAGCCTCTGCATAATCTGGCTGTCTCTCACCTTTCTGACTTCTTCGTCTCTTCCCTTTGCTCACTCTGCGCAACCACATTGGCCTCACTGCAATTCTTCAACAAACAAGTCACACTCTGACCTAGGGCTTCTTCACTTGCTCTATACTTTGCCTTGAATTCCCTTCCACCAGATGACCAAAGCTTAGTCTCATCTCTTTTAAGTCTTTGTTGAAATGTCATCTTCTCAGCAAGGCTTCTTCTGACCACTGTGGTTGAAATTGAACATCTCCCACTTACCTGTCTTTCCTTTATTCCCCTTCTCTCTTTAATGGCTTTTTCCATAACACTATCCCTCTCTCATATTCTATACTGTTTATTTATTTATTTTGTTTATTGTTTGTCTTCTCACACTAGAACACAAGCTTCCCAAGGGTGAACACTACTGCAGTACCTGGAACAGTGGATTCATAAGACGTGCTCAGTACTTATTGAATGATAGAGGAAACGAATACAGAGGTCAGATAAACTGTGATCGAGCCTGTCTAGATTTGAAAGCTGGCTCTGCTAGTTTTTAGCTGTGTGATTTTGAGGAAATCACCTAAGAAAAATGAGTATTTAGCTCATATGGCTGTTGGGAGGATTAAATGCGGTAACACCATAAAGCATTTAGAACAGTGCGGAGTATGTTCAAATGCTCAGTAAATAATAGTTATTGTTGGTATTCAGTAATCTATGGTGAATTTTTCTTGTTCAGGCACTGCTCAAGGCCCTGTGTACTATCAGAAGATCATTTAAAACTAGGGTCCCAACTCTCAAGGAATTTATAGTTGAGTTTGTATAAAGTTCCCTTCTCCTGGAACACCTTTTTGCACTCTACCTATTCAACTTCAATTTATTCTTTAAGACCCAGTTCAATGTTGATCTCCTTGGTGAAGCCACCTCATTTTCTCCAGGTGAAGTAAGCTCTCTTTGTCCAGAATGCAAAACATGCATTTTTAAAATCTGTTTAACTGCAAACATTTGTTGAGTACCTAACACCATGGACCAGATGAAGCAGCAGTGATACAGAGAAGATTAAGATGTGGGCCTTGACGTTGAAGGGCTTATAGTCTGGTGCTGAGTGCAGACAGAAATAGAAACAAGGACAAAATAGTGTCATGTGCCTGCCCAGAGGTAGAGTGCTTATGTGTTTATATCTGTCCCATCTTCTGGATTGTGAGCTACTGTTGCCAGAATCTCAATGTTTCAGTCATTCTTTGTATCACAAATGCCTCTTACAATGCTTGTCTGGCATATGGTACTTACAAATGTGTTTATTGAAATGATTAAAGTAATGGGAGGAAACAAGAAATGCATAATAGAGACAAGTAGAAGTGATGATGATGATAATATTAACAGCTAACACGAGTCAATTACCTTTCTAAGAACCACACATTTCATCTTAATCTGCATAGCAATAGAAATAGCAAGGTATTATCATCCACATTTTATGGACTGGTAAACAAGCTCAGAGAAGCTAAGCAACTTGTCCAGGGACCAAGCTGTGATTACAACTCAGGACTGTTTGCTTCCAAAGACTATTTTTGCTCACTACTCTACACATCAGGATGATACTAGCTGGTATTGTTCTGGAAACATTTTGTGGTCAACTATTTGTACCTGAGTATTGGGTACTTGCTCTACTATTTTTCTTTCTCTAAACTCTTCAGACATAGTTACAGACATATACGTTATGGACCAATGGCTCCGGGGAGTCGTGTTTCAATTAGCAAATCTGAAGCCAGTGTGATCTGCTCACTGGATTCTGACATACTGACTCTCTCCTTTTCCTTTTTTTTCGGTGTAGTTTAAAATGTGTGGATAGAAAATTGGACTGCTGACAGTAGCACCAACCTACCCATCAGAAAGAAGGAGGCAGTGGGGAATAGTTAGGAGGAACATAAAGACATTCCATTCCATTTTTTTCAAAATCTTTACTGGCAGAGAGAGAGTGAGAAAGATAGGAGATGGTCCAAGGGGGCCTTGCCTTTCATGACTTTAAAGGTACTTAGTGTGGGGCAAGAAGTTATTTTTCTTTTTTGGCTTCTCTAAATAAGGCTAGACAGATCTTTCTTAGAAAACAAAGGAAGATTCTATTTCAGCATCTGATGCAATGTAAGTCTTGGTTATATACTCTGATATGTTTCAACGGATATCTATTTAGTCAGAACGTTTTTGGAGAATGTAAAATCATGTAGTTTCAATGTTTGACTTTAGGTGAAACCTTCAAGTTTCCTATCAAATGAACTAGTTAGGATGAAAACCTGGGTTTATTTTAGTAGACTTTTCTCAAGAATACTTTGATTGCAAGATACAAGTATACTTTATAAGGATGGCGATTTGCTTGAGAAGTCAGTATACACAGAACAAAATAAGCATCTTCAAATATTTTTAAGAAAAATATCAGCTAGTTTGTTAAATTAATTGGGAACAGGACTGGCAGCATATAACATTTCAAGCAACCTCAAGAATGGATTTACTTTGAGGCAAATGCATTTCATCTTAGGTAGAATAGCTTATTTCTTCAGTCCTGACACAGGCCCAAAAAAATCAATCAACTTGAACCACACCTCAAAAATCCATTTAAAAATTGCATTCTTATTACTATTTACCCCAAGAAAATCAATATGTATCAATATTAGCAGAATTATTATAAAAGAACAATCTTTAAAAATTCTTTTTAAAAAATTTCTATTTTAGGTTTGAGAGTACATGTGAAGGTTTGTTATGTTGGTAAACTCGCATCATGGGATTTGGTTGTACAGATTATTTTATCACCCAGATATTAAGCTTAGTACCCAATAGTTATCTTTTCTGCACCCCTCCCTCCTCCCACCCCTACCCCATCCCCATGTCTGTTGTTTCCTTCTTTGTGTTTATAAGTTCTCATCATTTAGCTCCCACTTATAAGTGAGAATATGTATTATTTGGTTTTCTGCTCCTGCATTAGTTTGCTAAGGATAATAGCCTCCAGTTCTATCCATGTTCCCACAAAAGACATGATCTCATTTTTTTTTATGGCTGCAGAGTATTCCACGGTGTATATGTACCATATTTTCTTTACCAATCTGTCATTGATGGGCATTTAGGTTGATTCCATGTCTTTGCTATTGTGAATAGTGCTGCAATGAACATTCACATGTATGTGTCTTTATGGCAGAATGATTTATATTCCTCTGGGTATATACCCAGTAATGGGATTGCTGGGTCGAATGGTATTTCTGCTTTTAGCTCTTTGAGGAATCACCACACTGCTTTCCAGAATGGCTGAACTAATTTACACTTCCACTAACAGTGTATAAGTGTTCTCTTTTCTCCACAACTTCTCCAGCATCTGTTATTTTTTTGATTTTTTAATAGCCATGCTGACTGGTGTGAGATAGTATCTCATTGTGGTTTTGATTTGCATTTTTCTAATGATCAGTGATATTGAGCTTTTTTTCATATGCTTATTGGCCACATGTATGTTTTCTTTTGAAAAGTGTCTGTTCATGAAAAGGACAAATTTGATAACATTAAATGAAAGGATGAAGACCTTATCTAATAGTAAAATTAAAGTTATGTGTTAGAGAAGATAGGTAAAACAATCTCATATAATCTACTACTAGAACATGAGGATTGTTATTAACTTAGAATTGATGTTACTGTATTGACGGTCTACCTTTTTTTATAGCAAATCATAAGAAATTAAATTCCTTCAATTTTCTGTATTCCACATTAGCCAATTTCTGTATTAGCTGTTTTCAGAGACTCTTGCATTTAATACTATTTTTGCATGCATAGTTATTATGTTCTTAAATATTGGATGTAAAAGTCTAATTACATAAGGTCATATTAAATCCAGTTTGTAACATAGTTTAAGTAGTTTTGACTCTGATTTTGAGATTTCCTTGACCTTTTCTCCCAGAACTCAGTCGATAATATTATATTGCTTTACATTGTGTTTACCATTCCCGGAACAGAACTATTTTAATTATTAGTTATTGTACTATATATAAGCAGCATGATAATAGGAAAGGGAACATGTATGTCTTTTTAAATGTCAGAATAGGATAGGCATTTGATAATATTTGTGGGATAAATGAGAGTTTGATAGTGCATCTTAATATCTAGTAATCACAATAATTATACTAACCAACATTTACTGTACCATATCTTAGGCACATAATTTTTGTTTTTTATATATTATTTAATTTTCATAAAGATTGCAGATTGGAGAGTTTTAGTTCCTTGTCTAAGTTCAAGTGACCAGCGAGTGAAAACTCAAGCCTATTTGGTCTCTCCCTGGGTCTTCCAGAAGCTGCTCCCTTTCCCTTCGTCTGCAGTACTTTTTCCAACCGTTTTTGTTTAGTCTCAAACAAGGAGCATGTTCTCCAGACTGGACATTGTTAGTGGAGAAGGTGGGCGTATTGTCCTTGGCCCATCTTCTCTGCCCTCTGTGCGGTGTTTGATCTCTAGCTCTGGAGCTGTGAGGTGGGTGGATGGGCACTGAGTTGATCCTTGTTTCTAACAAGTGCTCACAACTTTACCTCTGCTCCACAGATATTCTCTCTTCCTCCTGAGGGGCTGCTCGTGTGCTGAATTGACGCCTTCCAAGCAATCGGATGGAAAGTTTACCCTTTTCTGATCCCTTATCAATATTTTCATCATATCAAAGAGAGAAGCTACATTGGAGCTGTGAGGCAAATATCATTTTGAATTGGAAGTCACTTTGACTTTGCATTTTTAATTGTATTAACAACAGTGTACTGGAGTAACTTAGAAAATGTTTACAACTTGGCACAGTCAATAGACTTATTTACTGAATAATTTTTAAAAATTAGGTTAAAATGTACAGCATTTTCTCTGCTATCTCTACCCGTTGCTCTTTGAGCCAAGCCAAACCAAACCAACAAAACTACACAAAAAAGACCAGGTTTGCATGTTGAATCCGGAATGTTTTGAATCTAAGGAAATAACTTACTTATTCATGTTTAGTTGGAGTAACATGTTTATGGGTACTAGATTTTAATGCCATTAGTTGGAACATGTGCTTTCATGCATATTTACTTACTTGGTTGATAGAGTGCTGAATATCATATGTGGAATAGACTGTTTAGGGTTACATGACTCAGAACATAGGCTTGACTTCTTGTCTTTGGGTCTTGATGAGCAAACACTTTATCTCAAGACAGTGTCCTCTAGCTCATAAATACATTTTATTAATGATGCATAAATATTAAAAATAAATATGGAATTGTACTATGAAACTGTTCACTTTAATAAACTATGAAACAATGAAAGGTAAAGTTTTTAGTCTGTTTTATAAATCATCATGAATAATAACACCCCTGTCCCCATTAAAGGGCAAATTATTGTTATGCCTTGCTTAACGACGGGAAACACTTTGAGAAATGTGTCCTTAGGTGATTTTGTCATGTGAACATCGTAGAGTGTATTTACACCAACTTAGATGCTACACAGCCTGCCACATACCTGCGCTATACAGTATAGCCTATTTCTCCCAGGTTACAAATCTGTACAGCATTTTATTGTACTAAATACTCTAGGCAATTGTAACACAATGGTGTTTGTGTACTAACACACTTAAACATAGAAAAGGTATAGTAAAAAACATGGTATTATAATCTTATGGAACCTAAATGCTATTATGTGGCACATCACTGTAGCATGACTCCTCCCTCAATTTTTTTTTAACCCTAAAGTAGAAACCCTTTAATTTTAGTCAGTTTTGTTTGTTGTTTAACACATTTTTCCTCCAGCTTGGATGCAACTGTCAAACTTACTTCTGGATGACCTATAAAGAATGAAAAGTAATTGGATAATACAGGTATTCCATAAATTGAGAAACATGTCTCAGCTGGACAAATATTGCTGACTCAGACTTCCTTCCTGCCATCTAATCCTTTTTACTTGCAATAAAAAAAAGTCCCGATTTTCATACCTCAAATAGACTTCTTGAAACAGATTTGAAAAGAAGAGCCTGTTGCCAGTGGGAGCAGGACTCCCTAGTTGCATCTCCATCATCTCGGCTCACCTGGAATGCTGGTCGGGTGGTGATGGTGGCTGACAGGGCCAGGCTCACCTTGGTGTGAGGGCTGAGGGCTCCAGGCTGATGAAACATCTCTGGAAATGTGCCCAATGGAAACACAGAGCTGCGTGGGTACACTTACATGCCAAAGATTTTCGGGAATGGGTCCAAAAACATCTTCTGTAACAGGAAATGAAAGAGGAAATAATTTGTTATTCCAAAGGGGTGAGAGGATTGGGGTGAGAGTTGAAAGACGGGCTGAAAAGAGAAAAAAAGAACTGAACTGTGAAGGTGAGGCGATGCCGAAGAGGGGAAGTGAGTAGTTGGAGCTGGAAATGTTAATGAACTCACAAAGATAAGGAGGAAATAGGGACTGTCTGGAAGGTAAATACACCATCATGGAAAGGGCAGCTTTACCAAGAATAACAACATCAAGATAATTAAAGGAAAAGGCTAACATAAATGTGAGGTAAAGGGGAAAACGCTGACAGGTCTTAAATACCAGAACATTCCAGCTCAGCGTTTCGTAATTGACAGCATAAACAGGAAAAGGAAAGGAAGGCCTTCTATAGCCACACAGACATTCCATCCTATGATATTTGTGTTATCACTCAGTTTTCTGTTGACTCAGGATGCATTGGGTGGGATGAGAATTATAACTTTTATTGTTTATCTTTCTGGGTCTGGTATGTTCTGTATATTTGTCAGAAGGCCATGATACTAGGATACTTCATCAATTTCCTGAATCGTGTTATTTAGTAGTGTAATTTTGTAGTGTAAGCTGTAGAACCAAATCATGTATCTCTATTATAGATTAAGATTTTCTTGAGCTCTTTTCATGCTAACTAATGGTGTGCCTGCAAAACAATTTTAAAAGTTGATAAAACTAAGTAAGTAGTATACCGACCACACACAACCTCACACTGCATGACACCCCACCTATTCTGTTCTGTAAGCAATTCACATCAAGCTCTAATTTGTGTTCTCTTTCTGTTACTGAGTATTCCACAATCTTCTTTCTAGAATAAAATTGTTTGGAAGGCTGAAATCTTTTCCAGGGAGAAGGGAATTATAAAGTCCACAGGCAAATAAAAATAACATGTCCTTTTTAGTACAGAGATCCAAATTAGACTTCTAATTTGGTAAAAAAAAAAAAAAAAAAAAAAAAAGGCGATGTTGGGATGTCTTCCCTAAATTATTACCCAAAAGAATGTTTATATATAACCTCATTTATTGTAAAAGAGTACAAAAAAGACCAGTAAGTATATTTCCCTATGTGATGAAATTCACCAATCTAATTTTTCTTTAATGCTTCTCTTTAACAAAATTCTCCTGAAGGTAGTTTTGTGTGTATCTAAATTTATAATACTAGGTATATACCGCTCCAAAAATGTGTGTCAATACATAAAACCCTAGGAACAGTATGTGACTAACCAAACTCACTATTGCTTTATTTCCTCTCTCTGGTTAACTTTATGATAAGTTTAATCTCATTCAACCCTTTAAAAATATTTTCATAAGTTGTTTCTTTACTGGTACATAGCATTACTTACATAACAGTTCATAAAATCATAAAATCTTGACATATTTTTCCTCTTTTGCCAGGAGCAGTTGGTGACAAATAATATAAAATAAAAACTTTAACCTTGGCTTTTTCACCACCATAGGAGCCTGAGGATTTGTCAGTGTTCTCTATGTGTTCTCAAAATGTAGAGAACCAAGAAAGACTACGTTTGAATAGACAACCTATTTTAAAGGCAGGAGATCTATTTGGCTATCAGACAGGCAGGTGCGTGGAGCCCTGGAGACACAACCTAGACCTGGCTTTGTCACAAACTACCTATGTAACACAAGCAACAAGTCAAGTAAGAAGGGGGTGAAAGAGGTGGTGCCTTCTAATGAGGCTGGGGAGAGGAGCAAAGTGGGTGGGGAAAGAAAGAGAACAAGGCCTGAGAGAAGACTTGGCGTTGAGGAACAGGTTATTCAGACTCATCAGAAGGAAAGAATACTGAAAAAACCTGGAATCCAGTTTAAGGCAAACAGAAGAAAAGATAGTAGCATTTCTATGTCAAAGTGTCCAAAGAGGATAGTCTAGTTGAAACTTTTTAAAGACTTAATGGGATTGTGGTTGGATTTTGAAATTGAGGATGTGGTTTTCAACCACTGGACAAGACTAATAAACCACAAAAAATGCACTCACCTGGCTATGGGCACTCACTGGAAAGGGATGTATGCTCTGTAATTTCTCTTTTTGTTTTTAAAAGCAGAATATTGGTTGGGATTATTCTTATTGCATTTGAAGAAAAATATCTGTATTTGATTTTTATTTCTTGTTATATATAACTTTTGAACCATGATCTCAAAAACTTAAAACCTCTTGTCAACAGATCTCAAAAATATAATATAGCCCTCAATTATTTTTGATACTAAAACAGAGTGAGTCTGGAACAATTAAAATATTGGAATATCTAGAACCTTGAATCTAGAAAGAACCTGAAAAACCGAATCTCCTACATCATAAGTTTTACTAGGAGAAGAAATAAAGGCTAAAGATGGGTAAAACGACAAATGTACAAAACAGCCTCATAATGTATGCATGAGAAATTGAAGTTTGAATTGAACATTCTGGACTACATACTTCTTCCTATATTTTAGAAAAGATTGCTTTTAAGCTCACTCAAGGCAGGTGCTATGACACATTCATCACCAAGCTTCAGCCCCAAAGTTCACCATGTAGCTTCCTTTTTTTTTTTTTTTTTTTTGCACACAGTAGAGGCTCCATCTTGTTGTAAGATTCAAATGTTTCTTAGAGTTAAGTCTCCCTTTCATTGCTAATTTTCAATTATAAGAGAATTACATAATTAGTGTATAAAAGGAATTTCCACTAAAAGTCTCTGGGATGCTGAAGTGAGGATACATCAAATCTAAATTGTATCTTTCTTCCAGGTGGAGTCAGGGACAGACAGACATAGGCATTTATCTGGGTACGTGAACCATGCTTTATGGCAACTCAGAAAGTGCCATTTGCTTACTGCCCACGAAGAAGGTGTATTGTAAGAGACAGAACTCACCAGTAGTTTGTGCTCAGGCCCCATCTCCAAGGCATCCAGAGAGACTCCTGGAAGAAGGACATTTTTTCTGCAGTTGCCTTAGGACCACATGAAGAAATTTAAATCATTATTTTTTCTTTCCAGGAACAGACTTTTTTTTGGGGGTAGTATCATCTCTTAGTGTATACCAAATCATAAGAAAAAAAATTCATAAAACAATTTCTTCCTTTTGCTTTAGAGTGTAATCAGCTGCCAGGATGCATGAGGGGAAGTCTGTGGGCAGGGCAATTCTCTAATAACAGCACTTTAAATACATCCTTATTTTACGGGTTGTGTTTGGAACCCACTTCCTTACACTGCAGGTTTTATTAGTACTTAAAACTAAGCTTGAATTTTCCTGCTTCTTGGGCAAATAAAAAGTGAAGTCATAACTTAGTCTGATTACCTTTTCATCCCATGTAAAATGTGAAATGATTATTTTAATTTCTTTTGATTTAAAAACCCCATAAACCCATTCTTCCTTGCAGATGTGACTCTCCTCTTTGGCTCTCATTTAGAGAAGGATGGACAACCCTCCATCTCAGAATTAGAGATGCCCTGGGTTGGGGGTAAACCACTGGCAGATCCTCTCAGCAGACCCTTTTCTGTGGTTCAGAAATGAAAGAGGAGCAGTAGCTGCATTTCTGCCTCTTCCCCTCCCAGGTAGAGGGCATGATAACTTACCTTCCCAGTATCAGAACAAAGAAAAACAATTGTATTAGTTCCTTTTGCCACTGTCACAAATTAACACAAATTTGGTGACTAGCAACAACACAGACATATTCTTTTACAGTTCTGGAGGTCAGAAGTCCAAATCAGTTTCAGTGGGCTAAAGTTAAGGTGTTAGCAGAGCCATGCTCCCTGGGAATGCTCTAGGGGGAAACCCGTGTTCGTTTCCTTGCCTTTTTCAGCGTCTGAAACTGCATTTTTTTTATTCCTTGGCTCCCGGCCCCGTTCCACGCCTTCAAAGCCAGCGGCATAATATCTTCCTTCTTGACTGTGCTGCCCTCTGCTTCTGTCTGCTTCTGTGACATGGTCCTCTTCTCTTCTGTGGCCAAGTCTCCCTCTTCCTTCCCTCCTTAGGTAGATACTTGTGATTACATTTTCTGCTCATTGGGATGATCCAGAATCATCTCCCCATCTTAAGATCCTTAATGATATCTGCCAAGTCCCTTTTTGCCAAATAAGGTAACATTCAAAGATTCCAGAGATTAGTATGTGGATATGTTTGGGACCCCTATTCGGCATAACAATCTTGCAGCCTTTTTTCAGAAAGATAGGGTGTGAGTCGTATTGTTTCTAGAAGAGACTCCTCACTACTTTTTGCTTTTATGAAAATTTGCAATATGAAAACAACTGTTTCAGCTCCATTAGCTTACTTATCAGGAGAGATCTGACTATTGACATAAGGGAATATATGTGTGTGTGTGTGTGTGTGTGTGTACATACACATTATCTCTAGCAAGTAAACATATCTGTGAAATATCTTTGGGGAAATAACTTTTCTTAAAATATATACTTGCTATCAAATGTTTTCAGTCTACTTAATTATAATATTTAATTATACATAAAACAAAAATTATAAAATTACATTTTATTCTTATGCAAATAATATTACAATCTCTGTCAGGTGCCTGCCTTTTAAAAATAGTTTACATCAGATATTTTGTCCTCTATTTTAGTCCAATCTACTCGTTTGTTCATGAAAGTCTGATCCTAAGTTACAGGATAAATATGTGTTAGAACTTAATAATTATTTCAGCTAATCTTATGTATTTCTTCTTGCAATTTGAATAATAATTATTTCAGCTTATGGGAAACATTGACAATTCACAAGTATTTTCCCTGTTAAGAGTAAGATCTTATTTTTAGTTTTATCACAAAGTTTATTAGGACACTTTAGATTTGAAAATCCAATAAGTGGGAGGCCGAGGCAGGCAGATCGTGAGGTCAGGAGTTCGAGACCAGCCTGGCCAACACAGTGAAATCCCGTCTGTACTAAAAATACAAAAATTAGCTGGGTGTGGTGGCACACGCCTGTAGTCCCAGCTACTTGGGTGACTGAGGCAGGAGAATCGCTTGAACTCAGGAGGCAGAGGTTGCAGTGAGCTGAGACCATGCCATTGCACTCCAGCCTGGGTGACAGAGGGAGAGTCTGTCTCAAAAAAACACAAAAAAACAAAAAAACAATAAATTCAGGGTCTGAAGAAGTTCTATTACCTTGATAAGGCCAATCATAACATCCAGAACTCAGAGAAGACTTTGCCTAGAAGAGAGTTGAATAAATTTTTCAGGCAGTAGGTTTTGTTATTATCATTATTTTAATAAGATTTTTTTTCTTTCTTTTTTTTTTTTTTTTGAGACAGAGTCTCTCTCTGTTGCCCAGGTTGGAGTGCAGTGGCTAGATCTCAGCTCACTGCAAGCTCCACCTCCCGGGTTCACACCATTCTCCTGCCTCAGCCTCCTGAGTAGCTGGGACTACAGGCGCCTGCCACCACGCCAGGCTAGTTTTTTGTATTTTTTAGTAAAGACAGGGTTTCACCGTGTTAGCCAGGATGGTCTCGATCTCCTGACCTCGTGATCTGCCCGTCTTGGCCTCCCAAAGTGCTGGGATTACAGGCTTAAGCCACCGCGCCCGGCAGACAAAATTTTCAATGGATAACTTTTCTACCAAAGTCAATGGAATTAGGTTTGCTTTTAGTCTTTAAAAAAATACTTCTCAATGAAAAATACTTTGTTCTATTCTTAAAGAAAACCCAAGTTGTTTCAACAGAAGAAACAGAATTTTTGAATCACAAAACAGTTGTTTCTCCTGCAGGGATTTAGGAAATAAAGGTGTTTTATAGTTGTAATTGAATTGCTGTAAAAATGAATCCAGCTTCAAAACATGAAAGCGCCTCTGTTCTACAGATGAGGAAACTGAGGCACTGTGGGATTACATGATTTGCCCATAATCACACAAGGAGTAAATGATGAAACTTGGGTTCAAACTCAGAGTCTGTGTTTACCTACCATACTAGAAGGAAGAGTGGAGGGTAAAGCTCAATTCTAAGGTGATATATGATGCTAAGAAGAGATAAGCTTAGATAGATGCAGGAAATAGTGTTGGCTTGAAAAGTCAGGGTCATAACTTCAGAGTTAGAAGATGGCAAAAGTTTCTAGATTTCCTGGGGTGGTACTTTTTAACCTGGTGTGTTCAACACCTTAGACTTTCATCTAGGTTAGTTTTAGTTATTATTGTTATGAGTGAAAGTCAGCCCAAAGAAAAATTTTGGAACACAAGGTTGGTGCCTGCTAAAGGATAAAGATGGATGTCAAGTGAGAGCCCTCTGACCATCCATTCTTCCCTGCTCCAGATCTTTTTGTAACAGTTAGTTTCTTCTTGCATTGTCAATCGCTCACCCTGCCCTGGTTCTTCGTGCTCAGCCTACAAACTTCTTTAAATCTTCTGTATCTCTAATATTATATTTCTGGGACACAACCTCCTCATTATGCTATCACTCAATTTCCCTTCTTCTCACATCTAATTAGTCATTAAGTTCTATGTCTTTAGCACCCACATGACCACCTCTTTAACCCAGGCCCTTATTCTTGCCTTGATTTTAATATGTTTCTAATCTATCCCCAGCCTCTTCAATATCCATGCTATAAGTGATCTGTAATTGATCACTGTCAGGAGTGCCTCTTGCCCTTCACGAAGTCCTTCCAAGTCTTCCAGACCCAGCAGGAATGTTGTCCCCTTCCTTAGGAAGGAGGAATTGGCTGCCCCTCATCCTACTTCTGTTGCACTCAGTTCCTGTTTCCGGTCTGACTCCCCACTCCACCCCCTGCCCTGCTGCCCAAGAGACTGAAATTCTTCAAGGGCAAGGGCTTTGTCATGTTATCCTCAGAGCCTGGTACAAGGGCCTGGGTCCCAGGAACTGATCACGAATGTTTGTTGGGTGAATCAAGGGAGTCCTCATGAGAAGACCAAAGGATGAATCAATGAAGTTACAGCAAGATGGTTTTCAAAATGAATGAAAGGAAATTTTCTATGTTATATTTTCTTTCCTTTCATTTCAGGTTGGATTTTAGGGCTCGCTGATCCAGATTATTCCTTTCTTACATTATAGGAAGAAACTTTTTAAAATGTATATTTATTTATTTTATTTTTGTTCTGAGATGGAGTCTCGCTCTGTCCCCCAGGCTGGAGTGCAGTGGCCGGATCTCAGCTCACTGCAAGCTCCGCCTTCCGGGTTCACGCCATTGTCCTGCCTCAGCCTCCCGAGTAGCTGGGACTACAGGCGCCTGCCACCATGCCCGGCTAATTTTTTGTATTTTTAGTAGAGACGGGGTTTCACCGTGTTAGCCAGGATGGTCTCGATTTCCTGACCTCATGATCTGCCCGCCTCAGCCTCCCAAAGTGCTGGGATTACAGGCGTGAGCCACCGCGCCCAGCCTATAAGAGGAAACTTTTTGAGAATAATGTAACATAACTAAATTAAGAGTCTCCAATGAGCACTTTTCTTTCCTAGCATGGGATTAATTTTCCACCAATTAGTCTCCAAACAAAAATTTCAGGAAGCCTCATGTATACTTTGTTAATTGGGAAAAATATTTTTACTTGGCCTCCCAGTATTTCAGAGGTGATTTGAGCTGTGTTTCTATCTTTTATAAGATAGGCATTTATAGACAGGGAATTTTCAAAGCAATTTTGAATACTGACTAAGGTCCTCTATTGGAAATTTCACAGAAGGAGGCAACTGTTAAGAAGAAAGGAAGCTAGCATTTACTGAACCTTAAATACTTGCCAAGCCCTCTCCTAAATGCCTTCACAAACATCTCACATCTCAAAACAACTTTGCCTGGAAGGCAAGACAAGACTGAGATGTGTACTCAGGGCCTCTACCTTCAAGTCCACATCTCCAAATATCTAGTTACATTTATACAAAGAATAGTCTGGGCGTTGCCTGTGGGAAGAGCTGAGAAGGAAGATGTTGCACAGGCTTAGCCATCTCTTTATTGTTTGTGCAATTCAGCTCTGGCTGAAAAGAGCTAAGCAAAACCTTGTATTACCTAGACTTTCCCTGTTTAGAAGGTAGTTTATGCCCAGTTACTATAACTTAAAAATACCTCTTACAATCTCACTCCACCTCTGTACCCCCAAAATAACTGTGTTAGAAATTAGGTGAAGGTAGTGCCACAGAGATCCCAATAGCAAGATGGAAGTGTATTTTTCACAGTTCAGTTCGTAAGCATTCCAGGACTGGTATGGTGTCTCCATGGTATTAGGGATTCAGACTGCGTAGCTTGCTCCTATACCATTCCTAATGCCGAGTTTTCCCTCATGGTCCACGATGGCTTCCTACCATGACCACGTTCCATCGAGTAGGAAGGAGAAAAGGGAAAGCGGGAAGAAGATGCCACTCCCCTTCTTTTTATGGGCATGATTTGGAAGCTACAGGTGTCACGTCTGCTCACATCCCATTGGCTAAAACCTAGTCAGATGACTACATTGAGAAAGTGTAGCCTTCCCAGCCTGGCCACATGGAAGGAAGGAGAATGGATGTCAGATATCAATTATTCTCTGCCACAGGTTTATCAAATGTATTTCAAGTAAATGTGATACTCTTCAAGAAAGGAGTTATGTGTCTGTGTTTCTCCTCCCATTTTATTTTCAGAGATTGGCAAGTATCAGGGAGATTTTGTGTCCCTTTTAGATTGGAATCTTTGGCCACTGCCCAGATAGCTCATCTCTTTAGCAGAGTTAGGTATTGGTGCTGTATTCCCTTTTCACAGATGAGATCAGAGAGCATCAGCAAGATGGGAGTGCCTTGTGTTTCTCTGGGTTTTGCCTGGTTCTCCCTTCAAAATTTAGCGAGATAGAGGATTTTAGCCATGTAAGAGGAGGTGTCAGACTCTGAGCCTTAATAGCTCCTATGGCCACACACTAATATACCATTTATATCCCCTGATTAGTTCCTCAGTGTTCTTATTAGTGAACTTTCTGGCAGCTAATAAAAATTAGGATATTCTTTGTGATGCTATGATTAATCTTAAAATTAATTTTTTTTAAAAGCACTCAATTTCAGCCAGTTCTCTCTCCTGCATTTCTCCAGATCAGTGTCTACAGAAAAGTTCTTCATCTGGGGTTCTCAAATAGTTGTGAGTGAAGCAATTGCAGAAACACTATAACTGAAGCAGTTGTCAAGTACTGGGAACCCAGTTGTTCTAACTGGCAGGTCTCATTCATGGGCAATAGGCTTGAACTCTGCAGAAGCCAGTTACGTCCAAACATTTTCAAGGCTTAGAGCATCAGTGTTTGCTCAGTGTTTCCCCTCTTTGCCCCACTTCTGTTCTTTCTAGTCTCTCTTTGTCTTGTCCTAGAAGATATTCTCCAGCTTCAATTTTCTAAACCGTTGGAAACACCTTTTTTACATGCCAGCACTAAGAGCTTTAGCTTTCTTAACCATTTTCCTCCCCTGTAAGATAAGAACTGTGAAGACTCCTATGTTATAGGATAGGATATTGAAATAAGGAGAGGCTAGGAAACTTGTCCAAGATTATATAACTGGTAAGTGGTAAAGTCAGGATTCAAAACTGCCATTATCTCCATTCTATAACTTAGGAAAACTATAGCTACTTGAATGTAAGTAAGCTGCCTTAGGCTGCATAGGTAGTAGGTAGCAGAACTGGGGTTCAAGTTCAAGTTGCTAATTCCAGACCTCCTGCTCTTTTTGTCCGCCATGCTAAATGTGCAGTATGGCCACCTAACAGGGATGTGGGCTCCTTGTGTATTACCTGTGATTCTCCTGGAAGCCTCCCCATGCCCCAACCCCAGGTAGGAAAAACTGATTGAATCTCAGCAGAGAAGAAAGGCAGCTGTTGCACATATGCTGCACCATAAGGCACTATGGAAGTATTACCTATATTTCATATCCTTGTTCAAATCTCCACTCTCCCATTCACCTGCCAGCATAAGGACTGTGGTTTTCTTTTGCAGGAGGATAACCTGAAATGCTACTTTTACATCAGAAAGCTAAGAGGTTCATATATCCTGCCTGGATGAGAATGTTTTTCAGCCTCA
Source organism: Papio anubis (assembly GCF_008728515.1). Taxonomy (NCBI): domain Eukaryota; kingdom Metazoa; phylum Chordata; class Mammalia; order Primates; family Cercopithecidae; genus Papio; species Papio anubis. The sequence goes on along the minus strand of NC_044980.1, from coordinate 86,284,546 downwards.
GAGCCTATAAAAATATTGTGGCATGAATGCTACAGCTGAAACAACAGAATGCTGGGAAAATGAGTCTGCAAAATGTACTTGAAATATTAGTCATCAACACAGTATAAAACACCCTTTTTCCCATAGAGGGAAGACTGTGCTTGAGAGCTAAGTACACTTTCACCTGCAGGACCAGGTGGGGAGCGTAGGTTTATGTTCTACAAACTCTTAACTACCCAAACCCATCTACTAATATGAAGATTAAAGAGTAGGGGATATATCCAATTCCTCTGGGCTTTCCTGACTTTTCTTCAGAGGTGATAGAAAACATATGTGTTTTCATACTATGAAGACATTGGAATACATATATATATTCCTATATATGTATAGTTATATATATACACACACAATTTAAACAATTTAAATATAAATATATTTTATATAAATTTATACTGCATAATATATTTTATATTTGTAATCCTGTTGTTCAAAAGTTTGTAAATTAACCTGGAAACAAAAGGTTCTCTGAGTACTCTTTGTTTCAATAAAAACATTGAAACTAAAAGTGTAAATGAAAGGAGAAATACAAAATGATATTAAAATGTGATAAGGGCATTACTTTGGCTGTCTTCTGGAGAGGTGAATGTGGGGGGTGGGGGACGTGGCTTTCATTAAAAATGATTAAAATCTTTAAAAAAATCTCCTTAAGACTTTTCACAGAATTTTAGCCCAAATTACCAAATATTTTTGTTATTAAGGAGACTTTTCATCCTAATCTGTCTAGGTGATGGCTTTAAAATCTCCATCTGCATTTTTGTCAGAGTTCATTTTTTATAAATGCAATCTGATACTTGGTGAACTATCCCCCTCTTGCATTTCAGGGCGAGTGGTGTCACTGCATCAGTGCCAGGGTCGATGAGGTGTGGGGCCATGACAACACTTCTGGCCAATGCCTTGGCAAATGCCTGTCCCCCGTACAGCTCCCAGCAGCGGTGCAAGGGGCCGAGTCAGCTGACGTCCACAGCAGCCTTGAACCCTTTTTATAATAATGGATTCAGAGAGTTTGAGTGAGCTCACAGTGTTGGATTTCCAAAAGCATTCTAAACACAGGGGATTGATGTTCTGCTTTAATTAGCAGCCTCATCGATCCTCGCACTTCCCCACGTGTCTCTGCCGTGGTGGGTGCATGCCTCATCTAAGTAAACAGCTCCTTTACAAGTCACTTGTCAGCACAAGGCATTTCCTGGATGCCCGCAGTTTGACCATTCGTCAAGGCGCCAGCATTTGGTGACTGCTGGTAATGGATTTTCATGTTTGTTTTATGAAGAGTTTCATTCAAATACTTTGAAGAACTTTGGCAGCACTTGAGTGAACACAACTCAGCGTGGGACATGAACCTCGGAGCAGTGGACAGTGTGTTGTGCCAGCAGCCTGTTCACGCACTCCTGGGGTTGGTGGTTCCTGAAATTCCAAGAGAGCTGGTTGGCCTGGTGGAGCAAGAAGCCAGCCGTTGTCACCAGGGCAGGGCTGGCTCCCACAGGTATTCTGGCCATGGGGGCTTGGCACTAATTCAGGAGTCTGTGGTTGAGTCCTGTTGGAGTTGCAGAGTGAAGGATACTTGCACAGAACTCTTAGAGATTCTGGGGTCAAAAGATTTCCAACTCTGTGAAGTTTTTCAGGATTTTGACCTAAGACTTATCTGCTGAAAGTCAGTGCCAAGGCATTCTCTCTGGTGCATCTCAGTGCATCTCCATGCAAGCCTGGTTGCGTGGAGTGAGCACTGGACTAGGATTCCTCAGGAGAGGAGTCTGGTGCTCGCTCTGCTTCTACCTGACTGCGTGACCTTGGCCACGTCCCTCCCTAGGTAGCTGCAATGTGCAGCAGGTGGACGGAAATTTCTTGGAGTGGCCAGTTTGGGAAACTGGAAGTGGAGTTGAGGGGTGAGGCAGATTTGTCCACAGGCAGCAGCACACCATCCGAAGCACCATTAGCCATGGTCTCCCCGCACTGCCACCATCACTGGGAGGGACCTGCAGCAGCATGGAAGGCAGGAGACACCTCACAGAGTGTGACAAATGAAAAATTTTAAAACGACATTTACTTTTACAAGTCAGACATTTAAGTGGATCCTTTTTATGGAGCATTTTCAATTTTTATATCACCTAAGAGACTTCTGCATTTCTCTCAATTCTTCTTCACATTAAAAATGAATTATAGTCTCATCCATTTTTGAAAAGAATTTGGGGGAATTTGTAAAACAAAGGCCACATGTGCCCTGAGACAGTCCAGTAGCTGGAGCTAGTTTCTCCCTTTGATTGATACACTGGTACTGGTGACTGAGAAAAAGAAATAAAATATCAACCTTTTAGTGTGAACCTAGTGCTTGGGACCATTTGTAAATATTTTTACTGTCCCTCCCACCGTTTAATGTGTTTCTTAATGCTTGTTTGGGGAAAGTCATGTGGACAGGAATGAGGAAACAGTGACTTCCTTGGGGCCAACCTCCTGAGTCTAGAGTGCCCAGCAGCTGTGTGATGTATCCCAGGACTCACAGCCACCATTTCATGAGGGCTTTGTGCCAGACACGGTGCCTGTTCTCATTCATTTGACTCTCACATGGCCTCATGAGAAAAGCCATCCCATTATCGGGTATATACCCAAAGGATTATAAATCATGCTGCTATAAAGACACATGCACACGTATATTTATTGCGGCACTATTCACAAGAGCAGAGACTTGGAACCAACCCAAATGTCCATCAGTGATAGACTGGATTAAGAAAATGTGGCAGATCTGCGCCAAGATGGCCGAATAGGAACAGCTCCAGCCTCCAGCTCTCAGCGTGAGTGACACAGAAGATGGGTGATTTCTGCATTTCCAACTGAGGTACCAGGTCCATCTCACTGGGGTGTGTCAGATAGTGGGTGCAGGACAGTGGTTGCAGCCCAACAAGTGAGAACCAAAGCAGGGCAAGGCATTACCTCACCTGGGAAGCACGAGGGGGAAGGGAATTCCCTTTCCTATCCAAGGGAAACCCTGACACACAACACCTGGAAAATCGGGTCACTCTCACCCTAATACTGCACTTTACCAAGGGTATTAGCAAACAGCACACCAGGAGATTATATCCCGCACCTGGCTCGGAGGGTCCCACACCCACGGAGCCTCCCTCATTGCTAGCACAAGAGTCTGAGATCTAACTGCAAGGCAGCAGTGAGGCTGGGGGAGGGGCACCCACCATTGCAGAGGCTTAAGTAGGTCAACAAAGCAGCTGGGAAGCTCAAACTGGGTGGAGCCTACAGCAGCTCAGGGAGGCATGCCTGCCTCTGTAGACTCCACCTCTGGGGACAGGGCATAGCCAAACAAAAGGCAACAGAAACCTCTGCAGATGTAAATGTCCCTGTCTGACAGCTTTGAAGAGAGTAGTGGTTTTCCCAGAAAAGAGTTTGAGATCTGAGAATGGACAGACTGCCTGCTCAAGTGGGTCCCTCACCCCCAAGTAACCTAACTGGGAGACATCCCCCACTAGGGGTAGACTGACACCTCACACCTCACATGGCTGGGTACACCTCTGAGATGAAGCTTCCAGAGGAACAATCAGACAGCAACATTCACTCTTCTGCAGCCTCCGCTGCTGATACCCAGGCAAACAGAGTCTGGAGTGGACCTCGAGCAAACTCCAACAGACCTGCAGCTGAAGGTCCTGACTATTAGAAGGAAAAATAACAAACAGAAAGGACATCCATACCAAAACCCCATTTGTATGTCACCATCATCAAAGACCAAAGGCAGATAAAACCACAAAGATGGGGAAAAACCAGTACAGAAAAGCTGGAATTTCTAAAAATCAGAGCACCTTTCCTCCTCCAAAGGAACACAGCTCCTCGCCAGCAGTGGAACAAAGCTGGATGGAGAATGACTTTGATGAGTTGAGAGAAGAAGACTTCAGGCAATCAAACTTCTCTGAGCTAAAGGAGGAATTACAAACCCAGAGCAAAGAAACTAAAAACCTTGAAAAAAGATTTGACGAATGGCTAACTAGAATAACCAATGCAGAGAAGTCCTTAAATGACCTGATAGAGATGAAAACCTTGAAAGTGAGAACTACATGACAAATGCCCAGCTTCAGTAACTGACTTGATTAACTGGAAGAAAAGGTATCAGTGATTGAAGATCAAATGAATGAAATGAAGCGAGAAGAGAGGTTTAGAGAAAAAAGAGTAAAAAGAAATGAACAAAGCCTCCAAGAAATATGGGACTAAGTGAAGAGACCAAATTTACGTCCGATTGGTATACCTGAAAGTGATGGGGAGAATGGAACCAAGTTGGAAAACATTCTTCAGGATATTATCCAGGGGAACTTCCTCAACCTAGCAAGACAGGCCAACATTCAAATTCAGGAAATACAGAGAACGCCACAAACATACTCCTTGAGAAGAGCAACTCCAAGACACATAATTGTCAGATTCACCAAAGTTGAAATGAAGGAAACAGTGTTAAGGGCAGCCAGAGAGAAAGCTCGGGTTACCCACAAAGGGAAGCCCACCAGACTAACAGTGGATCTCTTGGCAGAAACACTACAAGCCAAAAGAGAGTGGGGGCCAATATTCAACATTCTTAAAGAAAAGAATTTTCAACCCAGAATTTCATATCTGATCAAACCAAGTTTCATAAGTGAAGGAGAAATAAAATCCTTTACAGACAAGCAGATGCTGAGAGATTTTGTCACCACCAGGCCTGCCCTACAAGAGCTCCTGAAGGAAGCACTAAACATGGAAAGGAACAACTGGTACCAGCCACTGTAAAAACATGCCAAAATGTAAACACCATCGATGCTAGGAAGAAACTGCATCAATGAACGAGCAAAATAACCAGCTAACATCATAATGACAGGATCAAATTCACATATAACAATATTAACCTTAAATGTAAATAGGCTAAATGCTCCAATTAAAAGACACAAACTGGCAGATTGGATAAAGAGTAAAGACCCATCAGTTTGCTGTATCCAGGAGACCCATCTCACGTGCAGAGACACACATAGGCTCAAAATAAAAGGATGGAGGAAGATCTACCAAGCAAATGGAAAACAAAAAAAAAGCAGAGGTTGCAATCCTAGTCTCTGATAAAACAGACTTTAAACCAACAAAGATCAAAAGAGACAAAGAAAGCCATTACATAATGGTAAAGGGATCACTTCAACAAGAAGCGCTAACTATCCTAAATATATATGCACCCAATACAGGAGCACCTAGATTCATAATCCTTAGAGACTTACAAAAAGACTTAGATTCCCAGACATTAATAATGGGAGACTTTAACACCCCACTGTCAACATTAGACAGATCAACGAGACAGAAAGTTAACAAGGATATCCAGGAATTGAATTAGACTCTGCACTAAGCAGACCTAATAGACATCTACAGAACTCTCCACTCCAAATCAACAAAATATACATTCTTCTCAGCACCACATCACACTTATTCCAAAATTGACCACATAGTTGGAAATAAAGCACTCCTCAACAAATGTAAAAGAACAGAAATTACAACAAACTGTCTCTCAGACCACAGTGCAATCAAACTAGAACTCAGGATTAAGAAACTCAATCAAAACCGCTCAACTACATGGAAACTGAACAACCTGCTCCTGAATGACTACTGGGTACATAATGAAGTGAAGGCAGAAATAAAGATGTCCTTTGAAACCAATCAGAAAAAAGACACAACATACCAGAATCTCTGGGACACATTTAAAGCAGTGTGTAGAGGGAAATTTATAGCACTAAATACCCACAAGAGAAAGCAGGAAAGATCTAAAATTGACACCCTAACATCACAATTAAAAGAACTAGAGAAGCAAAAGCAAACACATTCAAAAGCTGGCAGAAGGCAAGATATAACTAAGATCAGAGCAGAACTGAAGGAGACAGAGACACAAAAAACTCTCCAAAAAATCAAGGACTCCAGGAGCTGGTGTTTTGAAAAGATCAACAAAATTGATAGACCCCTAGCAAGACTAATAAAGAAGAAAAGAGAAAAGAATCAAATAGATGCAATAAAAACCGATAAAGTTGATATCATCACCAACCCCACAGAAATACAAACTACCATCAGAGAATATTGTAAACACCTCTATGCAAATAAACTAGAAAACCTAGAACAAATGGATAAATTCCTGGACACACACATTCTCCAAAGACTAAACCAGGAAGAAGTCGAATCCCTGAATAGACCAATAACAGGCTCTGAAATTGAAGCAATAATTAATAGCCTATCAACCAAAAAAAGTCCAGGACCAGACGGAATCACAGCTGAATTCTACCAGAGGCACAAGGAAGAGCTGGTACCATTCCTTCTGAAATTATTCCAATCAATAGAAAAAGAGGGAATCCTCCCTAACTCGTTTTATCAGGCCAATATCATCCTGATACCAAAGCCTGGTGGAGATACAACAAAAAGAATTTTAGACCAATATCCCTGATGAACATCAATGCAAAAATCCTCAATAAAATACTGGGAAACTGAATCCAGCAGCACATCAAAAAGCTTATCCACCATGATCAAGTGGGCTTCATCCCTGGGATGCAAAGCTGGTTCAACATATGCAAATCAATAAATGTAATCCAGCATATAAACAGAACCAAAGACCAAAACCACATGATTATCTCAATAGATGCAGAAAAGGCCTTTGACAAAATTCAACAGCCCTTCATGATAAAAACTCTCAATAAATTCGGTATTGATGGAACGTATCTCAAAATAATAAGAACTGTTTATGACAAACCCACAGCCAATATCATACTGAATGGGCAAAAACTGGAAGCATTCCCCTTGGAAACTGGCACAAGACAGGGATGCCCTCTCTCACCACTCCTATTCAACATAGGTTGGAAGTTCTGGCCTGGGCAATCAGGCAAGAGAAAGAAATAAAGGGTATTCAATTAGGAAAAGAGGAAGTCAAATTGTTCCTGTTTGCTAATGACACAATTGTATATTTAGAAAACCCCATTGTCTCAGCCCAAAATCTCCTTAAGCTGATAAGCAACTTCAGCAAAGTCTCAGGATACAAAATCAATGTGCAAAAATCACAAGCATTCCTATACATCAATAACAGAGAAACAGAGAGCCAAATCATGAGTGAACTCCCATTCACAATAGCTTCAAAGAGAATAAAATACCTAGGAATCCAACTTACAAGGGATGTGAAGGACCTCTTTAAGGTTTGACTACAAACCACTACTCAATGAAATAAAAGAGGACACAAACAAATGGAAGAACATTCCATGCTCATAGATAGGAAGAATCAATATCATGAAAATGACCATACTGCCCAAGGTAATTTATAGATACAATACCATCCCCATCAAGCTACCAATGACTTTCTTCACAGAATTGGAAAAAACTCCTTTAAAGTTCATATGGAACCAAAAAGAGCCCGCATTGCCAAGACAGTCCTAAGTCAAAAGAACAAAGCTGGAGGCATCACGCTACCTGACTTCAAACTATACTACAAGGCATCAGTAACCAAAACAGCATGGTACTGGTGCCAAAACAGAGATATAGACCAATGGAACAGAACAGAGCCCTCAGAAATAACACCACACATCTACAACCATCTGATCTTTGACAAACCTGACAAAAACAAGAAATGGGGAAAAGATTCCCTATTTAATAAATGGTGCTGGGAAAACTAGCTAGCCATATGTAGAAAGCTGAAACTGGATCCCTTCCTTACACCTTATACAAAAATTAATTCAAGATGGATTAGAGACTTAAATGTTACACCTAAAACCATAAAAATCCTAGAAGAAAACCTAGGCGATACCATTCAAGACTTAGGCATGGGCAAGGACTTCATGTCTAAAACACCAAAAGCAATGGCAACAAAAGCCAAAATTGACAAATGGGATCTAATTACACTAAAGAGCTTCTGCACAGCAAAAGAAACTACCATCAGAGTGAACAGGCAACCTACAGAATGGGAGAAAATTTTTGCAATCTACTCATCTGACAAAGGGCTAATATCCAGGACCTACAAAGAATGCAATCAAATTTACAAGAAAAAAACAAACAACCCCATCAAAAAGTGGGCAAAGGATATGAACAGACACTTCTCAACAAAAGACATTAATGCAGCCAACAGACACATGAAAAAATGCTCATCATCACTTGCCATCAGAGAAATGCAAATCAAAACCACAATGAGATACCATCTCATAGCAGTTAGAATGGCGATTATTAAAACATCAGGAAACAACAAGTGTTGGAGAGGATGTGGAGAAATAGGAAAACTTTTACACTCTTGGTGGGACTGTAAACTAGTTCAACCATTGTGGAAGACAGGGTGACGATTCCTCAAGGATCTAAAACTAGATGTACCATTTGACCCAGCCATCCCATTACTGGGTGTATACCCAAAGGATTATAAGTCATGCTGCTATAAAGACACATGCACATGTATGTTTATTGTGGCACTATTCACAATAGCAAAGACTTGGAACCAACCCAAATGTCCATCAGTGACAGACTGGATTAAGAAAATGTGGCACATATACAGCATGGAATACTATGCAGCCATAAAAAAGGATGGGTTCATGTCCTTTATAGGGACATGGATGCAGCTGGAAACCATCATTGTAAGCAAACTATCACAAGAACAGAAAACCAAACATTGCATGTTCTCACTCATAGGTGGGAATTGAACAATGAGAACACTTGGACACAGGATGGCGAACATCATACACCGGGTCCTGTTGTGGGGTGTGGAGAGGGGGCAGGGATTGCATTAGGAGAGACACCTAATGTAAATGACAAGTTAATGGGTATAGCACACCAACATGGCACATGTATACATAGGTAACAAACCTGCATGTTGTGTACATGTACCCTAGAACTTAAAGTATAATAAAGAAAATAAAAATAAAAACAAAAATAAAAGAAAATGTGGCACATATACACCATGGAATACTATGCAGCCATAAAAAAGTATGAGTTCATGTCCTTTGTAGGGACATAGACGAAACTGGAAACCATCATCCTAAGCAAACTGTTGCAATGACAGAAAACCAAACACCGCATGCTCTCACTCATAAGTGAGAATTGAACAGTGAGAACACTTGGACGCAGGGTGGGGAACATCATACACTGGGGCCTGTCATGGGGTTGGGGGAGAGGGGAGGGATAGCATTAGGAGATATACCTAATGCAAATGATGAGTTAATGGGTACAGCACACCAACATGGCACATGTATACATAGGGAACAAACCTGTACGTTGTGCACATGTACCCTAGAACTTAAAGTATAATAAACAAACGAAAATAAATAAAAAGAAAAAAAGAAAAGCACTGTTTTGTCGTCTGGATTTTTCACATGAGGTGTCAGAGGCTCTGACAGGTTAAACAACTCGCCCTGCACACAGCTTGAAACCCAGGCCTGTGGTCCAGAGTCCTTGCTAGAGACTGGTCTTCTATCCTGTTTCCTCAAGGCACTGGGCTGACCCCTGACCTTTCTGTCTGGTTTTTATTATATAGGTTCATGACTAAGATCTCAGCAGGCTCTGTAAACTATGCTACTACATGTAAGTTTCTTGAGAACAGGATCCAGGCTCCATTTCGTATCTAAGAGGTATTAATGTTATATTGGTGTTATATTAACATTATATTTGCTGGGTGACTGGATTGAATGGAATAGTTAGGCCTCTGTTCATTCTGCACTTCAGAGAAGAGTGAAAAAAGGCTGACTTTCTTCCATGGTCTGCAGCACCAATCGGGCAATGTCATTCTCCCTTGGCCAGTCAGAGAACATCAGATTCCAGAATTTTGTCATCATGTGACTCATCCAGCCAATAGCAATGGACAGGATAAGGAAAAAAGCCGTTGTTCTGGATTTATCTGGATTGAGATATAGTTGCTTGTGGCTCCTGCGATAAGTGCTTAAACTAGTTCTGGAGTTTTTCCCCCAATACTGTCAGCCATCTTACAAAAGGCCATAAACAAACCAGAAAGCACCAGGAAGATGGAAACAAGCTTGTGAGGGGCCTGGAAACTAGATTTTGTGAAGGATGGGGGAAGGGACTGGGAGCATTTACCTTAGCAAGAGAAGCTTTCATCTGCATGAGTCATGTTAGAATTCATGTGGTCTTTTATGAATGAGTAAATTAATTTGTGGAAAATTTCAGTTCACAAAGTTCATTTTCTCAGTATTCCCAGGCACACTGAAATGTGGGACAAAACATCCTCCCCACAGTTATTTTAAGAAGTTAGAAAGCAAATACTGTGTAACCTACATCAATTCTCCAGAACACAGTCAGGAATTTGATTCTCTTATTCACAGTTATTTTCCCAGCATTTAGAGCTGCACCAGGCATTGTTTAGGTGCTGGAAAATATTTGTTGAATGACTATAAATAAATGAAATGTGTGGATTGCTTAAAAACACTGTGAGTTCCTGAGAGAGATCTCATTGCCTTCACTATTGATGGTTTATCCTAGCGGTTTAATTTTTTTTTTTTTTTTTAACAAAAGTGATGTTAAAAAAATAAAATCTTCAACAATACTTGAATATACAGCTAAAAATATTTAAATTAATGTTTTCCTTATTTTACAGCTAGTCAATGATAACAATAAAGCTGTTACGTGACAAACCAAAAATCTGAAAGCCAGGGCTCTGAGTGACAGTGGCAGCCGTATAGCAAAATCCAATTTATTTCTGCCTTTTTATTTTGCTTGCTCCATACTGTATCAAGAAAATATTGGTTTACACAGAAGTAGTTTGTTTTGCCATCTCAGAATACTCTTCAATGAAACTGACTGGGGAGCTTGAGAGAACTAACAGAAAATGTTTGTTTCCAAGTTATATCATTAATAGTACAATATCTGTTTGCCCACAAACATCATCATCCATTTGTCAGTTCCGAAGTGCTGCAAGCTTTATACAGTGGTAAGAGTATTTACAAAAGGGATCCAAGCTAGGCATTCATTTGTTACTGACCACTAATTAGTCAACATGCCAAGAATAAGGGTGAAGGAGGGTGCCCTGCAGGTTTACCTGATCCTTGCCTAGATCCCTGCTCTGGAGTGAACTTGGATGTCTGCACAAACACATTCTCCCAGGCTTGCAGAAACTTGGAATTCCAAAGAACATTGTTGGTAGGAGGGAAGGAGGTAGGTAGGAGCAAGAAAGCTTCATTAGTCCTTAAAAATGGGACTTTGTCTGAATTAGGCATTTGTTCACTTGTGCATTCCCAAGCGTCTGTTGAGTATCTACTGTAAAGAAATGGCTCCTCTTTAAGGGGCTTAAAATCCAGCTCTCCATACAAAACTTATGTTAGGGAAAATGGAGCAGCTAATACAAATAGGATCATGTAGTTCAAATCACTTTGAAGGAACACAAAGAGAGTAATTGGTGTGGGGCGGAGATGGTTAGTGAAGGTCTCTCTAGTTGCCAGTTTTTTCAATTGTTTTAAAATAGTAATATTCTTGGCACTCATCACATGCCTGTACATACATACACATCATGCAGAGTCACTGTTTTTTAAGGGAGGATTTCGTTATACAAACTCTTGAGAAGTCAAGAGCAACGTCAAAGAAGAACATTCTTTGACTCAGATCTTTTGGGTTGGCCTTAACGGCATGTCATCCATTAATGACTAGCTCAACTTACTCTGGGTCAAAGTGAAAACATGTATTAGCTCAATTGTTCTTTAAAATGTTTCACACATCATGAGTACTTTGAGTGATGGGGTACACTTTCTTCTACCCAGTAACTACAGGCTTATTTGAATGTGAATTTACTGACAAGTAAATATGTAAGTTAAACAGTTGGAGCTAAGGAAGCTCACAACCCCTCAATGGCAATGTTGATTTTTTTCCCCTCCCCGTAGTTTGAGAATATGGAGGGAACCTGAGAAATAAGGAAGAAAAAACAATTTGAAATAAAATAAAATGTTTATAGATGTAAGACCATGAATAAGCACCCATTTCATTTGTAGATGCTATCACTTTTACACAGGAAAAGAAAACTGTGATGTTCATCCCTCCTTCTCTTTCAGGCTATGACTGTATCATCATTGTTCAAATTAGCATGACTTCCAGGAGGTAGAAAAGAATTAACAATCACTTAATTATTAATCACCTGTAATTGGAACTGAAGACTATAAAATGTAAAGGATGAGAAGTAAGCAGATTAGTGGAATGGGAAAGGAAGTAGGGCTGGGATAACTGCTTTGGGGTTAACCCTTTGGTAAAGCAACTCCTCTCACCTGACTTCCTGGCTGTCTCTCTGTGATGTGGCTTCCCGGGTGTACTCCAGCAGGAAGAAGGAGAGATGCATAAGGCAAGCTTGGTCATGGGGGGCGCGGGGAAGGGGGAGCTGTACTTTCCCGTCTAGCTGGAGGCCCAAATCAAACAGCAGGTAAAAGGTCAAGTAAGGTCAATACCAACCAGCCCAGGGAGGCAGCAGTTGCTCTTTTGCCTCGAGTGCTTTTCAGTTCGGAAGAACCGAGAAGAGCAGCTTCTCTCTCAATCACTGCTTTCCCAGGCTTATGAATTTCAGAACCTCTTGTACTTTCTGTTGCTTTCCTAACACGGACTTGTTTCAGGCTTCCCTGAACACAGATTGAAGTGATGTAGGCAAACAATTTTGACAAGATATGCAGCTTTGAGAAAACGCACTCTAGGCTTAAAAGGACATGCACTCTTGTTGGCCTCCTTGTGGGGGAGGTGGTGGGAGCTCGGTCTTAAGCACCTGAGAGGGACCCCCAGGTCTGGAGTGCCTCCTGTGCAGTGGGCCCATGCAGTCAGCATCCTCAGCTGAGCTCAGCTCAGAATTGAAACCAACAGAGAGTTATTTTCTGTCTGGACTTTAGAAGAAAGAAAAACATTGCATATTTCATCGAAGGATTTTTACTCATACTTCTTATTTCTGAGTTCCAAAATATTTATTGACTCTATTTTTTATTTTTTAATTTTCATTTTTAGATTCAGGGTCTCAGTCTGCCGCCCTAGCTGGAGTGCAGTGGGGTGATCATAGCTCAGTGAAGCCTGGAACTCCTGGGCTCAAGTTTCCTCCTGTGTCAGCCTCCTAAGTGGCTGGGACTACAGGTGCCCACCACCACTGTGCCTGGCCTGAAAATATTTATTGAACATCAACTTGTGTGCAGAGTGCTGTGGAAGGATGAAGAAGAAATTGAAGCTCTTCGTTCTGTTGTTGAGGAACTATCATCTAAATGGGAGCTGAAAGCCTTTGAAAATTGATGTAAATGCTTATGAAATAGCGGACAAAGGATAAATGAGCACTTTTGATGAAGAAAGGGGAGGGACAGGATATTTTGCATTTCTTCCCACTCTGACAGTGGCTGCCAGGGGCTGCCTTTCTGTAGCAAATTTCCCATGTTTTCTTTTTATAAGGTTTTTGGCCACCTATTAATTTTCTTCAGTTTTCTCTGGTTGATCTTGTTCTGATTTAGTTTCCTTTTGGGCAAGGATGTGGGTCTAATCATTAACTCAGCCTCCAAGCTTGTTGCCTTCAAAGAGTAACTCCTTCAATCCAGGGGGCCGCGGTGGGGAAAAAAATATCCAACATTTTTAAAGGAAAGCCAAAAAAGAAAAAAAAAGAATTTAAATTTTGCTGTTTGAAATTAAGAGAAGGATAAAATGCTCCATTGTCTGCTTTTAAAATTAAGGGCTCTCCTTTACAACTGTATGCAGCACTTTACTCAATACATATGACTAATGACAGAATACATTTCAATATCATATTTTGGCCAGTGAAAAGAAAGATGCTATAGAGGAAACGTTTAGATGGGGAAATGAAGAGCTCAGAAAAGAGGCAGATTCAATCTTGATATTTTTCAAATTCCTGAAAAACAAATTCTGCAAGGGTGCATATGTAGTTCCCAGGCGGCACAGAGTGGTGGAAACACCGTGTGCATTGGGGCCAGGGAGGCAGGCGTGGAGCCCCAGGGTGTTCTGGGTAATTTGCAGCAGTGGCTTCTACTTTCAGCCCCGGTTGCTTCGTGGGGTTATCGACTAGTAATGAGAAAAATGTGCATGAAATATCTGGCACAAGCAGACCTTAAATAAATGTTAAAAACAAAGTCTCATTTGCTTTATTTTGGTGTCCATAGGCATGCAGAAGGTGAAAATGCAAGCCCTTAGATAGGAATTTGCTTTCTTGTGGTTACATCTCCATTGAAAATAATATTGCTGGTTAAACAGCCATTGGTACTCATTCTTGACCTTTGGAATGATGCCGGCCTGGGGAGAGCTTCTCCTGGGCTCCCATAGGCCACTGTGTGTATTTGTGTGAGGGTGCAAGGAGCCGTGGCTTGGGAGCTAGCCTGTCAGGAGCATGGTGTTAGGCTAGATAGCTTGCCTTGCTGGGTAAAGCTAGTAACCTTTTTTAGCTTTGATTGTGTTTGTAAAATGGAGATAATAGCACTAGCTTTGAAGAGGTAGTGTTGATGTGTACTAGGTGATACACAAGAAGACTGTACTCAGTAAGTGGTATCCACCACTATGTTGTCACAGGGAACCCCTTCTTCCATTTAGTGTCTTCTGTGGGCATCTCCAATGATATGGGAGCTGGCTGCCCTACGAGGGAGAATGTTTCATTTTCTGGGTAACTTTTACTCTAGGAAATTTCCTCCTTGTTTTCACATCAAGTGAATGTGAGAGTGATGGAGAAGGAAGAGGAAACTAGGAGAGCTGGGACTCAAGTTGGGGAAGAAGTATCTCGGCTCTGGGGCTGGTTCCCAATAAAGGATGAATAGCAGGCAAATGCACATTATTCAGAGGTATGGGGCTGTGCCTGATATCCTAGATGCTCTGATGGTCGGAGGGTGATCCACGGTAGTGAGAAGATTCCAGCCAATGCTGATGCTTGCACTCAGGTGGGTCAACCTCCATGTGGTTTTGTTTAGTTGCGTTTAGTCTATTTTAGGATGCTAAAGAGCATTGGATTTATTCATCTTGACAATATTCTTAAAACAATGTTCTGTTTTTCACCTTGCTTTGCTCTTCCTTTTATGTCTTTTGTACATACTCCCTCTGATATTCAAGGTCACACCAGTTTGCTGGGCTGTGGTTGGATTTAGGTATTCCGTTACTTCCCCTCATGCCCTGCCACTATTTCAACATGTCAGCTCTTGTTCTCTTGATTAGCATCTTAACCTTTTTGAGTCTGATTTTTGTCCCTTGTCGTGAGTCATCATACACGAGGGTTCAGACAAAAGTCTTACTCCTTTTGGACTGAAGATCTAAAGACTCCCAGAGCACAATGGACCTCAAAGCCTGTGTACACGTATGGCCTCATTTGGTAGTTAAGAACCTAAGGCCAGTGTGGTTTAGTAAGTTGCCGGAGTCCGTTGTTCGCTTCTGCTAGACCCATTTTCTTCCATAGCATGAGTTCTGACCGGGAAGTTCTGAGTGGGAAACTGCCATTTCCTCCCAGTCCCTTCAGGTGTCCACCAAGGATGCCAGCATCATCAGGCATACCTGCATTCTCTGTTTCCTTGGACTGCATTGTCTACTTCTTAAGGATTTAACACACTTAGATGGGGTCCGGCAGTGCTGGCAGCTTCTCACCCACATCCAGCAAGAGGGTGTCCTGCCGTACGTGCTATTTCCTCTCCAGAAGGCCTGGAATCATCATCTAGTAGAAAACATCATACTTGCAGACTGTTTTTTTTTTTTTTTTTTTTCCTTTGAGACAGAGTCTCGCTCTGTCACCCAGGCTGGAGGGCAGTGGTGCGATCGTGACGCACTGCAACCTCCACCTCCAGGGTTCAAGTGATTCTCCTGTCTCAGCCCCCTGAGTAGCTGGGATTACAGGCACATGCCACCACGCCTGGCTAATTTTTGTATTTTTAGTAGAGATGGGGTCTCACCATGGTGGCCAGGCTGGTCTCAACTCCTGACCTCAAGTGATCTGCCTGCCTTGGCCTCCCAAAATGCTGGGATTACAGGCATGAGCCACTGTGCCCGGCCACAGACATTCTTTCATCTCTCTTTCTCTTTTTTTCCCCATTTTCCAGTCACTTGGTACCAATTTGTTCTTCCTCAGAATTTTTTCCTTTTGGCCTGTTTTCTGAGTTATATTTTCTCCAGAGTACCTTCATCATCTCTAGTAAACTAAAGGTAGAGAGACATGTTTTAAGCTCCATCATTTTATTTTATAGATATTTAGGAGCTACTTGTCCTTGGTAGTCAACTTCATCTGTCAGCCTCAGTGGACCCAACTGGAAAATGAGAATATTACTTATCTCTGAGGATGTTGTGAAGATTAAAGGCACTCACTTGGTCTCTTTAGGTATAAAAATAACCTCACCCTCAAGTAGGTGATAAAAGAAGCAATGAGAACGGATGAGATCTCAGACATAGAATAGGTAGGAGGAGAAGTTGTGCAAGGATTGGACTTCAGAGAATGTTTGCTTTTATTGGATAGGAGAAAAAGTCCAGGCAGGTTAGAGCAATTTCAGAGTCAGGAAGGTAACTAATTATGGAGTGTTGGGAAGACACAGGTAGACTGGTATTTGGATATCTGTAGGAATAATAGTGCAGACCATTACAACTAAAATGACAAACCCTGGGCAACCCAGTATGTATAGTAATAAGAAACTCAGCACGTCAGGTAATTTTGCTAAATCTTAGGAATGGTGTGTGATGCAGTGTTGGTTGTTACCTAAATCCTGTCTTCCTTTCTTCCAGTACACATGGCTGCCTAGCTAGAGACTATGTTTCTCAGTCTCTCTTACAGCTGGGTGTGTCCATGTGATGAAGTCTTGAATATAAAGGGAAGTTATTTGTGCAACCATTGCCTCATTTACTGAAAAAGAAATTGTTCACTATAAACCTCCTCTGTTTATTATTCCTGTGGGGTGGAAACATATTTGGAGGTAACCCCACTTTAACCAAGCAGATGAGGATAACGATGATGTAGCAACATCAGCTTGGCTGGAGTCTGGGCTGATGAGAGGTATTGTGATCAGAATTTTCCCATCAGCTGAGATTGGGAGCACTGTTTTGTCAGAGGGACCTAAACTTCTATCTTATTGTTAGAAAAAAACCTCTTACATTTGCTCTGTCTTTACACTAATGAGTACAGTGGGATTTTAGATATTATCTGTTGGGAGAGTCAGTAGTTTCTAGGTAGCTCCTGAAAATGGGAGGCACAGGTACTGAGCTCTTGCTCTTCCTAAAGATCCTCTGCTCTGGTTTTCAGGCTTCATTATACTCCCAACTTCTCATGTGAGTCAGCATCATGTCACGATGCTGAGGTTCCCATGGGGCAGCTCCATGGCAAAAGTGTTTCAGTGGCAGAGTGGATGCCCCTCCTCAGGGGCACATATTTCTGTGCCAATTGTTAGTGGTAAAGAGGGTTGCCAGAGTCAGGTGTCCCATGGGATGTACATTGCTTTCCAGGGAGCATCACAGCTGATGTTGTGAAAATAAAGCTAGGTAATTGTTTACTGCCTGTGGTAGGCAGAATAGTGGCTCCCCAAAGATGTCCATATCCTAATCCAAGAGCCTGCATGTTAGATTACATGGCTGCTATGGTCTGAATGCTGGTGTCTCTTCAAAATTCATATGCTGAAACCTAACTTCCAAGGTGTTGGTATTGAGGGTGGGGGACATTAGACAGATGATTAGGTCATAAGAACTCCACCTTCATGAATGGGACTAATACCCTTATAAAAGAGGCTTGAAAGGGGCTGTGTACCCCTTCCATCATGTGAGATCATATGAGGTCACATAGAAAGTGCCGTCTATGAGAAACCAGCCCTCACCAGACACTGAAGCTGCTGGGGCTTTGACCTTGGACTTCCCAGCCTCCAGAACTATGAACAATAAATTTCTTATTGTTTATAAATTACGGATCTAAGGTATCTTGTAATAGCAGCCTGAAATGGACTAAGACAATGGCAAAGGGGAGTTAGAATTTCAGTTGGAATGAATGTTGCTAACCAGCTGACCTCAGATGGAAAGCTTATCCTGTGTTATTCTAGGTGGGCTACTGTCATCACATACATTCTTAAAAGTGCAGGTGGGGGTTGGAAGAGAGAACTAGAGAAATGGCAGCATGGGAAGAACTTGGCCTGACATTCCTGACTTTGAAGATGGAGACGGGAGATCATGAACCAAAGAAAGTGTGGGTGTCTTCTAGGAACTGGAAAAGGCAAGGAAACAAATTCTCCTCTGCAGCCTCTAAAAGGAACACAGCCTTACTGGCACATTGATTTTAACCCAGTGAATCTCATTTTGAACTTCTGCCTTCCGGAAATGTAGCATAATAAATCTGTGTTGTTTTAAGACACTACATTTGTGGTAATTTGTTATAGCAGCAATAGAGAATGAATACACTGCCTTAATAATTAGCAGAGGTAATTATCAACGTTCAAAGACTTAGTTCTCAGACCCAAATCTCGTTAGGGATAGATAATTTTCCAACAATAGGTTCTGGGAACAAATCAGAACATGACCACAAGAACAAACAGGTAGTGATAGCTAGAAATCCAAAGCGATAGAATTACAGCTCTGATCATGTTGTTACAATTAAAGATGTTTCCCTGACCCCAACTTTTTCCTTTTTATCCTTCCTGTCTAGTCTTTCTCTATTTTAAAAATAAATCACAAACCCTCCATAAAATGGTATGACCTTTGTGTATACCCATTTATAAAAGCATCGTGGGGGTGAGAATTACTAAAATATTAAGGCAAAGAAAAATCAGAATGTTTTTAGGTTAATACACTGAGTAAAATTAGAATCCGTTGATTACTATAAGGACATGAAAAATAAAGAAATTTTAATGTGGTAGCTTAACCTTCAAACACAACCATTTAAGCATATTTATGTCACTTAAAATTATACACGGTAAAGCATGCAAAACTATAAAACTACTAATTTAAATATCTAATTTGAATCCACACCATAGGGTATAGTTTATTCCTAATTTAGGAGTGTACATCCTAAGTATATAAATACGATGTCTGTTAATCTTAAGTGCTGAAATAGATGTTTGAGTCAAAGGACAGCTTCCATTAGCCAAGGTTGTTATTATAGTTTTAAACCTTAGGCTTTTCAGAGAAGCACAAGAAACGAAATAGCAGCACTTGGTTTCCCAAGTTCCAGACCTTGTAGCAACTAGAAATTAACTGAGTTTGTTATATTTGGAGAACCAATTGAGAAAAGAAAAAAGGTGAAGTTCACAGTTTCATTCAGAGAAGTGTGTTCAAGAATAATACTAGTAAAAAACCAACATCTTATCACCAAAATGTGTAGCAGCTTAAAAGAGAAAGCTGTTTTTATTGCATAAAATGAAGCATAATAGATTTAAGCATTTTCTTATAGAATACTCCATAACTAAAGAAAAATAGAGTGCAATGCACTGTGTTTAATGATAGAGGGACAGCTTTTGACTCATCTGGATTTGGAGACTATACATCTTAGTACACATTTCAGAGAAAACAACAGAGAGATAAATGACAAGTGCAAATTTTGATAACAGATAAAACATAGGGAATTAGAAGACACAATGGCTGATGTCAAAAGGTGCCAAGGAAATTACCTACGACATTTAAAAATATGTTGTTTTTTATAGACATAGAAAAAGTCAAAGCAAGAAAACCAGAAATGTTACGGTATCAGTTCTGTAATTGTTTTATATAAAAGCCTGTTTTTGAAACATTGACAGATTTCTCACGCTTTTTATGATAGTTATTGAGTTGAATCTCTTCATGCATCTCTAGGACTAGATAAACTTTTTCAGGTCACTGAGGTAATGATTTTCCTGAAGGGAAAGCCCAGAAAAATCTGGGTTCCCAGGGGTTTCTCACTCCCATTTTAGTTTACCCTTAGTCTTCAGCAATTGTCACAATTACAATTTAATTGTTCGTGTAGGTTATGGCTTCAGCAACTTCTGCTCTAGTTACGCAGATCCTGTAGATACTGGTTGCTGTACATTTCTGGATATACCTCTCTCCAGATTTTGGGGTGGCAGTTTGTCTTTGCAACTTCATTTACCCGATAGATTTAAGAAACATTTTTGATTTTTCATTTTGTCCAGGTTTTCCTTGTGAGGGTGGGAGCAACAACTTTAGGCTCCTCAGGTGTCAGAGTTGAAACCATAAGACTCAACTTTGAATTCTTTTTTAAAAGTTTTATTTTATTTTTAATTGATATACAATAATTGTACATATTCATGGTATATAATATGACATCTTGATACATGTATACAATGTATAATGATGAGATTAAGATAATTAGCATATCCATCACCTCATGTATTTATCATTTCTTCTTAGTGAGAACATTCAACACCCTCTCTTTTAGCTATAGTCATGTACTACATAACATTTTAATCAATGACTACACCACATGCATGATGGTTGTCCCATACTATATTGTTACTGTGCTTTTTCTATGTTTTCATATGTTTAGATACACAAATATTTACCAGGCATTATAATTACCTAAAGTAGTCAGTACAGTAACATGCTGTACATGTTTGTAGGCTAGGAGCAACAGGCTATACCATCTAGCCTAGGTGTGTAATAGGTATACCATCCAGATTTGTGTAAGTACACTCTATGATATTGGCACAAGGACAAAATTGCCTATGCTGCATTTCTCAGAATGTATCCTCATCTTTAAGAGATGCATGACTGTATTTTGAAACATCCCATATGTTCTTGTGAACTATAGTCACCTTGCTTGCCATGGAATACTAGAACTTATTCCTCCTATCTAACCATAACTTTGTAACTGTTGACCAACCTATCTCCATTTCTCCCTCCGCACAACCCTTCCTAGACTTTAGTAACTAGTATTCAACTCTCCACTTCCATGAGATCAATTTCATTACATTCTACATGAGTGAGATAATGCAGTATTTGTCTTTCTGTGTCTGACTTATTTCACTTAACATAATGATAGACACTGAATATTGAATGATAGTGTATTTCATATACAATAATGAATTGAGTTTACTAATGTTTTGTTTGGGATTTTTGAATCTATGCACATGAATGAGATTGGTTTATAATTTTCCTTTCTCATATTGCCCTTGATTTTGGTATGGAGATTTTATAAAATAACATAAAATTTATTGTCCTCTCTTTCTTGTATTTCCTATACTCTGGAAGAATTTGTGTAAGACTGAAATTAGTTGTGCCCTAAAACGTTTGTCGAAATTGCCTGTAAAATTATCTGGACCCATTGTTTCCTTTGTGGGAAGATTTAAAACTCTACTGCAGTAGTTTTTATGGTTACAATACCACTTGGGTTGTTAACACCTTGAGTATGTTTTGGTAAGTTATTGTTTTCTAGAAATTTCTTCACTTAGTCTTCAAATTTATGGCACAAATTATTCATTACATGGTCCAATTGGTGTACTGATTTTTTTCTCTGGGGTCTTTCCCTTGTAGAGAGGATTGTAAATGGGCCAGAGAGAATTATCTTTAGGAAAATTCTCTGGTAACCCTATGTGTGATTAGGTCAGGGCTGTTTCTTAAGACATCTACTTCCTGCCACCCTCCAATTAGGGTTATCTGTTACTAATTCCAAGAGTCACATCAGCCTACCAATATCTTCTGTCATTCTGTAGCACATGTTGGGACTTGGCCTAGACTATGCCTGGGTCTATAGATTTAAAAAGGCTTTAATAATTTCATCATTTTGATATCTTAACATTTGATGAAGGTCTCTGCAACCAACTTGGCTAGATTCAGCATGCAGCACTCCAATTCAGAGGCTGCATTTAGACACAGCCTGTGAATCCAAAGTAACATGAGCAAAGTTCTAGTCACGCCACAGTTTGTGGCTGCCAAAATGTGGACACGGAAGCAGTTATTTTAAAACTTGATAAGCAACACAGCATTTTGCAGAACTATGGAATAAAAGGAATACTGAGAGTTGCCCGACTGGGAAAGCATTTGCAGGATTATTGACATCCTGATCGTTGAATGATATTTACCTGGTCACAAGATGTATAATTTAGGTATTTTTTTAACAGCATAATTTATATTTTAGGCAAGATAATTTTTTTCAAGCATGATTTATGTTCTAGGGACTTTTCTATGTTTGGCATTTTATTCTCATGAGATTTAGTAATCTTTTGTTTAAAATGAGAATATATTTAATTTTCATTTTAAGTATAAGTTTTACACAAATATAGATTGACCTATCTATCTATTTATCTATTCATCCATCTAGCAATCATATATTTAGATACCTAGATGCCTCAGTATAATATTCTTGTATTGCATTTTTTTGAGGGGGGTATAATTTATACACAAGTTAAATTGGGAAGTTGGAAACTTCTTCAGTGTTCATGTAATGTTTAATTTAAATTATTTCCAACCACAGCCCAAGTCTCATGCTGCTATGGACAATCTGTGTTTCTTGGTATATGTTCCAACATTTTATTTAACAAAATAGAAATAGAAGAACAAATATAAAAGCGCCAAATGTGAAGTATAGCTAGAAGGCTTTGACAGACATAACAGCAAAGCTACTTTATCTTTACAGCATTTGATTCAGGGACACTGTAACTCAAAAGTTTTCATCTTTGAGCATTTAATTCTGTAATTTAAAGAACAACTCAATACAACATAAAAAGGAGAAATGTCCAGTTCGGTCCTCATGTACATAAATCTGACAGTATAAAGTGACATCAGCTTTAGCAAATTCAGTCTTGATCTGATTCTGACTTTTTCCAAAGAACCTCCTCTTGACCCCTCCTACCAACTTCCTCATTTAGTCAGAATCAAGGATATTAACTCAACTTGGACAAATAATTATTGATGATTAAAAACATATACTACATTGATAAAATATGATGTTGAGATCTTGAGATCTTCAGGGCACACATTTATAAATGAAGTGAACCACATAAAAAAATAAAATTTCCATTCATTTAGCAGTTAAAATGGAGACACTAAACATTAGGGAAAAAGCTGTCTGATATAATAAAAAACATTCAAACTAAGTCATAGATTTTCTTCCCCTACTCTCGCCAACAATCTTAACCAGTTTAAAGGAACAGAACTGTGTCTATGTTGGTAAACTGGGATAAGCCAGTACATTTACATAAAATATATAAATATCTCATGATTCACCTTTGCTCATATCTATGTCACAACAAGAATATGGAATCACCTTACTCATTGCATTCATGTAGTTAAAAAAAAACTTTGGTAAATCAGACAAAAAAAACCAGTTTTTCAGTACACCCACCAAAAGCACAGCATAATTAAGCTCTTAAGGAGCTCACTAACCTTTTTAGGTCTCTGAGAGATCTTTGTTACTTAAATGAGAGGGAAGAAGGCTTTATGATATAGTCAGCTAAGTCCAAATGAGTGACCTATGACAAAGGGAAAACATCCAAGGACTGAATAAGCAGTTATAGTAGAGGAATTTTGAAAGCCATATTTTTCCTGAATTGAAGGACGAAAAAGCTTATCTTCCACTATCTTTACATAGGTCTCTTAGAAAACAAAAGGTAACTACTAATGGTTTATTGGAAAGTGTAATCTTAGGAAAGCAAGAGTGGGCAAAATGGAAGACAGGCGGGCAGGAAAAGAGCAAACCCAACATGGTCCATTGTGGAACGGCAACAAACAAAACAGATCTGGTTGTCAGGTCTCCAGAGAGGCTCTTCAGAGCGTTGCGTCCTGGAAGAGTCTTCTGCAGAGATATGAGTATTCATCTGCTAGTTCTTTTCCTTCTTCTGCATTTCATTGGCTTAAATCAAAGAAATTGACTCCAGGTAAATTATGGGTTGTGTTATCCCGCCCTTCTGGACAGCTGCTGGAAAAACGAGGCTCTCTCCTGTCAATTGGTGAAGTGCATGGAGATTTCTTTTGGCTTTAGCACTGCGGCAACAGCCTATGCCTTGCCAAAGCAGCTCCCAGCAGAAAGCAAGAGAAGCAGTAGAAGCCAGAGTTGGGGGATGGTGGCTTAAGGGAGAAGGCACATTGGGGATGGTACTCAAATTGATTCTGGTGCACCTGTGAAAAGAGTATATATGATTGTCTATGTGTGTTGTGCAAGTGAAGAATTCAAGGATATACATGGATATGATTCCCCAACAAGAGTCTATTAACTAGGGTTATAAGTAAATATAAAAGTGGAGGGCATATTGTCACTGTACAAGAGGCTGTTACAGTGCCTAAAAGAGAAATCCAAAGCATGCCAAAGCTGAGAATCCCTTAGATGTTTTAATGAGAGCAAAGGAGATTTAAGTGTGAGGAGTTTCTGGGTGGCATTAACTGTGCTGGCATAAACCTAGAAGGAGTGGAGTTGACAGACGGTGGTACTGAGATGAGGTATTTGAGCAAAGGTAATCGGGAGGGTAATGTGTGGCAGCAGCCTGAGGAAATAGAGCCAAAGGAAAATTCAAACAGGCATTGAGGCAGCCCCACATCCCAAGGTCTTGGTGGACAACGGTGCAGGACACATTCCCACTGAGGCTGTTTTCCACTCACTCCTGATGGTTGGTTTCTCAACATGGCATATATTCCTATTCACCTCATCTGCAGAAATGTAAGTCTTCTCAGAACTTTGAAGAGATGGAAGATCTTCTGATGGCGTAATCTATCAGCAAAAGCAAAAACTCCATCAGGATCAACACACAGAGGTATCAGGGTATGGAGAAACTGGGAATAGCGAAGGAGCAATGTAGTGTGACTCAAAAGGCAATCTACAGGCCAAATCAACAGAGTTTTTCCTTTTTGACCTACCTGGGTTTTGTCATATAGACATATTTGATGCCAGGAACGTTATTTGGAAGTGCTATTGCAAATAGAAGGATACTTTGTATTCAGCACCCATTTTTTTTTTTTTTTTTTAGTTTGAATTTGGAAAATTTCCCAGATTTTACATCTGGCTGTCTTTTTCCCACCTTAGAGGATAAGACCAACCAGGTGGATGGTGAGACTAAGTTTAGTCACTGGAGAGAAAACAAGTCTTCTTATATGTCATTTTTGAATTAACTCTTTAGGGGCTGTTTATATTTTCAGCATGAGCTAGATAATGATTTATAGACGCACCATTATTCTCATCTAAAAATGCATATCATTTGTTCATTTACAATATGCTGAGAATCTATTTTACCTTATGGAATTATAGATGTACTTATGGAAGATCATTTAGAATATAGTTTTGTTTCCATGCCCGCTGGTGAATTTAATGCAGCTTATAAAATAAAAAAGTTAAACGAGACCTGTTCCACAGAGCCACATATTAAAATATCTTTGGGTGGCATTTATTTGTATTATTGCAAAAATGGTTTTTAAGAAAAATATTTTTCTGGATAATAATAATGTCACCAATGGTTTTGGCTCTTTAACTGTAAGATGTATTTTGGAAGTGAAAGCTTGGGTAATATGAGTGTGAACGACCATTTTTTTCTGAGAAAACATTTCAAGTATCATGACAATTACCAAATTACTGATGGCTACCACTTTGAAGAATAATTTTGGATTATGGAGGTGACTATGTATCTGTCAAAATAACAGAAACCCACAGGATAGGCTGAAACTGGAAAGTGCTCCCCTGTCCCCCTGCTCATTCACACCTGCTCTTGGTAGATGAGGGTAGATCTTCTCCACCCCTTGGAGGTAATATTCGGCAAGTTCCATGACTTTTCTAGTCACTCTAAGAAAATCAAAAGCCTCCTAGGCCGTCTAGTCATAAAACAAATTCTCATTTTAAATCCCATGTAATAGCAAAACTTTATACTTCATGTCAAATTAAGGCTTCTCCTCTCCTCTGGCTTGGCCTGTTCCGGCTTGAATCTGCAGTGAGAGGCAGGTGTGGAGAATGGCTTTATGTTCTTATATTTCATTTCTTCTCCCCTATTTACTCCATGTGGCTGTCTCTGGGTTTTCCAAGATTGGAAGGAAGAAGGAAGAGAGGGGACACACAAGAAATACCATGATCTGGCATTGGATTCTCTGGTTTTGGCGGTTGTTCAAAGTTGACTCTGAAAAGCGAAGGGATACTTTTATGGGTCTATGAAGCTTGTCCCATTGGGTCCACTTGCGTAATCTTCCTATGACAAAAGCAATGTGTTCTCCATCTTCCACCTGGCTGTTTTAATTTTTTCCCTCAGCCTCAGGGCATGCAGTAGACCAACCCCTCATCCCTTCCATGCAGTTCTCTCAGCCAAAATCTAAACGGCTCCCGGCTTGTTCTGTCCTGCATAGCCAACAGCTGGTTCCTGAGAAATGCCTATATATCCTTGTCTCTACTATCATGTGTGCAGCTACAATTTACCTCAATACGACTTTCTTTCTAAGCTGCCATCAGTCACTTAGCTGTTTCTCCCTTGTCTATTTTTTTTCTGTGTGACTTAATTACCAGTTCACTGGGTCTCTGAACCCCAGGAGAGACACACCAGCTCCTCCCACCTGACTTGACACAAGGAGAAAACAGCCTCCTCCCTTTCCCCGTAGGTAGCAGGAGAGAAATGCCATAGCACTCCAATTCCTTTCTCCAAGGACATTCTCTTGAACAGCCTTTCAATCTCAAACTTTTTATACCCTCAGTGGGTTTTGGGCTAAAGGTCACAAAATTGGCTTTAACCCCTTCTTTTTGTATGTCATGCATAAGTGGTACAATACTTCACTTTAGAAAGGGGGATATCTTTCATCAATGTTCTCTCTCTTTTAGGCTCCATCCCAGAAACGAAGATAGAAATGGTCCACCCTTAACATCCTGGTAGATAAAGTAGACCAAAGCTATGAAATTTATGGTCATATTAAAGTTTTCTGTTCATCGTGTATGGATTCAGTAAAAAAACTGTATTACCAAAGTATAAAAATCCATTAACAGAATGAGAAATCAAATAGTGTCCTAAGCACTGTGTTTGTGTATCTTATTTTATCAACAATTCGGGTTACATATGTGAAAACGTCATAATACATAATGGCTAAATGAAAAACTGAGTTTAAAATTAGTTACATTTATTTATGTGCTTTGCAAACATTTACAGAACTCTAGTCTAGACTAGGCACAATGTTAGATGGAGGAGTCCCTATCCTTGAAGAGTGGGGCTAGGCAGGGAGATAGGGCAGAAGAAGCAATGTCTGTGGGTGTTCGGATCGGGTTAGGCTATCGAGTTGGCTATGTAAGGCTGGAAAGAAGAATAAAGGTTTGCCTAGAGTTACAGAGCTGGAGTAACTCAATGATAATCTTTCAGAGGAAAGACTAAAAAGCAACAAAATAAAATGATTTTTTTTTTCTTGCCTTGTCTTAGAATGACCTATATTGGCAAGGCCCAACTAGAAATCAGGTTGGAACTTGTAGTGCATTTTCCTTGAAAATAACTGTGGGTAGGTTCTTAGGCCTGTCGGCAATAGCCTGTTTAGGCCACAATACAATGGAGCACAGAATAAAAAAGACTCCACATAACTTCCTTGCAATTTTTAGAATGAGAAGCCTCATTTATGTTCTAGTTTGGAATTCCAAAAAACCATTTCCCTTTGCCCTGGCTGCAAAAGTGGGGCTGGTCCTGGTTCATGAAAAGCCCGTGAAAAGTTGGGTGAACTAGATACACTTGGGAACCAGTAACTTGTTAAACCTCAACATTTGTATGACAGAAGGCATCTTTCTGGGTCAATCTCATCCCTGTTCTTAGTTGAGGGAAATGGAGCTGCCACCTGGAGACAGCAGACGAGCCAGGGCCGGTGGAGCTGTGTGGGCCGTGTGAACGTGGGGTGCTGGTGTGCTGAGCACTGTCCGCACTAGAAGTGTGTGTTCTTTTGTCTTCCAAACCCTCTGAGAATTTTTGGAAGCGGTGGACTTTCTCCACAAATGCACATATACAGGTTTTTCATAAACGTTCAGAGGGTTTCTAGACCTCTTGACGCCCATCTATAGATCTCCTTTTTATACTACAAAAATAAAACATTCAATATGTTCTCATAAAAGAAAGCTTATATAACTACATCTAAGGAAAAAGTATACTAGAAGTGTAAAGGATAAAAATGTAATTATATATGTGTCTAAGACATATAGGTAAAGGCGTAGGAAAATAGGAGTGGCTTCTAGGAAAAGGGCTAGAGGGAAAAGATAGATTTAGACAATCAATTTAAAAGGGATGCTATGAAGAAAAACACATCCACTTGTAAATGAAAGTCACCAAATGAATGAAACTGAACTCTTCAAACAAATTTTTGTCTCTAACAACAACAACAACAAAAATAAAGAATAGGAATGTATCAACTTGGAAGTAGTGAAGGTGTTTTAAGAATAGCAATTTTCCACAAGTGATTAAGGAAATAATTTTTAAAAACTTTAAGAATTCCAAATCAATAGCTCTGAATAGTAGAATACTAAGAGATTTAGCCATTATTCTTATAGAATACCTAATAATTATTTTTGAAAATTAATTGTAGAGGCCAGATAATTGAGATTTGTACAAAATAATTATATTCTATTTTGATCTATATATACATACCATTTATATATTCTCCAAGGACCAGATCTTTCATTTATTAGTGCTTCCTCACAGAAAACCCTGTGAGATATAATTATTATTGATACAAAATATTTAAATCCTGGCAGTATGATTGGACAAGTGAGATGGTTGATATAAAAATCACTTTGAAGTTTAAGCAAATCTGGTTAACTATCTATACTACCTACATCAAATTAATGCATGTAATTGAATACTTTTCTTTGCACTCTGTAACCTTGATAAATAAGGAAAGCTTTAAGTGGCATTAGAAATAGGCTATTGAGGAGTTACTTGCCCAGAAGTGGATTTATGGGAGACATCAGAAATATTCAGAAGAAACACTAAAATGTGATCAACTTGGAAGAGAAACATAACCAAGTGTGCCTGGCATCTCTGCAAGATAATTTCAATAAATTGAAACGTGGATCTTAAAACATATATATAATATTGACATCTAGAGTGATCCTGGAGGGTTAAGTTGATAAGCTCTTATATTGTAAGTAATTAATTCCAGTTAGTGGGAGGTTTTGGGATCTGAACATCTTGGGGAAATGCTTCCACATTAAACTTTGGGGAGTTTTCTGGAGGGGAAGTGGCAGTAGTTTCTGCTAACCAAGAGACAATACAATCCATGGGGAAGTATATTGCTAAGAAGACAACGACAGGACTGATATTTGTGGGAATAAACCTGATGGTAAATCTGATATCTGTCATTATTTTGCCTCTGAAATGGACAGAATGAACAAGTGTGTTTCTAGTCTGATGTGAACTAAAAGATCTAGTCACACTTCTGAAAATCCCTAAATACTAGAGTTTGGTGTTTAAAGAAACATATCCTGATATTTGTCAAACAAGACGAGATAGATTATGAATGTTTATCTCTAATGCCAACTGTCCAAACCAAAGCTAGGAACATCTGTCAAATGATTTTTACTCTACTTTTTAATGCTATTTTTTACGTTTTAGTTTTTCCCAAACACAATATGACAGTTGTACTGAATGTCAATAAGAAAATTCATGACATCGTACCAGGAACATTGGACTCCTTGAAGTAGCTATAGGCTTGGAATCAATTATTTTTGTGTTTGGATATTATGACTGGGGAGTTCCACAGGGTATTATTTTTTTTCCTAAACATTCTAATGTCTTAATAATTTTTATGGCTTTGATAGTGGTTTATCTTGAAAATATGTATCTACTAAGCAAATTATTCACCTCACATTACTTGGTAAATTGAAGCATCTCTTTTATTTAATATTAAGGATAGCTGTCAATTAGAAAAAATGACTAGTAATAACTTGAAAAAACATTTGATAATTTATATTTAGCATAAAATGCTTATGACATTAGATAACAATTGAACATATTGGTTTTTGAAAATCTTGGCATGTTAAATGTTTTTTGAGTTTAAAAGCATGCAATGATTTAATTGATTAGGCTGTTTCACATTTTTTAAAAGCAGGAGCATTACTTACCCTGGAATCACTGAAATAACTCAAATCCTGTAATATTAAAAGACCCATGCAGTTGAAGCTGAAATGCCACTTGTCAAATATGAAAACGTGAAAACTGTCCAATATATCCTAATCGGTAAACACTTTTTTGGCTTCTGCTTTAGTGAAATACAGAATCAGGACAAATTTGCATAAAATCCAGAAAAAGCACAAAGCAAAATGTAGTTCTTCAAGGGGAGCATGGGACCCAGACTGACCACTCCACGTCCACTTTTTCTCTAGTATTTCTACCCAGTGATTGTCTCAGTGGAGGCGTAGAAGTACGGTTTCTGTGGAAAAATTCATAAAGTTAAAGAAACAGTCAAAATATTAACAGAAGATATTGCCCATTAGTCTTTGACCAAGTGATGTAAAGTGGCAACTCTCGAGTCCCTGACTAACTTGTTGCTGTTTCCTGATCCTTCCCTAATTAAAATGAGGACTTTTAAACCCTCATTGCTGTTAAACCCTCTTGCTGTTAAACATTTACACAGTCTTCTGCATATATTCATCAACTCTATTACCAATGCCCCTGAAAGCAAGAAACATTCTTTCTCCTATAACTATGAGTATGTTTTTTTTTCTTCTTTATAGAGAGAAAAAAGATCACTCAGCAAGATAATAAAAAATGGAAAATTCTTTTCATGGTGTTATTTTTGTAGGAGTAACAGGAGGTGGTTAATTCTGAACATTTATCTGAAACTTTATACCAGCTTTGCCCTGGGCGAGTTTGCAAATCTTCGTTCCTGCCATTGGGTCTGACTGAGGAACTTCCATTTGCAGAACCGTATGTGCTAAAACTAGTCCTTGGGGTCACCCTGGCAACCACACAGTCCCCTCATTCCAAGCCACACTGTGCTTTGCCAATGAGAGGGACAAAATGGAGGATCCTAATGTGATGCTGAGAAGAAGGAAAGAAAATAGGAGAAAATTTCAAAATCAGATGAGGTGATTTCACACCCCTCCAGAAAAACTTTTGTTAAAACACAGGTGATCTAAGCAGAAATGGATCGTTGTTCACTCTTCCATAAATAGAATAATAGAATGTGTTCTGTGATGGTTGTGATGAGAAGTATAATTTAGAAATACAAATATAAAAGACTCAGAGTAAACCATATATCCAGCATAGAAATCCAAACTATCCTTGTTTTAAAGGAATTATTGTCCAGGAGTGACAAGAGCAATTTAACGCACGAAAGCAATGTGGCCGGGTGTACTGGCTCACGTCTGTAATCCCAGCTACTTGGGAGGCGGAGGTAGGAGAATTGCTTGAGGCCAGGAGTTTGAGAGCAGCTTGGGCAACATAGTGAGACCTCATCTAAAAAAAAAAAAAAAAAAAGCAATGCTTAAAACTAGCCTTAAGAAATAGTTTTCAATTTTGCATGTTCTCCCATGACACTCCCCTTCTATCTTGATGTGTCTCTATTCATCCCCTTGCCCTCCCTCTCTCATACATGTACACATATTTTCTCTCTTTGTCTTTTTTACTTGGTAGATGAAACAATAAATACATGAAAGAGAGCACCTAAAAGCTGAAGTAAAAAAAATCTTAAAACATACAAAAACAAAAAGAATTTTCTTTTCCTTGATTATGATAGGGATATGAGTGGAAATATATTTGGGTTCTGAGAAAATAAAGTTTTACCTCTCACTTTGACATTTTGCCTTGTTAATAGAAAATAGCACCCCTTGGAGAATCTAGTTTTTAATTCAGAGTTCCGTTAATCACTGAGCAGGAGCCATTCTTTCAGTCTGAGGATGAGATGGTTGGTAGTCCTGATTTTATACAGAGAAAGACATCTTTGTAGACCTTAAACGATCCCTTGAATCCAAAGGGGGTGGGGGGAAAACAACAACTGTAGGAATCTGTGACTCTAGTTAAACAGCAGCCTAAAAATTTATGTCAGCATTAAAGGAGAGTTTAATGCATACATGCAATCTAATTTGAGCTGTCAGTCAAATGTTTATTTTAAAAGCAAATAACTTAAAATACTTGTACCTATCCAGATGTAGGCTCTGCTCCTTGCATTACTAAAAGGCCGGCAGTATTCTGTCAACAGGATGTTTGAAGACACATGGGATTGGTTATAATGCTTAATCATGTTTAAAGCTGGACTGATATTGCTGTTAATGTTAATGATAACAAATTGAGTTTGAAAATGGTTGCATATTTCAGTGACTTTTATTCTGGCTAAAATACCAGAAAGAGATAATTTTATTTTTTTCTGCAGGAGATTATGATTTAAGTTTACACGTAAAGTTGTATCTGTCTATGTGTGGAGGAACTGAAATCGTTTCCCCAAGTCTAATCACATCTTTTCACTCTGGCCTTGTTCTCCACTCTTCAGTATTTGGGGATGGGTGAAAGATGGTTAAAAACAAAACAAAACAAACAAACAAACAAACAAACAAACAAAAACCAGGACAAAAGGATTTGGAAAGGTGAGGGGAAAGGGATGGAAGGACAGGAAACAAAATTTAGGGAGAAGGAAGAAGTAAAGGAGTGAAATCAAGACTGCCTACACCTTTCCAATCTCCTTCTTACCGCCCATCACCAGCCACATCAAACACTACCAGTCAAGTTGGAAGAGGCAGAAAAAAAATTTAGATACCAAATAAACAAAACCCAGAAAAGTCACAGAATGCTGTGTAGTTAATCTGTATTAGGAATGACCTGAATTTTTGTTCCTGTACAAGTCAGAAAAGCTCCTATAACCCACAATTCTGTACATAAAATTCCTTGGCAGTTGCCATTGCTAATCTTCTGGTCTTTTCCTCTCTCTGAGAAATAATGCTATAAATGCAACTACTGTCAATCATGGAAGGCTGCCTCAAGGTTATGCCAGGTCAGATCTGGAAACCTAAGGATCTGTGAGTGAGGTGTTGATGGCAGGGTGGGTGGCAAATGTGAATGGAGAAAACTTGAAATTTACAAGCTGCTGTCACAGGGAGATTAGGGATAAAAGAAGGCACAGGTTTGAAAGGGAAAGTCAGAGTGAAGGAAGATCAGGAAGTAGAGCACAAAAATATGTTTTGGCTTTGTTACAGAAAGGTTCACGAATTTAAGGATATAACAGCCAACTAAAAATCTAAATTTATAGCAAACGTAATTGTTCCTTATAACATGACCAAATAATATTCCATCTTCCTGTTGAATTTCTCCTTTATTTCATGTGAACTGCCTGTCTCACAAGACATCCCTATGTTTCTCTGAGTTGCACAGTTTCTGTATATCTTAAGTGTTTCCCACTTTTCTGTTTGGAATTAAGTTTGTTTGTCTCAACAGATTGTACATGATTAAAAAGGATGGCAGTTAAGTCAGCCAACACACATGCCTTTGACAGGAAAAATGAACTCAGGAGTAAATAAAAGTAGAAAAAGAAGAGATAAGTTAGTCATATTTCCCAGCTTTTCCTCAGTTTCCCCATATCCCTTTCTGGCTCCTGCAGGACTGTTCTAAATGCTTAATGAACTGTCACAAACTACTGAAAATGCTTTTCTAACAGCTCATTCACAAGTTTTCAACATATTTTCACAAATTGATGTTTGTCTGTATACTTTACCTGAATAAGGTGATTTTTATGCTAAGTACATTTAAAAATGTAAATTTTAATAATTTTTTCAAATTATGAAAAAATTTCTAGTAATTAAAAGATATTTGTCATCTCTCTTTCCTTCACTATGAAACAGTCATCAGGGTTGTTCAATGGCAGTTGAGAATGGATGTGTGTAATTGATGCAGTTTGATATTTCTATTTTTAGTGTAGAATACACCCCAACAGAATGTCTTAATGTTCAGTAACTTCATGGCAGAATTGTCAACCAGATCCTTCCACATTCAGTTACTACAGTACCTCCATTTCAAAAAAGATTTGAAAGAATCAAAGATTTGATTTACATAACCAAACCTAATCAGCCATTCTTTGGGATGGAAACAGATGACACTGATAATAGAATGAAAAAATCTAAAATTTATATAAAATATCATTAATATTTTTCTTCAGTTTCATATATATCATTATAATCAGTCTATTCAAAATATTCAACAGTTCCTTTCTCTCATGTATTTGAAATTAAATGGGACCATGAAAATAGAAAGTCTAGAATTGCTTTATGATTGTTTGAAAATGTCAGAGGTAATGGAGATGAGTTTAAGCTATTATTAACAAAGGCTGTAGGTATCACACACAAAGGAAACAGGAGCATCTTCCTAGAGCCAAATACTCTCTTGAGTTACTCCACAAATGTAATTCATATAAAATCTGTCAAAAGAATAGCTGGGAAGTATGGATTTGCTTTAATAAAATATTTTAAGCCTGTGGATCTTATGAATTCTGAGCATGAGGAAATTTCTTTACTGGAATGGAAGGAAATTACTAGCTCACCGTGATGGTTCCCACAAAAAATGTCTCATGGACCTTTTCCCTGGGCTCTTTCTTGGGCTTTTATGACCACATGTTCTGTGACTTTTCCTGTTGCCTTTCTGTTGGTGGTTTCTCAGCTTCATTTATGAGCTCCCCTGTCTCTCTATGGCCCTTACATGGTGATACTATTGGGGTGTTGGCTTAGGTCCTCTTCTCTCCTCCCTACACTCACTCTCCTTGGGTCCATTCACCCAGGACTTTGGCTATCTTATGCAGAACAAGAGCTCTCAAGTGAACATCTCTAGTCTACTTGTCACTCATGACCTTCAGATCTGAAGATCTATTGAACCATTCTGCTTGACTCTCCTATGTCCACTCAGAATCAGCATGCCACTAGCCAAGCTCACGGACCTCAGGCCCTCCATTCTGCCCTATCTTCTGCGTTTACTCTTCATGAGTATTGCCATTATCCATCTTGGGGCCAAGAGATGGAGCAGAGTCATCACAACTCTGCCTTCTCTCTCAGTACCCACAGTCAATTAACCACCAACCATTCTCCCTCTTACATGTCTCTCCATTCTGGGCTCCCTTCACAATCACCTATTGTTTAGGCTACTGTCATCTCTCTCATGGATTAGTGCAAAAAAGTCCTAATGGATCTTCCTGCCTCCAATTTTGCTTCCCTTCAACCCATTTCTCAAATCACCCTCAGAGTGATTTTCTAGTGAACCTGTCCTTATTATTTCCCTGTTGTAGCTCTCTAATGTCCCAGTGCCCTCGGGTTAAGTCTAGTCTCCTTAATGAGTTTTCCATGGTCCTTTGTGCTTTGACCCCTGACTGCTTCCCCAGTCTTCTCTCTCCTTCTCCCTATTACATTTGTGCTCTTTCCGGAGCCTCGTGGAATTTCTATATTTCAGATCCTCAGATGGAACATGCTTTCTTTCCTTTCTATGGGTCTTTGCTCATGGTATTCCCTTTTCTCCCCCAGAGGGGCTGTTTTGTGTTGTAGTGAAGAGCAGAGGCTCTTAAATGGGACTGCTTGAATTGGAATCCTGGTTCCCCGTTTCCCAGTCCTTCCCCTTCCTGGGCCTTGATGGTGAAAGTGAGGATGATGTGTTGTTGTTGTTGATGATAATGATAATATTAGCAATAGCATATACCTTTAGGGGCTATTATAAAGATTGAGTGGGACTTAGAGTGGGATCTAGCAAGCATTCAATCAATATTAGCAGCCATGACTATTATTTCTCACCTAATTAGAGATCATTTTTCTGGAAATCCTTCTCTGAGGCCCTGCATCTGATTATGTGCTCTTTTAATCTTTTTCCATCACATGCTGCATGCACCCTTATGATTGCAGGTATCACACTATATGGTAACTGACTCTGGTTATCTTTGTTCCTTGATTGATTATAAATTTCTTGAGGTCAGGATTTTCTTTTGCTCACCGTTGCCTCATCACTGCATCTAAAACAGTGTCTGGCTCATAATAAGTGCTCAATAAATGTTTCCTTAAAGAATTTAGGTCATTTGTAATTAATTACCATAGGCAGCTCAATTTCCACACAGAAAAATCTTTGCTTTTCAAGAACTAGGATTTCAGGAAAAAAGATGAGATTCAATGTCTCTGTATTTACATGTTCTATCCTGGCAATGTATTTTAAGGAAGTATTTATATTTAACTGGGGTGTTATGTTGAACTGAGGAGATGTACAGCTAGTTGGGCTTCTCTCCTGTAAACAACAAAAACCAATAAGGAGACAATTATAAATAGCTTTCCTAGTATAGTCAAAATCTGCCTGAGGTTACTGCTGTGTGATCAGAACTATCAAATGTTTCCAACCCTTTATAGAACTTAATAGAGAAGAGGCATAGAAGGTGAAAAGAAAATACACTTTTTACAATGTGAGAGAAGTACAAAGACCCCGGGATTAGAAACAGGCAAGGAGTTGGTTATGAGGAACCAGGAAAAGCCTCACCAATAGCAAGTAGATTCCGCCAGCTTCTTTCTTGCTCTTTTTGAGAGCCGTCTCTGAGCTCTGTCATTCTGTCAGTCCTTATTTCTGTCTCCATTTGTCTTCTGTGCTTGCCACTGATACTCCTCCTACTGATGTCCGTCCTCTCACTGAATTTTAAACAATATAGGTTGGAAGGTGGTTGCTGCAAGATCATTTCTACTATGGATCTACTTTAAACATGTAAGATAAAAATGTTCCTTTAAATGACATATTTTAATTCCTCATTCTTTTTTTTTCTGTTTCAATCCAAATCAGAATAAGGAGAACATGTCTAGAAAAAAATAACACTAGTTTTATATAGAATTGAGCAAAATTTTTTTCCAACTAAAAGACAAATTTTTACCATTGGTGGAAGGGCAAAAAGAGGAGGCATTTTGCAGGTATACTTCATACTCCCTTTGTTAGTCATCAAGTGGGGCCTTATAATCAAAAGAAGCATGTGTTTTATAGAGAAGGGAAGAATATCAAAATTGGTTAGTAGAAATAATAGAAGTGGCCAGTAAATTGAGGAAAAATGAACAGGTAGATGAGATATGGTGGGGAAACACACAAAACAAAGAAGAAAATACCTCAAAATGTCTGTAATGTGGTGATCTCAGGTCAGAAGCAAGTCAAGTGGTCAGGTGATGAGTCGAGGTCTTAGTGAAGCATTAACCGTACCTGTACTACTTCTAGTTACTTCAGAATGAGTCCTCATCTCATATATATGCTTGCTCTTTCTCGCTCTCTCTCTTTTTACTTTTTCATTCTGTAAAGTTTCAAACATAAAAAAAAGCTGACAGGATTGAGTATAACAAACTTCTGTACCTATCAGTCAGCTTCCCCAATGATAATTATAATGAGATATATACATATATGACCTGTCAGGGTCTTGGCAAGAGATGACGTACTTAAACAGGAGAACTGGAGAAGCGTTTGATAAAGGGATTATTTATGAAGGTGTGGCCAGGCTTTGGGGACTCAACAAGGGGCATGAAGGACCCTGGAACCAATAACAATGGAGACTGTTACCATCCCTAGGCCTGAAGGCACAAGAGGAAGTGGCTGTTATTGAAGCCCAGAGAGGCTGTCTGGCTGGAGCGGTGACCCTCAGTGAGGGACCTCTTCAACACTGGCATCCTGGCAGGGAGAGATTCTGACATGTGCTACAACACGGATGAAACTTGAGGACATTATGCTAAGTAAAATAAGCCAGTTACCAAAAGTCAAATGCTGTATGATTCTGGTTATATGAGGTACATGGAGTAGACAAATTCACAGAGACAAAATGTAGAAGGGTGGTTGCCAGAAGCTGCAGGGAGGGGAGAATAGGGTTTTTAAACAGGCATAGAGTTTTACTTTTTCAAGATGAAAAGGGTTCTGTTGACTGGTTGCACAACAACATGAATGTACTTAACACTACTGAACTGTATTTAAAACGGTATTATTGGCAGAATTGCGTCCCTCCAAATTTCATATACTGAAGCCCTAACCCCTAGTACCTTAGAATGTGGTTACATTTGGAGATAGTGCCTTTAAAGAAGTAGTTAAATTAATATGAGACTGTAGGGTGGACCCTATTCCAATGGGACTGTCCTATAAGAAAAGCAAATTCGAACACACAGAGAAACACCAGGGATGTACATACACAGAGAAAAGACCATGTGAGGACACAGTGAGAAAGTGGCCATCTGCAAGCCAAAGGGAGAGATCATGGAGAAACCAGACCTACACATTTATCTTGGACTTCCAGCATCTAGAAAATGAAAAAATAATTTCCTGTTGTTTAAGCTACCAATCTGTGGTATTTGTTACAGCAGCCCTAGCAAACTAATAAAGATGATGAATTTTACTTACACATATTTTACCACAATTATAAACTACATTAGAAAGCAATAGTCTACCTGGCTTTAATCTTGAAAGAAAGTCTGGGGAGAAGTTTGTGAAGCAATAAACGATGAGATTGTGAAGAAAGATATATTCTGCATAAAATATTTTGACTGGGATTGTGTGTTCACATACATCTTGAGTACTCCAGAGAAATTACATAGATTTCTGAATTTGACTGAGGTCAAAGTAGATAAAATAAAGGTTTGTGGTCCTTATTTTCTTTGTTTATTGTGATCATTGATTGAAAGGAAGCTCTTGAGAGGGCAATGTGGGTCCTTGAGACTTTCCCAATAGTACAGGTATCACACAATCGTGACAGTTCTCACATTTATAAATAAACTTCTCCATGCTAATATAGTGTTGGAAAGATAGATATTGATGACATAAACTAAATATTACTATTCCCACATTACCGATGAAATTAAAGCTCAAAGATGTTAAGTTGCTTAAGTACCTGTACCTCATAACACATGTATTATATATGTAACCGGGCTTGAAGCAGGGGAAAACATATATAGTTTTTAGCTCCAGCAGCTGCAGTATCTGAGACATGTCCAACAGGAAACAATCATGTGGCAAGGGCCTTTTAGATAATAGGAAGAAATTATTTTCTAAACCACACATATTGAAAGTCTTCCTATTATTGTTGAAAGTAGGACCTGGGGAGATCCATAAAATCTTTCCAAACTTACTTGTGCTAGGCTTTGGGTTTGTTCATAGCTATCTTTTAAATTAACTTTATGGAAGCATAATTGACATGATAAGTGCACTCATTTTAAGTGGAGAATTTGATGAGCTTTGACAAATACACACACACACCCCCCCACCCCACACCCCTGTAAACTACTACCAAAATCAAGATACAGTAATTTTTCTTTATTTTAACTTTTATTTTAGAATCAGGGATACACGTGCAGGCTTATTACACAGTTATATTGTGTGATGCTGAAGTTTGGATTATGAATGAGTCCATCACCCGGGTAGTGAGTATAGTCCTCAGTAAGTAGTTTTCTTCCAACCTGTCCCCCACTCCCTCCCTTCCCTAGTCTTTTATTCCCTAACGTCTATTATTCCCATTTTTACATCCATGTTTACCCAAAGGTTAGTACCCATTTGTAAGTGAGAACATGTGGTATTTTTTTTTCAAGATACAGAACTCTTTCACCACCCTTGTATAAGTCATGGTTCTCCAGAATATAGAATATATCTATTGGTTCTGTTTTTATATTATTAACAACAACTAATTAACAAAAAATATTATTTGTGTTGTTAACAATGTATATGCCATACAGAATTGGCTCATTTGGTTATGAGGGCTGAAGAGTCTCAAGATGTGCAGTTGGCAAGCAGGACATCCAGAAGAGCTGGTGCTGTAAGTTCCAATTTGAGAGCAGGAGAAGACCCATGGCCCAGCTCAAACACTCGGGCAGGAGGACTTCCCTCTTAATCTGCCTTTTTGTTCTTCTCAGGTCTT
Organism: Papio anubis; assembly: GCF_008728515.1. Taxonomy (NCBI): domain Eukaryota; kingdom Metazoa; phylum Chordata; class Mammalia; order Primates; family Cercopithecidae; genus Papio; species Papio anubis. Next base: position 86,244,886 of record NC_044980.1, on the reverse strand, counting down.
TGATGGGTTGGATGAAGCCCTTCCACATTGAGAGGACAGCCTGCTTTACTCAGTCTACTGATTGCAATGTTAACCTCACCCAGAAACACTCTCACAGACACATCCAGAATAGTGTTCGGCTGGATGTTGGAGTACCTTGTGGCTCAGTCAAGCTTACACATAAAATTAACCATCACAACCCCCCAGATTTCCATATATCCTTTATCAGTCAGCATTTCCATCTCCACTTCCTTATCTTCTCAATACTTCCACACCAGGAAAGTACTGATTTTCTTTCTATTACTGTAGATAAGATTTTTTTCCCCCTGAAATTTCATATAAATGAAATTATACACTGGTGGTTTTGTTTTGGTCTGGATTCTTTCAGTGAGCAAATGTTTTTGAAATTAATTCATTTTGTCTATGTATCAGCAGTTTATTCCTTTTAGTGGTTTTTATTGCTGAGTAGTGTTCCATTGAATGGATATACCACAACTGGTTTATCCATTCTCCTGTTGAAAGACACTGGCTATTGTAAAAAAAGCAGCTACGAACATTCAAGTACACTTGCTGTATGAGCACATGCTTTCATTTCTTTCAGGCAAGTACCTATGAGTGGGAATGCTGAGTTGAATACACATGTTTAACAAAAAACTGTCAAACTGTTTTCCAAAGAGGTACCATTTTGCATTCCCATCAGCAATATACAGATTGAGCATCCTACCCTGAAAATCTGAAATTCACAGTGTTCCAAGATCCAAAACATTTTGAGTGCTGACATTATGCTGAAAGAAAATGGTCTTTGGACCATTTTAGATTTTGGATTTTTGGATTGGGGTGCTCAACCAGTCCATATAATCCAAATACTCTAAATTTCCCGAAAATTCAAAATCTGAAACACTTCTGTGCCTAAGTATTTTAGAAAAGGGATATTCAACCTGTGTAAGAGTTCCGGTTGCTCCACATTCTCACCAGCACTTGGTACTATTGGCTTCTTTAATTTAGTCATTCTAGTGGGGATGTAGTAGTTTTTCACCATGGTTTGAATTTGAATTTCTCCGATGACTAATGATGTTGAACACTTTTTCACATGCTTATTGCCATTTCTACATCTTCTTCTGTGAAGTGTCTGTCCAAATTTTTGGTTCATTCATCATTGTGTTTTTTGTCTTATTATTGAATTATTTAGACACTAATACAAGTACTTTGTCAGATATGTGTTTTGTGAATATGTTTTCCCAGTTAGTGGCTTGCCTTTCTGTATCTTAATAGTGTCTTTTGGAAAGTTTTAATTTTACTGAAGTTTAACTATTTTTTTCTTTTTATGGTTATTGTGTTTTTGGTGTTCATTAGAGAAATCATTGCCCATCCCAAAGACACAAAAGGATTGTTTTTTTTTAGGTCAGGAATTTTGAAGGAGGTATTTTATAACAGACATTTATGCTGGAGCAGGGTCATGTAAACTCGAAAATTAGTAAATTTAAAAGGCAATAGCCAGAGCTAGAATTATAGCTTAATGATTATATGTTTAAGATAGTGATTTAAACAAGTTCCGTATTGGAAACAGAAATTTCCAAAATTAGCATATCACCTCTACAGAATGAAATTCCTAACTCGACGTGGAGCAGTGTGTGCTATCGAGAGCTGACCTCATGAGGGTTGCACATGTGCATGGCCAAAACCAAAATGAGAACAGAGGCAAACCAAAACTATAATCAAGGCAAATGAGGAACAAATCTGACCAAGGGTGCTGCTGATATGGGAGTGACAAGGGAGAGCTAAAAGCAAGTGTGTATTATTTATAAGTTGCATATATATTTATGCTTGAGTTAACTTTAGTAAGTTGTATATATTGCATTTTAAAACAGTCATTTTTGTTTTCCTGATTAAAATTCTTCTGTGATTTATTTACTTAAGGCTTGAAGTAGAGATATCTGAATTGAGTGGTACCAACCAACATTCTAGCACTTCTGAGCAATATCCTGGTGTAGCCAGGATAAAGGGCTTTATTTGCTTCTAACATGGAACCTAGAGTAGATAATTTTTAAAGTGGAAGATAAATCATTGTATTTCTTTGTCATCTAGGGTTTTGATGAGGTGAATAAAAGAAGAACCCCTTGTCCATTTGAGAGCTAAACTTGAACTGAACATTTCTTTACCTTGTGAAATGTTCAGTTAAGTGCTTTTGCACTTTAATTTTCCAGCCTGGACCAAGACCAGAAATGCCAAAATGATATGAGAAAGGCTGTTCTTACTGTTTTTCTGGCTGGGATTGGAAGAGAAAGTGCCAGCAATCTTGTGAGAAAGCCTGTTCTCTAAAGATCTGCAACCCAGTTTGCAGAATCATGGGGTTTGGATAGTTCAGATGAGTTTGGCTGAGTATCCTGGTGTGCTCATCCGAATCACACCCTGCAGAAAGCATTTTGTCTTATCGAAGTCAACCACAGAATACTTTGTGTACTTCTTCAGACATCTTAACCATTATGTGTGCCCATCCAGATAAACCGCTAAAGGCTAGCTGAACACTGCCAAACTGAAACGTTTGAGTGTAATCCCTACAACTAGGTTTCAGATTTCAACCTGAAATAATGAAAATAGTAATCACAGTGATGGTTTTATAAAACGTTTACACTACAGAAGGCATTAGGGGTGATTTAGCTTAACCCCTCATTTTATAGTTTAGAAATTTAAGGTTCAGAGAGGTGAGGTTATTTGCTCAGTATCATGTAGCAAGTTACAAGCAGAGTCCAGCCTGGAAAATAGGATCCCCTCTTCCCTACAATTCATTATAACATAGGCTGAGTGATCTGCTCTTTAACATATCTGTGCCTAAAAGGGGAAAAAAAGTAGCTATAAAGTAGATATATGGTCATGGTATGGCAAGTAGAAAGGAAATTCTTTGATGCTTTGAAATGGAAGACTATCGTTTCAATATTCAGGTCTGGAGTGCCAAACAGCATATTCAAAATTATTAAAATCCCTCATTGATATAGTTTTAATGTATGTTAAATTTTTTGTCATATTATATGTTAGAAGTTTTTCTTTCAGTAGGCTTTTGAGAAATTTTTTAAGGAAGGAAGTGACATGGTTTGGCTCTGTGTCCCCACCCAAATCTCATGTTTAATTGTAATTCCCAGTATTGGAGGTGGGGCCTGGTAGGGGGTGATTGGATCATGGAGGTGATTTCTAATGGTTTAGCACCATCTCCCCTAGTGCTGTCTCCAGATGGAGTTCTCATGAAATCTGGTTATTTGAAAGTGTGTAACACCTCCCCCTTTGCACATGTTCTTTCTCCTGCCAGTCATGTAAAGATGTGCTTGCTTCTCCTTTGCCTTCCATCATGATGTAAGTTTCCTGAGGCCTCCCCAGAAGCAGAAGCCTGGACAACCCGCAGAACCATGAGCCAATTAAACCTCTTTTCTTTATAAATTACCCAATGTCAGATATATCTTTATAGCAGTGTAAGAACAGGCTAGTACCAGAAGTTATTGCTTTCAGTATCTAAACTGGGAATACTAATTCACACACATCTATTCAGAATCGGCAGTGGAAGTAACCATTCATCACGATCGTCCTATCTAGGGTATGGTAAGGACAAGGCATCTAGGCTGAACACTGACAAGCGTGGAACAAACATCATTGGTGGCCCTATAGAAAGGATCAGTGTCAATGTCCCTGAATGAAAATCCTTGCTCATGTGGGACCAAGTGACCTCAGTGGCAGGCAGTGTTGCCAGTTCATGGCCTTCTTTTATGAAACAACACAATGGTTGCTCCATAGTTGTTTCTGTACCTGGAAACAATTGAAGCCTACTCACTTCCAAATATACAAAATGATGGATACTTCTCTATTGCCAAATCCCTTTTTTCCTCCCCTTGTGGGATACCTATTTCTCATTTTTTTGTTCTTTTTCCTTCATATATATGCCATATATATATGGATGTAGAATGGGGGAAAAAGAACTATATATATAGCGAGAATAGTAATCACAGTGACATACATATATGTATATATTTCTTTTTCCCCATTTCTACAGCCATATATATATGACACATATGTATATTTATATATGGTATGCCATATATATACACATGCCATATATATATGGCTGTAGAAATATATATATTTATATATATGGCATGTCATATATACACACATATATATACACATATATACATGTATATATGTGTGTGTGTATATATACGTATATGTGTATATATAACACCTCCTGTTTCTCAGTTAGGAAACCAACCAGCCAGTCTCTATATTGGGTACCATATATATTTCTTTAACAACAATACTATGGGAACCCGGCGGGAAAGAATGTAAATAGATTTCCAACATGACCACATCATCTCCTCTTAACGTGCAGGAAAAGTATTTCTATGTGCATAGCATATGCACTATAGAGTTTCTATAGTATTAAACACTTAAAAGTTATGAAAAAATCTGTACTGAAGCAAACATGAAGAATTTTGGTGACCATCACAAGTGAAACCTTAACTCTGCAGCATATATATATTTTACTACATGGGCTAAATACCCACTTGTTGGAGTAATATAAAGGAACCTGTGCTATTCTCCAGAGCTGACAGATTATTCTTAAAGCACTTAAATACAGTCACATGTCACTTAACAACAGGGATACATTTTGAAAAATGCATTTTTTAGGTGATTTCATAATTATGCAAACATCAGAGGGTTATTTAGACAAACCTAGATGGTATAACCTACTATACACATCTAGACTATATATAAGGCAGCCTATTGATCATAGGCTATGCACCTGTATACAGCATGTGACCTTTCTGAATACTGTAAGCAACTGTAATACACTGGCAAGTATTTGTGTCTCTAAACACACTCACATGTAGAAAAATTACAGTAGATATACAGTATTTTAATCTTATGGGACTGCCATCATACATGTAGTCTGTTGACCAAAACATGACTATACAGCCCATGACTATAATGGTTTAATTCCTAATGACTATTGGTTGGGATAATGTAGGCACAGTGGCTTTTTCAGAGTACTATGGACAGGCATAATATTCATACGATGATAGTAGTGCCATTTATTTTCCTTATCTTATTTACTATCATTGGTTTTATTTAGCAGATGCCACAATGTAGGCAATTAATATTAATGGCAGTTTTGAACAGTTTGAAACCAGGCTTTCGAGTCAACCAGCTGGTTCAGAAATGGTATTTATGTACACATGCATTCTATGTGATAACAAACCTAATGCAAAATACATTTTTTAACTATGTAAAATCTCACCTAAACTTCTACTCTTTAAATAGCTATCTATTGTACTGTGGAGATTTAAAAAAACATAAAACAATTCTTAAGCACTAGGTCTTACTATGAAATACAGGATGTATTCATTAGAAACTCATGAGGCTTAATAAGAGCTACTCCCTGTTGGATCAACAAAACAAAGATTCCTTAGTAATCTTGGACATTTGCAAACCAGGATCTGTGTATTCACGGTAGCAGGAGCAAAGAGTGTGGAACCAAGGTGGTTGCCACCAGCAAGGTTCCAGGCAAACCATGCAGCAGGCCTTTGATTAGTCATCCTCTCACCTTCCTTTCTTTACTCCTTCCTCTCTCCAAGTCCACCCTCCCCACACCACCCCTGCTCTGGCTGTTGGTCTGCCTGCTTACTGCTACTTTCTTGTTTTTCCCTTCCTACAAGCTGGGATACTTTCTCTCTCTCTTCTCTATCCTCCAGTAGAAAACACCCATTCCTCAGCAGATATACATTATTTTGAAGAGACTGTTAAATTAGATAGTGAGTTCTGAGATACTCATTGTATGACATGTATCCTGTAATTGCATTTTGAAAAAGTAGATTATTAAATGAAATAAATATAAATTAACATGGGAATGTTTCTAAGTAGGAAGAGATTTGTTGGTATTTTCCCCCTACTTTGGCCTACTGTCAATGTGTTTTCAATAAATTTAAAAAATAGTGCTCAATAAGAAATCACTTTACTTGTAAAACTCTGCAGACTCTCTCCCTGGCCAAAAAAATCCTAGTGAGGATAAAAAGCTGTGCCTTCAGAGGAATTAAGCAATTCAAATAAGTAAGACTCGAATACCCTCCTTTTTTCTTAATAGTAGTTGTATTTCCGTGTTCTTAGTTTCTTGTGCAGATTTCCAGAGATTTAAAAAATGTTTATGTAAGCAAATGCTACACACATTCCTTTCCCCACTTTTTAAACAAATGTAGCATACAATACATCCTCCCCCCACTTAACATTATATCTTACACATTTTTACTTATCGGTAGCACAGAACTTCCTCATTTTTTAAGTTTCTTTTTTTATTGTGGTTGAATAGTATCCCATTATTTGGATGTGCCATACTTTATTTAAAGTTTTTTATTGATGAACTTTTAGATTGTTCCCATCATTTGCTATTATAAGAACTGCAGCAGTAAATAACCTTGCACATTCATGATTTTGCCCATGTGTGAATATATCTGTAGAAGAAACTCCTAGAATTGGAACTGCTGAGTCAAAGAGTATATGCATTTGTAATTTCAATAAATATTGCCAAATTGCCTTCCAGAATGATTATACCTATTTACACTCCCACCAGCAATGAATCACTGTTCCCGTTTCTCTCTATCTTGCCAATCCTAAGGGTTGTCAAATTTTTGGATTTTTACCAATCTGATAGTGAAATATGGTATCTTGATGTAATTTTAATTTGCATTTTTTTCTATGTAGGAGTGATTTGAACATCTTTTCATATATTTATGAGTCATTTGTATTTCTTTTTCTGTGAACTATTACTCACTTTCTAATAGGGTTTTTTTTCCCTTTTTGAATTCCATTTTCTCTTTATATATTAGAGAGTTTAGTTCTTTGACTGTATTGTAAATTGCAAATATTTTTTCCTAGCTTGTTGCTGTCTCTTAACTTAAACAAGTTGTTTTAAAGACCAATATTGGCAATTGCATTAGTGTTCCATGTCATTTTACTTGCAGACACAGCTATGGATGAGGATAGAAAGATAGATAGATACACACAGATAGATAGTGTATGCACTAAAATATATATATATATATTAGCAGGCCCTCTTTTTTTCTTGTGGCATAAATAACACCATGCAGACAATGCATGCATCCAAATGCAGGGCCAACCATTCCCTCAGAAAAAGCAGGAAGGCACATATATCATCCAAAAGAGGTTCAAAGTGTTTACTGAGTTGCCTTCTAAGCACTATGCATTGACACCGGCACTAGGGATGGGAAAATGACTGAGACATAGTATGTTTACTCTAAGAGTTTATAGTTTGGTGACAAGGGTGGAGAAGTTACATGTGCAAAGAAATACAATAGGGTAAAAAACATAAAAATCAACATGTGAGTAAATAATTAACAAAGCAGATGAAACGTGTATATAGTCAGCTCTCCGTATCTTTGCATTCTGAATCTGTAGATTCAAGCAACTGAAGATCAAAAACATCTGAAAAAAAAAAAGGATGGTTGCACCTGTACTGAGCATGTACAGGTGTTTTTTTGTCTTATCATCATTGCCTAAACAGTACAGTGTGACAACTATTTATATAACATTGACAATATATTAGGTATTATAAGTAACTAGAAATGATTAAAGTATACGGGAGGATGTGCACAGGTTATATGCAAATACTATGCCATTTTATGTAAGGGACTTGAGCATCTGCAGATCTCGGTATTCGCAGGGTCTTGGAGTCAGTCCTTGGAGGATAGCGAGGGACAACTGTATAATTATGAAGTGATAAGGGAGAAGAGATGGGATGAGTGACTGTAACCTGTAGTAATCACTAAGTGACTCTATCAATCAAAGTTCAGTGCAGAAAAGAGAAATTGTTCTGGGAGCTTCAAGCAGAAAGAGTTTAATACAGGGGATTATGAGTTTACAAAACCATGGGGAGACATCGGAGGAATGGAAGTGAGGTTGCTGACATCTGATTCCGATTTCTTGTTATTTCTTTGCTGCAGCAATTGTGTGGTTAGAAAAGTGCTGGCCACTACCACCATGGTTTCCACTTCCCGGTGGCCTCACCTTAGGACACTGGTGAGCAGTGAGGAGGATGTGGAGTCTAGAGCTGCTAGCACAGGTGACTATCAAAGCTTGTTTGTCAAGTGTAGCTGCCACCAAAGATAGCTTCTCTTGTGTTTCAGATTTGTCACAAGTGCATCTCTTTGGCTGCATCTAGAATACTCAAAGAACAGCTGCAAGGGAGCCTGGGAAATGTAGTTTTATTCTTTCCAGTGCCTGTAATTCAGGGGGTGGGAATGAATGCCAGAATTAATACTCAATTTCAGTCACCCTGGAATGATTATATCAGATTATCAAACATAAAGCAGGTGGCTGAAGAATGGGTACATTAAATCAATACATTTTCACTAGGTCAGGAAGAAGGGATTCTAGAAAATAGGATTTCAAGGAGCCCACTTGGCAGGAGACCTGGAGGTTGAGAGTGGAAAGACTGAGGACGTGCAGTTATAAAGCATGGGCAATTTATCTTGAGGAAATGTAAATTGTTTTACATTATTATATAGGACATGTAAAATAATGCTAGAAATACAAATAAAAACAACAAATGATATGATGATGAAATAAGATAGTGTATGTGTAAATGTCTGATCAACTCTAAAGCCCTAACATAAATAATACAGGGGGTAGGTGTTATTATTCTCAAGGAAACAGGTTTAGGAAAGTTAGCAATTTGCCCAAGTTCACTCTGCTGTATATTAGAACTTGAACCGAATCTTTCTCTATTCTTCTTTTCCATTCTTCCTTCCTCCCTCTTTTTCTCCTTCCTTCCTTCTTCCCTGTAAATTACTGAGCATTTACTATCTGCTATGGTCTTTGCTTAGATGGTCAAGACAAAACCCTTTCCCACAAAGAGGCAGTAACCTTCTAGTTTGTCTGATGTTCATTCAGGACTTTTTTTTCCCATTTCATAACATATATCTCCCAGAATTATATTAGGAGCACTGGACTCTGTTAGGAAACTAGCCCCTTTTATCTTTATTAAGAAGACAGAAACCAAGGAACAGGCCAGTTTTAACCATGAGGCAGGAGAATCTATATCCAGACCTTCAGGACTCAGTTGAGGCAGTCAGTATGGTCTCCTTGTTGGTAAATACATCATGTGGATTTTATACAGGATCATGTGTAAGGGCTGTAGGATTTGACTCATGGGAAAAAAAACAAAACGAAAGACTAAAAATGGCTTCAAAATATCACCAGAGTATTAAAGTGAAGCTAACCACATAAAAGACACATGACATTTGCCTGTGAATAGATAGACTGAGCATTTCAGTTCTTATGCTAGTTTTTAGCTGCCAGTGATTCTTGTGGCACCGATCCAAGTTTTCAGGACACTATCACATTTTAAAGTTTTCCTAATGAATTATAATAACATTTCTGTAGTTTATATCAAATTGTGTTGAATGGCATTTTTAGCAAATTGTGTCACTTTGTGAATTTCCAAATTTTACAAAATTTCTTGTGCCAAAAAATAATCAGTGAAAATGATTTTGTGTGAAACTTTTTGAAAGCCAAGTTTAGCTGATTTTGCTAAACAGCACAAGCAAACAATTTATTCAATCTTTCTCCAAGTCCTTTTTCTGTGCCTTGTTCTCTGCTTCCAGGCCCCCCTTCCTTCCCCCTTACTAAGCTTCTTTCACTCTGTTTACTGGCCTTTGTTTCTGCTCGGAGTTTGTCTTTCTCTAACATTATCAGCCCTCCCCATACCCTTCAACCCCTAACTATACCAAGCCTTGGGCTATGGTTTTGGGTTGTGGGTCACAGAGGTCATGGATTTTCCACTCAGAGAAAGAAAGAAAAAAGGGCAAAAGAAATGATCACTTTTGCTCTCTCTTTTGCCCTTGGTGCGGAGAAATTCATTTGTGAGTACCCTGGCAAGCATGGTTACTGTGGGTTTGAAACAATCATAGTGCTCACCGCAAGAGATGCTGTAATAATGCTGCTTAGGATAAAAGAATGTATTTATTTTTGCCTGGACTCATGTTTTAAGATCATTTCATGTGCATGGTTAGACTACCTAAGTAAAATTTTGAGCTTGTCCTTCTGATCTATTTCCCAAAGATGGAGAAAGTAAAGGGGAGTGCAAACAACATAGATTTTGGAGGCAGTTTCTGGATTTGAATCCTGGCTTTCCAACCACTTAATCTTTCTGAAGGTCCATATTCTCTGTTACCAAATAAGGAAAACAGCAGCTGATATAGTAATAATTAGAACAATAGTTATAATCAGTCAAACAATTATTATAGGCTGGGAATTCTGCTAAGTACTTATATGTATTATTCCAAACCCTGTACAACACTAGGTAGTAGCATTATTATCCCCATTTTATGGATAAGGAGACTGAGGTAAGGAAATGTTAAATTACTTCTAGGCCACTTAGGTAAGAAGTGAAGATGGGTTTTGTGCGATTCCAAAGCCCAGTTTTTGAAACGTTATACCAGATAGACATGAGTATTGAATGATACAACAGAGTATCAGATATATAGGAAGGGGACATTCTTTTATTTTGTTTTGAATTGTTTTAAGGTTAGAAATTTCAGGAAGCATAAGACAGCTCCATTTCCTGCTTTGGCGTCTTTGGAATTTTCTCTACTTATCTCCTGTCTGTGGATCACAAAATGGTGGCTGAAGGCTGTGACCTAGACCATGGGAGATAGCTGGTCAATTACCAGCCCTATTTCTTTGACCACATAAAAAATGTGGTAAACTGCACAAACTGCAACTGGGGCATTGTCTTGTCTCAGACCAAAGATTGTAAGAGGATGTTGCGCCCAGAAGAAAGGAATACTCGGGGGGTTGGGGGCGGGGAGGAGCGGAGAAGGGGATGAGATGGAGACCAGAAACATCCCCGCCGTCAATTCCTCTTCATTATGTTCCTAATGGAAGCCACAGAAGCTTACAGTGACTATTGCAGAAAAGCCACATAATTATAGAGCAGCAGTCTTGTGGCTTCCATGTGTGTTTTTGTGATCCTAGGCTGTATCTAGCCCACGTGCTAATTTCTACCTGCTGAATACAATTTGGTTTGCAGTAAGCGATGCTCTCAAGAACTTTCTCAGCAACTCATCTTAAGGCAGGATTTTTGCGTAAACCACGTGAAGCCAGAGAATTCTCACAAAAATCTGGTTAGTATGTTTTGCTTAAGGAGAATAATGAGACTTCTGCAGAAAAAGTCATCTGAAATGAACTGTGGCAAGTGCTTTAGGTATGTCTGTAAATTTGGGTTTCTGTGAATTTAGTTATGCCTTTTAGATCACAGTTTGTGAAATCACAGTGGGTTTTTTTTTCCCTGAGGTTTCAGGAGGTTTTTGATGATTTCATGACCTTTTCCCTAAATAGCACCTATTACTTTGATACAGAATTTTTGAAGTGCTTCACAATCTTTTGCTATTCCCTGGGGTCTAGGCCAACATACTTATCGTCTCTATTTTAAGATGAAACACAGAGAGTTTAAGTGACTTGCCCATGGGCTCCCAGCAAGCGGGTGTCTGTGTTGGACACAAATTTCTTAAGCTTTTGGCTTTCGATGAGTTCAGTGAGCCACATAATTCCCCCAGCAATTATTTATACACATTATGTGTCTGACCTGGATATGCTGGTGCTTATTTTCCATTTGCATAATGAGGAATACATCAGGCATCCAAGAAGGAAGGTTGCCTCAACACAAGGAGCTGAGTCCTAATGTGGACCTGGCTTTCTAGGTTCAGGGAGGGTCAGGGAGCCACGGGTACCTTGTACTTGGTGCAGGCCTGGAATTGAGCATTCTGGGTAGAACCTAGTCAGAGCGAAGTGAAGCCCATGAGCTGGTGATGCCTCCTGACAGACAAGCAGAGGGGTTGTTTTCTTGCTTGGGTCTTTCCAGATGTAAAATACAATTCAACTGTGGAATCCTTTTCTACCTTTTAGGCAACCAGAGAGGGATCTTTGAGAAATACTGTGGGTAATGAAATTTATGTTCAGGTACAACAATAAATATAGGATCTAGGTGAGGAGAGAAACCTGTTTTTTGCTGTTTGTTTTTGTTTTGCCTCTTGAACTCAGGAGGACAGATCATAAAAGGTATTTTTAAAAATATGCAGGTATAATTAAATATCATAGTTTGGCAAGCTATTTCTTTTTGATTGACTTTTATTAATCATTTTTTAAATTATAAAATCATCTTGTCCTAATATAAGTTAATTCAATAAACTTTAGAAAATATAGTTAGAGACAATAAAATACAGTCACCCTGAATTTCACAACTCAGGGGTAACCTTTATTAACATTTTGGCATATTTTTCTCTTTTGTAAAAAATGTGCCTCACTTTGCACCAGGTCCTGTTAACAAAAAGGTGGGGGAGCTGACTTTTTTCTTTTTGGCAACAATTATATATTTAAATAAATTATATAATTTATCACCTATTTTATATACACATAGGATTATACTATGCGTATTTCCTCATAACCTGCTTTGTAAACTTAAATTTAATATATTTTGAATATCTTCTCTCGTTATTAGTCTTCCCCAGTGTCATTCCTGATGACTGCATAGCACTTCATTGCATAAACGTGTCATCATTTATTTAACCAATTCCTCATTGCTAGATATTTATGTTGTTTCCAAGTTTTCTTGGTTATAGACAAGCTATGATGAAGATGTAAATCTTACTTATAACAGCATCTGATCGCATATTTTATCTGTATCTTCTGGAAGACCTGAAACATAAGGTTGTCAGCAATATTACTGCTGTATTAATCTTTTAACAGGAAAACTTGAGATGAAAAAATGGCTTTGAGGCTAGCCAGGGCTAAGGGGATAATATGTCAAATAGCAAAGTGCTCATTCTCATTGACTAGAAATGCAGATAAACTCAATAAGCTAAGAGCTATATGTGGCTAAGGAAATATATTTCTCATATAGCAGCCTAGATAATGGTAGAATAGTATTTAATTAAGATACTGAATACGACCCTTAAAAAGTGTTAAAAAGTAGATAACTTACTTGTATAAATTCAAAGTGTGCTGAAATACTTGTCAGGACATAAATGTTTCAGTTCAGCCATCTTTGAAGTGACCTTCCTAAGGCACATTTCCAAAATAAAAACCAAACTAAACAAACAGAAAACCCTCAACCCCCAAACAATAACTACCAGCACAAAACCTCCAAAAACTCCACATTTTGTTTGTTTCATTTGATTCTCCATTAGCAAGATCTGATTCTACCTTTAAAAATTCTGTAGATCTCACTAAATGTTTTTAGAAAGATCAAGTTACCTCACACAATTTTTTCTTGTATAGGTCTGTATTGCTAAAGAAACACACTTATTTTTTTGTATAATTTATTTTAAGCTAAAAAACTTCTGTGGACATTAAAAGAAGCCTATTTAAATTTTACTCATTCTTACCTCAACTTTTTTCTTTTCTCTCCAGACTTTTTTTTTTTTTTTTTTTTCACATACGTTTTCTCTGACTTTCAAGACAGGACTGATGATGACTTGACTGGCAGACATGAACGTCTGGGCTGAAGAGACGTGATCTTAGCAAATTGCAGCAATTCTATAGACTGAAGTAATCAAAAGCATGCATTTTTGACAACTCAGACATTTATAGTTTGTATCTTCTATACCAGGACCCAGAAGTGACATAATGATGTCAGCTTTCCCCCCAGATAGTTTGGATGGCTCTGTGAACATGGTTAGAGAATAACATGTTTTGTTTTCCTTCTCCTTGGGGTGACCATTGTCTACCATTAGTCCTGTGCTCAGTGAGTCATTAATTAAACCCAGAATCTTTATAAGTGACCTGTTGCGGCATTGAGGTTTATTCCCAACTTATTCTGCTTCACCGCATAATATTTGGTCAATGTGCCTTGTTTTTATTTTCTAAAAATTTCCCTTGTTCTTCCTCACACCACGAGGATTCATTTTTGAGATGGAGAGCAAAAGGCTGGGTTAAGAAAAACATAGCCACCTCCAGAGTGCAAAAACTGCAATAAACCCATCACCTCTAACAACAGCAGAGCATGAAAAGATAAAAAACAGCCTGCCAAGAATGTAGTAACCACCCATTCACTTTTAAATGCTCTCCACACTTCAGTGCACAGACCTAATTACTTTTCTGCATTCCCAAATCCACTTTGCCCATACTGCAATCAGAAACCTGGCGTTAAAATATTTTAGACTTGGAGGATCAAGACTAATTATGGGCCTTAGCTGCACCTTTTGGTTTTTCTCCCCCGTTGCCCCTCCTCGTCTTTGGGTTACTTTAAAGCACGCTCCACTGGAAGAAAGGCTGCCCAGTCCCAGTTGGGGGTGAAGCAGCGAGAGAATAAAACAAAGAACAACTCAACTCAATTCAGTAAGCTTCAATGAGGCTGGTATATTTAATGTGAGCCCAGGGTTAGCCCACAGAATTGTGGCAGAATGCAATATTCTCAACAAAAAAAGATGTGTTTAAGGTCGGGTAAGGCCCCATAAGGCTGTTGTTGGTGTTTAAGCAGTCCACTGAGGTATTTAGCACCAAGGGTTTCTAAACATTCCAGCTGAGAATTAAACCGCAGCTTTACAGTAGCTGCTTAAAGGTTTGGGGGGCTGGGAGCGTCCCCTCCCCCTTGTATTGAAAGGTCAACAAACAGTAGGAAAGATCATGTCATAACAAAGATGAAGTCACCTATTATTGAGTATAGTGACAGCTAATAGCACTATCAGAGGAACTAATCCAAGGTATTAAATAGTGTAATTGTTAAAATAATATCATGGTTATTAGAACACCCAAGCATGAGACATTCTTCATGTTATGTAACATGAAAGTTTTACAGGTGAGCTTAACTTTCCCATGACAGGCACTTGTTATAAATATGTAAATATTAGAAAATTGCCTCCGTACTACAATTTTCCTGTAGCATACAGAATACATTTTTGATATGCAGATGTAATGTTTCATGGCATTTACTAAACGACTTTTGGGTAATTATGCCAAGAGTTACACTCTTAAAAAGCTTTCATTCACACAAAATAATTTACTGTGAAAGTTGGTGTTGATGTTTTACTTTGTTCAAGCATTTTTAGTTTCAAGGATTTAATAAGACAAATCCACACAAAAAAGCACAGTTTCTCTAAGATGAATTCCTGAAACAGCTAAGGGAGGCTGAATGCTGATAGAATTAACTTCATGGAAACTTCAGCTCTAAGTTTGAATTCCAGTGTTATGAAACTAGATCTGGGCATAGATATCAGGTTTATAGAATTATTATTCAGAATATTAGAAAGAAATGCGGTCATCTTGAGGGAGTACAAATGTCACAAACACAGAAGAACCCTCAACATCAACAACATGCAAAGCTACCCGAATTCTCTATTTCTTTTAGCTTCCAGTAGTCAAGAATCCAGATCACAAGTTGTGTTATAGATGGTTAAAACCAATAGGATGCTTCAGATAGTCAGAGCTTGCAGGACACTTTAAAAAACAGTGCAGGCCTGGTGCGGTGGCTCACGCCTGTAATCCCAGCACTTTGGGAAGCCGAGGCGGGTGGATCACGAGGTCAGGAGATCGAGACCATCCTGGCTAACACGGTGAAACCCTGACTCTACTAAAAATACAAAAAATTAGCCGGGCATGGTGGCGGACGCCTGTAGTCCCAGCTACTCGGGAGGCTGAGGCAGGAGAATGGCGTCAACCGGGACGCGGAGCTTGCAGTGAGCCGAGATCGCACCACTGCACTCCAGCCTGGGTGACAGAGTGAGACTCCGTCTCAAAAAAAAAAAAAAAAAAAACCAAACAAAAAAACAAAAAAACAAAAAACCAATGCAAGGCGCACATCCATTGGCTCACAACTACCAATTAACCCTTCTTGTTATATAGGTAATTTATTCCTCTCAAAGGCATTAAATATCAGAGAAATCACAGGCCAAAACAGTAATTATCTGCAGGGAATCCAAAGGCTTGAAAGCCAATAATTCTGAAAAAATAAAAACAGAGTTCTTTTCACTCCATAGACTTCATCTTAAAACCTATAATAAGAGCCAGACACTGGCTGTGAACCTTTAAACTTCAAGGTGAAAAAAGAGGTTGCAGGAGGCAAAGGCAATAATCATGGGCTTACTACATAAAACTCTCTGGAAGTGGAGGTCAAAGACCAAGCATTCTGAGCACCCTCTCTATTGCACAGTGTCCTGATCCAACGTGGAAATGAAGGGCTGGATTGACCAAAAGTGGGAATGGGGGAAAATATTAAATTATGGAGCTAAAGAAGATGACAATGAACTCCATTTTAAAAGCCTAGCAGTTTAATTTGAATTTTTAAAGCTTGAGTGAAATAAAATAATCTTTTCTTGGATAAAAAAGTAATCACAGAATTTCTTAAATGTCATGGCAAACTCTTCTTAAGAAAAGCATTTATTCTTAACATCTCATCTCCTTTATGCTACATTCATATTTTATAAGGTCTAGTCTTGGAAATCTATAGCTAGTGGATTTGGTTTTTGAATATTTGACTATGATGCTCTCTTTTAATTGTACTTTCTCTTAATTGTACCCTCATTTATTTTTTACCTTTTTCCATATTTTTGCTGTATTAAAAAGATAAAAAAATGAAGGCCCTAACTCAACCCTGTAATAAATCATTTAAGTTGTATCTAGATATTCCTTGTAGAAATATATTAGCATTTTGTGTTTCTACCCTTTCAACGCATGGGTTCTTCATATTCTGTAGGGGGTCTTGACTTTTACACATTTACTACCAGTTTCATAGAAATTCATAGTGGTAACACCTACTTTTCACTTAACAAGGTCAAGGCACAAATCCACATGCCTAATTTAAATGATTCCCTTCTTTTTTTTTTTTTGCATCATTATAAATCCATACCAGATGTTAGGGAAGAAAGAACATAATTCCCCGTGGTTCAGTTGCTCTGACTTCCTCTGATGATTCTCTTGTGGACTTGGGAGAGCAGATTTGTGTTTTCTATAGTAAGCTTTCCCAATGCAATAGAACTTTCCAAGATTTCTGTTTTTGTCCTAAGTTAGGTTAATGTTAGAATTGGACGCAGCTGCTGTCCATGACGATCTAAGATACCAAATCAGGTCACTTTGCAGACTGAGTAAGAATAAGGTTCTTGGGTGATGTTTGTAGACAGCTGATAAACTTATGTATAAGAAATTGTGCAGCCCAGCTGCCATCCAGCAGTGACTGAGTGGACACCTCCTGGTATATCCAAGGGGTTCCAACTCCAAGAGATTGGGCTAGATCACTTTGATGCTCCCTTCCAATGCTGAATGTGGTGCTATAATCTGTCCAACTTAGATCAAGACATTTTATTATACTTAAGAGAGCACTTTATTTTCTGACTTTAGGTGTGCAACAAAATTCTTAAATTACATTTATTTTAGTAATTAAATATAAAATTGCCTGTATCTCAGCTGGCAGGAATATTAAAATTCTCATACAGCCAATGCTGAAGTGCCATTTTTAGCATTTCAAATCACTTAGCACATTTTAATTCTCTCATGTGTTCCTTTTTCAGGGGTTTCAACAGAGAAATACTGGCTACTCCTTTTCAAAAATGGAAAGCAAGAGCACAGATAATGAGAATGCTCCTCACAGGCTGCCTGCTCCTCAGAAGTCAGATACTGGACATTTTGTTATGTTAACTAAAACAGAACAAGAAACGAACAAAATGAAACTCCTCTTGGCGACTCGTGGACAGGTAGGACATCTCAGTGGCCATTTAAGCTACTTAGTCAAATAACTCACTTTCTACCCTTTTCTCTAAGTTGGTGACTCTCATCTTTCTGTTTTCATTCCTGCCCAAAGGTTGAATCATTTTGTACAACTCTAGTGTCACATGGAGCTCAGTAAACTTAGAATTAAACTCACTTGGTTTCTCCATTTGGTACCCCCATTGGGGTGTTTATTTCCTTCCAACTCAAAGGTTTTGCCGGCGTCTGTCCCAGATCTGTATGCCTGTCTTCCTTCCTGGCTCAGCATTTACAATTATCAGTGGTATCACCATTGTCTAAGTTTCCCACATTCAAAGCCCTCAGGCATTTTTAACTTGTTGCTCCCCTTCATGCTTCAAATTACTACATTCTGAAAATTTTTCCTTTACACTTAGTGCTGTGATGTTGTTCCTTTCTATTCCACAGTAATCAGACAGCCCCAGACACTTGTCATCCCTTACCTGAATTAATGCAGCAGTCCTTCAGAAGTTCTCTGTCTGCCTCTCCACTCTCTAATTCTGCTGCTAAACAAATGTTTGTAACAACCACTCCTCTGCTCAAAAGCCTGTAACGGCTCTAAATTTCCCAACATCATGCCTAAACTCTGCTGCTTGAGTTTCTTCCTCCATCTTAATTCTGGAATCATCTTTACCAGGATACCCAAGTCTTATTGCTGTGTAGCCTGGCCTGTTTTGGCATTCGTCTTGATTTTGCTAATTCTCAGCTTTCTACTGTGGTCCTTTCTCTTCCTGTTTACTTCCTCGAATCCTAACCACTGTTCAGCCTCTTCCCCGTGAGACTTTTCTACTTGTTTTCATTCACTTTGATTCCCTTTCATTTGTACAACTAAGTCGTGTCTTGTCTTTAGATTTGATGATCATCATGGCAGCTTAGGTAGAATGGAAAGAACCCTGGATTGAATACAGATAAACTTGGTTCCAAAACAGATTTCAACAATATATTAACTCTGGAGCTGGAACAAGTCCTTTTACCTCTCTGTGTCTTTCTTGCCTTTTCTATAAAATGGGGATATTAACAAATGAGATAGAAAATGATAAGAAATGTGAAAGCACTGGTGTGTAACAATATCATAAGTGTTATTTAAATTTGATTTCTTCAAAATTATTTTCAACTACTTTATGTCGTTTGTATGTCTTCTGAATTTGGCTTCTGGAGAGAGTGAGTATTGTGTTTTGTATTGCTCTTGCCTTCCAAAAGCCCTGGATATTGTTATGTAAAAATTTGTGGCCAATAAATAAATCTGGAATAAAACGTGTATTTTGGAAACTTGGCCCAGAGTTTTCCAACAAGATATGTGAAAGCTAGTTCAATCTCAGACTTTGAAAATACCAAGAGTAGAAAAAAATGAACAAACCACAGCCACCTAAGACTTAAGTCTTGTATAGAGACATCTCACGCACACGAATTCTTTGGACAAAATGTTACAACTTTACATAAACTCTTAGACCTGATATAAATATAAGATCATTTACTGAATAGTTCATCCAGTTTTCTTATAAACTAAATATATCAGTTGTAAAGAAATAAAATAAAGATCTGAAGACATCCTAACCCACCTCTACCCAGTGTAGTTTGTAATAAATATTTACTATTCCTTCATAGATTATTCTTTTATTTAGTTATTTGGCATATATATATATATATTTTAAACTAAGGGCAGGTGTTGTTTTAGCACTTTACAATTATTAATTCACTTTATCCTCACTATCTCTATGAGGCAGGCAGTGTATTATGGTTTTTTACTGACAAGGAAACAAATGCACAGAGGGCTGAGCAACATGTCGAGGGTTGCACAGCTAGGAAGGTTGGACTGGGATTTGAAACCATGTAGGCAACTGGCTCCCAGAGTCCCATCCTTTCAACCAACAACCTGTGGTGCTTCTTTTGAACCTTTTATGTTTTTGTACTTTTCTCCTGTTTGTACCACTTTCATTGACCCTTGAATGATAGCTAGCAAAGCTCTAGGATACCATAAATATTACTCACAGTAATAATACTCTGCTCTATGCCTTGACTTATTGGGTTGGAGGTGGGGCTGTCAAACTCTCAGAGGAAAAACCTTTACAGGTTTATGGGGTTAGATAATTAATTTCTCTTTTATGGGATACTAGAGGTTGTTCCTCTCATACACAGAGAGTGTTTTGCTTTGCCCCAGAGATTAAGAAAGGAGAATTGACTCAATTGATAGTCATTCTTCTGGTTACCACCAAGAATTTCAAAATGCATGTAAATGCAGTGTCAGAACAGAATTGCCTCAGGCAACATATTTCAAAAGGTGGATTTGATAGCACCAAATTATATCAAGTTGGCCAGTTTATTTAGTTCTATTTTGCCAGTACCAAACTAATTTCCTGAATTGTAACTTTAGATTAGAAGCAGTTTGGCAATTCCTGAGGAGAGGACTTAAAATGGCCAATGTGTTCAAATAGCCTATTTTTCTAGAACTTTCTCGCGTTTAGGTCATGGGTCATCATGCCACTGATGTCACATTGTTTCTCCTTTTTTTTCTGTTGGGATATTTCTACCTGCTTCTATTTCACAGTAATATGGATGCTGCAATTTATCACTCAGGTGCTCAGAGAAGTTACCATTACTTTTGATGTTGTTACAGTTTAGCAGGTTTCTTACCTCAGCCTAGTTAGTTTGAGCCTCTCATGTAGAAGGGCCTGCTAATTTTTCATTAGTCTTTGCAGTCACGTCATATATTCATAAGAGAACTGATATGGTTTGGCTCTGTGACCCCACCCAAATCTCACCTTGAATTATAATAATCCCCACGTGTCAAGAGCAGGACCAGTGGAGATAATTGAATCATGGTGGTGTTTCCCCCTATGTTGTTCTCATGATAGTGAATGAGTTCTCATGAGATCTGATGATTTTATAAGGTTCTTGGCTTCTCCCTTCACTCAGCACTGATTCTCTCTTCTGCTGCCTTGTGAAGAGGTGCCTTTCGCCATGATTATAAGTTTCCTAAGGCCTCCCTAGCCATGTGGAACTGTGAGCCAATTAAACCTCTTTTCTTTATAAATTACCCAGCCTTGGGCATAGCAGCGTGAGAAAGGCCTAATACAAGAACCTAGCTCAATGAGCCATTTTTGTCTGCAAAGAATTTTATAAGAAAATAGAGGCTGGGTGCAGTGTCTCACACCTATAATCCCAGCACTTTGGGAAGCTGAGGTGGGCAGATTGCTTGAGCCCAGGAGTTTGAGACCAGCCTGGGCAAGAGGGTGAAACACTATCTCTACAAAAATAAAAATAAAAATTAGCCAGGTGTGGTGGTGCATGCCTGCAGTCTCACCTATTTGGGAGACTTAAGTGGGAGATCATCTGAACTTGGGGAGGACAAGGCTGCAGTGAGCCATAATTGCGCCACTGCACTCCAGCCTGTGTGACAGAATGAGACCCTATCTCGAAGAAAGAAAATAGAAACACTTTTAATTGTAAGAAGTATTTAAAAACCCAGATTCTTGTTTTACAAATGTAGATTCTAATGGGGTTTTAAAAGTCACTATTTTACATTTGCTAAAAATCACCCATGTGTGTTATTGGTAGGTTTTCAGTCTAGGCCTACACTTTACTCTTCATAAAGATAAAAGGGGAGGGTTGATACCTTCTCATTCTTCAGTACATGGAAAGGCTGTTGCTTTCATTATTAAATATCTGTGTAATTCTCAAGGTAAAATGGATGTTAAAAAAAGCATAGCAGAGGGTATCGTTATCAGTCAGCAAACTCAGATGTGGAGGAAATATCACATTTCTTTGTTTCTTTGGGACAACTACCATCCATCCCCTATCCATCTTGTGAGCCTGACAAAAAGGATAGACCCAGATTGAGGGTTTTCTCTTTCTCTATCTCCTATGTTGTGCAAAAGCCCTGGATGCACTGCGGACTCTCTGACCATCACTGGCCTCTGAGGTAATTACCTTTAATACATCCATTCTCTCAGTCTGGATGTTCACCGCTGATCAGGAGGGTTTTTGTGCCTTACTTCTGTACCAGGAATCTTTGCCAAGCCTATGAGACCCCGTGTTTGCAGTCTGGTCTCATAAGCCACACCGAACCCTCCTTTCCTGATCAACCTGAGTCTTGACCTTTTTGCAAACACTACCATGGAACAGTGCAGGGATCCTATCCTCACAGTAGCCCCGGGGCTTTGGCCTCCTTGCAGTGCATGGGAGCTCTCCCTCTTACTCTTCTCAAAGCCATTTCTGTCTCTTCACAATAAGTTCAAACTTTTACAAAAGACATGAAGAGCAATTGTCTTCTGCAGCTTTTGCTTTTTGCTCTGTCACAAACCAACCTAGAGTCAAGAGAGCCCAAAATCTGGCCCTTGGTAGAAATGGCAGGGGAAGGAGGGTGGGAAAGATAAATGAAGAATTAAACCAAAATGATTCCTTGGTTAATAATTCTACCACCCTATGACGTAAATAAACAAATGCTTTTGTGCTAGGCTTCCCTTTACTTATGTTCTGTTATAACATTTCACCTCAGTCCCATGGGGACAGATTCATTGTCTCCATTTTACAGATTAAGTGTTCAGTTACCCTCCTACAGTAAGCCATGAGGCTGCTGAGGACTAGGCCAGAGTTTCAATTCACTGTCAGACTCCAGTGCTGATACTCTGTTTAAAAACATGCCACAAGTGTGAGACTGACCCAGTGTTTTCTTTCAGTTCTTTTCTTTTTGAAGAAAGTATTTCCATCCCTAGGGTATTTCTGCCATATTAATAATGTAAATGGAATCTGATGGTCTCTTTTGCCTGGGCTTCTGTGGGCTGCCTGCCTTCCTGAGGCATCACTTCGAAGTCCTTGAGAGGCTTATTCTGCTAATTCCTTTAGGGCAGAGTTTCCGCAAAAGATGCTTCCTGAAGGTGGTGTTTCAACCTGTGCTAGGCGAGTGTTCTTAAACGTCAGCGTGCTTCTTGATCATCTGAATGTTTGTTAGAACACAGATTTCTTGGCCTCACCCCCAGAGTCCCTAATTCCATGAGCCAGAGGTGGGGCCTAAGAATTTGCATTTCTAACAAGTTCATAGGGGATCAGAAACTAGTGGTCCAGGGAACACACTTTGGGAACCAGCATTCTAGGTGGTAATGGCATCTTTAATTTAATTTAATGGCATGAGCATGTGCAGTTCAGTAGAGTAAGATGAGTGTTCTCAGGCCTCCATTACTCAAGGGATTCATCTCAGCTCCATATTGCTAACTACTGTAGAGGTTAAATATTATCCAGTTTAAAAAGGTTTCTCTCCCACATAGATTATTTAATTTCCACCTATAATGAACTGTTCTTTAAGGACAAGAAACACACAAAACATAAGGATACTGAAATGCAACAAGTTTGAGGAGGAGTATAGAAATGATAATTATTCTGCAAATTTTCCTCAAGATACTCTTCGACAGTTGCATATGTTGTATTCATCTGATCAAATTCTTGTACAGGAACCAAAATTAGTTTAGTACTGTATTTAAAAAGCTAATGTTAAAGAGAGAAAATATAGCTTTCCAGTTGACTTTTCATTTACAACAGCATACTCCAGTGTAGTTTAATTTCTATCTACATTTAACTGTACTTATATAAAAACATGTTACTTTAAAATTGTGTTACTCAAGAAAATCATGCTCTTTACTATACAAAGTGAAGTTCATTAAATAACATAAATTTCTTGTTAAATGTGAAAAACTAAAAAAAATTGTTTATATAAAATAAATTATCAAAGAATTCATTAAAATGAAATATATAACACTAATATCACTAATCAAAAATAAAAATATACTACTCTTTAGGATACAAGATGCAAAAATTATTTATAATATTGCTAAGGATGCTCAAGAGGGTAAACAATCAGACTTCTGTCCTCTTAACACACCCTGAGCTCTGGCTACCACCCTGATGATTTTTCTTTGCTATCTTCTTGCCTCTCCCCTGACCAGGCATGCCATTCATGAGCATTTTTTATCTTCCAAATCCTCCTTCCATTATGAGAATGAATATTTTCTGCCTAATTAAATTGTGCTGAAATTGACACTTGTTTGTGTAAAGTGTATTTCTGCCACTGAATTGTGAGCTCTCTGTTAATCATCTTTGTGATCTCCTTATCTAACACAGTCAGTGTTACACTTTTAAAGAATTGGAGTGCCTTCAGGTTTATTATTTCATTGAATCCCCACAGCAGTTCCATAAGGGCGGTATTTGACTTCTACTGAAAGCAAAATGACTATAGAAAATGTCAAGATACATTGCATAGTGGCACTAAGGAGAATTGCAGAACTAAAAGGAAACCATGGCATCAAGCCAAAGCAAATTGACAAGCAAAATATAGGTAAAGACACAGGCTTCACAAAATGATGGTTGCTGCAGACTAGGGAAAGGTCATTCTTAGTAACTGGGGTAGCAAGGTCTTCTGGCATACATTTTGGGAGGATGTATCTATGGATGGAGATGCCATGGGTAGTGATGGTTTCTGTCATCTGTGAGGAAACCTGCCTGTCTTCTGAAGAACATTGCCTTATCTGTAAATAAACAGATTAATGCTGCACAATTACGAAGGGTTGGTTAGGACACTTGCAATGGGTTGGTTTCATTAGGATGACTTATGCTAACTAGTGCTAGGTAGAAGAGAACAAAATTATGCAAGTAAAAGCCAAGGCAAGCTAAGTTTATTACTTTTAAACTTCACCAAAGCAAGACTTTCGATATTTATATTTCTTTCTAATGCAGGGAGGCGATGTCCTGGCAAGAATCCTAGGATGCCCTGACTTTGTCACCTGTATGACTTTGAATAAACTTCTTCATTTCTTAGGACCTCATATTCAAAATGGATTAATGAAATCTGCTCTATATGGGGTCTTGTGAAAATAATTTGAGTCTGGGTACTGTGGCTCATGCCTGTAATTCCAGCACTTTGGGAGGTTGAGGTGGCAGATCACCTGAGGTCAGGAGTTCGAGACCAGCTTGGCCAACATGGTGAAACCCTGCCTCTACTGAAAGTACAAAAATTAGTTGGGCATGGTGGTGCATGCCTGTAATCCCAGCTACTCGGGAGGCTGAGACAGAAGAATCTCTTGAACCTGGGAGGCAGAGGTTGCAGTGAGCCAAGATCGACAGAGCAAGACTCTGTCTCAAAAAAAAGAAGAAAAACAAACTTGAAGTAACTTGTATTAAAGTAATTGTATATAAATAATATAAATAAAGCACTTGAATTATTTTATGCTCAAAATATAACACATTCTAATATCTTAAATTTATATTTCTATTGCTTTGTTTTGTTTTTCTTTAAATACCTACTTCTTGTAGACTGAATTTCTGCTCTGGTCCTCTGAAGTTCTTTCTAGGTTTATATTTGAACATAACTACATGAGTTCTCATGGTTGGGACCTGGCTACTGGCCTCCTCCAACACTGATAACTTTGTATGCTGCCTGCTATGAACTGAATTGTATTCCCTCAGATTTAATGTGTTTAAATTCTAATCCCTAGTCTTTCAGAATGTGACTGTTTCTGTATTTGAAGGTAGGGTCTTTAAAGTGGTAGTTGAGGTTTCATAAGATCATTGGGGTGGGCCCTAATCCAATCTGACCGGCATACTTATAAGAAGAGGAGATTAGGGCACAGAACCAGAGATAAAAGACCACGTGAAGACACAGAAAGATGGGCATCTGCAGGCCAATTGCACTAAAACCTTCATCTCAGACTTCTATCCTCCAGGACTGTAAGAAAATAAAGTTCTGTTGTTTAAACCATCTAGTCTGTGGTACTTTGTTATGGCAGCCCTAGGAAACCAACACACTGCTCATGTCACAATACATCAGCAATCTACCAAGATATACATTTAGAGTCTACAGAAGGAAGTTTTGGAGGTACCCACCTGTCTTGATTTTCTCCTATTCTCTCTTGCTGGGACCACTCTGTACTTTTCTCTTTGATATATTTGGTTTCTAGGCCATCTTTTCATTGAAACTTGAAATAGGTCCAGAGGATAAAAAGTCTGTCAACGTTAAAAAAAAATTTTCCCCAACATTATATAGTGAGTGTGAAACTAAAGAAACCCAAGATTTGCGGAAACTTCTACGGTCAAGGCAAAAATGTCCAGGGGTAGGAATAGGACAGATGGGACTATCCTGCAGAATAACAGCATCTTGTGAAGAGTTTACTGAAAAGTAGCATCATTAACTTTCAAAATCTACATCCAAATAATATTGTACAATTGTATAATAGTGTAAGAACTTAAACAATAACTTCTATTTCCTCTCTTCAATTCTTTGCACTATCATTACCATATGTTTCGCTTTTACACGTATTGGTAAATCACATAATATGTTGTAAATATTTTTGCTTTATTCAGTCAGTTATCTTTGAAAGAAATTATAAAATTTAAAAAGTGTGTACATTTACTACTTTTTAGCACTTTTCATTCCTTCGCGTAGGTCCAAATTTGTATCTGGTATCTTATTACTTCTATCTGATAAACTTCTTTTAACATTATTATAGTGTAGGTTTGTTGGCAATGAAGTTTCTCATTTTTTTTGTTTGTATGAAAGAAGCTTTATTTCTCTTTCATTTTTGGAAGATATTTCCCTGGATATAGAATTCTGGGTTGGCTTAAAAAATTTTTTAGTCCTTAAAAGATAGCATATTGTTTTCTCCTGATGATCATAGTTTCTAAAGAAAAGCGTGTTGGTATTGTTTCTTAGCATATAATTTATTTTTTTCCATCTAAATACCTTCAAGACTTTATCTTTTATTTTCAACAATTTGACCTATAATGTATCTATGTGTTCCCTTCCTCACTCCTTTCTTTCTCTCCTTTTTTCCTCTTTCCTGCTTCCCTCCCTCCTTCTGTTTCTATCTTTCTTTTGCTTTTCATCCTGCTTGGGGGTCTCTAATATTCTTGGATCTATAATTTGTTGTAATTTTTTAGCTTTAGATAATTCTTAGCCATTATCTCTTTAGATATTACTTCTGTTTTTGTTTTTCCTGTTTTTCACTCTATTTTTTTCTCTTTGTGTTTTAGTTTGGGTAATTTCTGTTGGTCCATCTTCAAGGTCACTCATTATTTCCTCTGCTGTGTTCAGTTTGCTGATACGCCTGTTGAAGGCAGTCTTCATTTCTGTTGCTATGTTGTTATCTTAGCATTTCTAGTTGGTTTAAAAAATAATTTCTGTCTCTCGGCTGGGATTCCCATCTATTGGTAAATATTGCTTACTTTTCCCACTAGATCCTTTAACAAAATAATCACATTATTATACAGTCTTTATCTAGTAGTTCCAACATTTGGGTCATCTCTAGGTCTGGTTCTGTTAATGACTTTACCTCTTGACAGTGCGTTTTTTTTTTCCTTGCTCTTTTGTGTCTTGTATTTTTAAACTGAATGCTGAATATGGTGTGCAGAAAAACACACAGTGAGGTCATCAGTATTTATATTTAGAAATGGGCATGTCTCTTCTTCAGTCAGAACATTAGTATGGGAGGTTTAATCAATAAGAAATAAAGTCTGATTTTTGTTGCTGCTATAGTTAGCTGTCTGTAGTGCAATACAGTCTCAATTCCTCCAGCATTGGGCTTCTTCTACCTTATTTACAGGGGGGCCCAGAGTCTGGAGAGTTTTCATTACTGTTCTTGCTCTACTAGCAGTTTTTAACAGGCCTTGCCCACCTGTGCCATAGAAAGTCTCCTCCTGTATTCTTTCCTCTCCTTTAATGGAAGACTGCTATTCTTGTTATTTAATATGAGATTTGTGATAGGAACAGCAAATTCTTGGTTCTACTGGTCCATCTTCATTCCTAGGCAAGTCTTGTGTGCTTGTACCTCAGTGTGGGGCTTCTCACTGTGCTTTGTATCAGTGGAGGTCTTGGGAAAGAGAATTTGCTGTCCCTCCTCCAGGGGTAGCAGATCTCACCATTGTATGAGTACATAAATCTGAGCCTGAGCAGATTTTATGCCTCTCTCTTAGGGACATACAGCTTTTACTTCTATTCCTTCTTCAGTGGTAGTGTACTTTTGCCTGCAGTCAGTGAAAAGAATGATACT
Source organism: Papio anubis (assembly GCF_008728515.1). Classification (NCBI taxonomy): domain Eukaryota; kingdom Metazoa; phylum Chordata; class Mammalia; order Primates; family Cercopithecidae; genus Papio; species Papio anubis. Next base: position 86,217,107 of record NC_044980.1, on the reverse strand, counting down.
CTTCCCTTAGTGGTCTTTACTTAGTTCAAGATACCTGATCATGGCATTTGTTGGGGGAGTTTCTTATCTCTTTGTTAGGGGCAGACAACTTTTATTTCTATGTTTCTACCTTTTCATTAGTGAGAAGTTTCTCCTCCTCCTCCTCTTCCTCCTCCTCCTCCTTCTTCTTCTTCTTCTTTTTTGCCTAGGACCTGGGACAAGGGCATTGTGGACACCTCTCCTAGAGACAAACAGTGGATCTTTGCCTGGACCCTGAGAGGGGGCAGGGTTTCCTGTCACTCTTCTAGAGACTGAATGCTTTTGCTTTCTATAAAATAAGTTGCTGAGGGTTTGGGGCCTCTACTCCACCAAGGGTGACCTCCTGCAGATTTTCTGCTTTGCTCCAAAGCTTTCTCAGGAGCATCTGGTATGGAAAAGAACTTCCAAGTGAGTGCAGACTCCTCTTCTATCTAGAGCTCCCAGGATTCCAAGCTTTCATGTTAGCCCACATTAGGCCTTCAAAAATTCGTTAAGATTTTAGCTTTCTTCTCACCCACTCTTATGTTTGCCACCTCTTTCCCCCGTGTTCTGCCAAAGGCAAAACAATTCATGCATCCTGTTTATCCTCAGAGAGGACTGTCACGTTTTAGAAGTCAGTTACCTTGTTTGTCTTTCCGATTCAGTTTTCTGGTGAGATGTAGATGACTCAGCTTTTTCTCGTTGTTGGAGTAGCAGTAATTTTTCTTGCAGCATTTACATCCTAAGCCTTACTCCAAATTTGGATTGGGATTTCAAAGGTTAAGTAGCAGACCAGCAAATAGGGATGGTAGGGCAATGGAAAGCATCCTGAATGAAGGCATAACATGTGAAAAGGTAGGGAGGCGAAAGCAAAAGTTTCTGTCTATGAGAAATGATTCATCTTTTCTAATTTATCTTGGGAGTCAATGGCAACATGGAATTTAGTTTATAGATATAATCCTACAACCAACTTGACTAGTCCGTATCTATCTGTGGGAGAGAAAACTGTATTTTTATTATTGAGGATTCGTTAGTATGGATAGACCTGATTTTGACTAATTTGGGGGGCTGTCTGAATTATCGTGCAGTAATTAGGTTGATTGCTGGGTATGGCTTATGGAATCAGTCTTGTTGGTCTGAGCATATAAATTATTTTTCAAAACCATTTTCAAAATTAAATTGAGGTTTTGGTAAGACACATAAACTGTTTGAGGCCAAAGTTTCAGTGTGACAGCTATATTCTTAAATTTTCACGTGTTAATTTACTTTTTTATGCATCTAAACCATTTCTTCCTAACCCAACTTAAAACAATAAAACAGCAGCAGTAGCAGCAGCAGCAGCAACAACAATGCCTGAATTCAGTTTTACCTTTTATTCTTTGACTTACTCTTAGGTTGGAAATAGTAGGCTATATATTCCATGTGACATGTGACATATAATTTGCTTCTATATTTAGACTTTTCTATGACTTTCCTGGTTAGTTATTCCGTATTTTACAGGGAACACTAAAATTGGTCCTGAAGACTGGTGGTTCCCAATAAAGAAATCAGGCACAGTGTATGCCTTTTTTTCTTTTTTTTTTTTTGAGATGGAGTCTCACTCTGTCACCCAAGCTGGAATGCAGTGGCACAATCTCTGCTCACTGCAACCTCCACCTCCTGGGTTCAAGCAATTATCCTGCCTCAGCCTCCGGAGTATCTGGGATTACAGGAGTGCACCACTATGCCTGGCTAATTTTTGTGTATATACATATATATATACACACACACACATACATATATATATAGGTAGAGATGGGGTTTCACCATGTTGGCCAGACTGTTCTCGAACTCCTGACCTCATGATCCCCCTGCCTTGTCCTCCCAAAGTGCTGGGATTACAGGTGTGAGCCACCGTACCAGGCCATGTATGTCCTTTTTAGGAAAATTTATTAACAAGATGATTCCAAAATGAAACATTTTGTTGTAGTGGATCGAAGATGGCTACAAAATCCTTGACATTTTTCCTGTTCAGAGGTAGGTCTGTGTCCCCTAGGCTTGAGTCTGGGTGATCTCTGTGACTGCTTTGACCAATAGAACATATAGAAGTGCTGCTGTGACAGTTTCTGGGTCTAGGCCTTGAAAGAAAGGTCTACTTCTTGCCTCTTGGAATTTCCTCTTTTGCAACCCTGTTCTACTGTGTAAGAAATGTAATGATCCTGAGATTGCCCTGCTATGAGGACGCCCAAGCTAGCCATGTGGAGAGGCAGCAAAAGAACTGCCCAGTATGAGACCCGTACTAATTTCTGACCTACAAAATAATAAAAAATAATAAAATGGTAAGTTACAAGATTTAGGGAATAATTTGCTCTGTAACAATAGAGAACTAGAACTTTAATCTTAAAAGCTTATATAAAAATGATGTAAACTTCTTAAAAAATCCTTATTTATAATCATGTAAAGTTAATTTCTGGCAAAATCTAGAACCTTCTAACTTGAGTGACTTGGACAAATTTAACATTCTGTTTGGGTATTTTTAACTATTCAAAAAATGAATTTGTATGCTTATATCAAACATAAATGTTAAATTTCTTTAGAAATGTATTCTTTGCTCTCTTTTAAAAAAATAAACTAAATGAGTTTGACATATTACAGTATTATGTTGTATTTTTCAGTAAAATGAAATGTAACAATGCCACAAATATGAATCTTTTCATTCTGTGACTGGTTTGAACAAGAATTGTATACTATATAACATGGGATTTAAAAAGGAGAATGTGGATGATAAAGAAATGCTGCCTCTTTTACTGATAGTGCTTTGGGCACAAAAGGAATAATTTGTCCATTTTATATGTTCATTTTATAAAGCTAAAATATCCAGACATATAGAGAGAATAATTATTTCTAGATTTCCCTCTTTGAATGGAAACATCAGTTGATGTCATATGTCCCTATCAGAGGTTATAAATTAAAATTTAGTTTACAATATAAGTGAGACCTTACAAAATATAGAACAGCATTTTCATGTGGAATTAAAGTTTTCCTAGAGTCTTCATTTGAAAAATTATTCTTAAGCATATAGGAGCTAATAAAGAACTGTTTTTATAAGGAGAATTTTTCTTTTCTTTTTCTGATATCTATGTCAATGGAAAAGAACCCCCCAAATAAATGGTGCTCCTTCCATATCGTGCAAATGTGATTCCAGAGCACATTTCTCTGTCTTAATCACCGAAATTATTTGGTTATCAAAGTCATGCACAGTTCATGATTTGACTTTCATCCCTTTCAGACTTATCCATGATATTGCTCTGGCCTTGAAAACATTAAAATGGCCTTTGTTTGATATTCAACATGTAATTTCAGAAAGACATGTTCATTTTTAAAATTGAGACTGAGTATTTAGTGTGATAGAAGAGTCTTAACAAGGCCCGCAAATAGAACCACATTTTCCAAGGGTGGGGGTAGGGGTGAGGATAGGTTGAGTAAACAATAAAATGGCTGAGGGTGTGTGTGTGTGTGTGTGTGTGTGTGTGTGTGTGTGTAGAGATAGCATGTGCAATTGTGGAGTGTGTATGTATATACATGTGCATGCATTCAACTTTCTTCCTTATAGTGGCTAAAAGACATTCTTTAAAATAGAGGGTATTTAGAAAAAAAAATGTTTAAAGTTCTTTTTAACATAATTATTCTAAATTTGCTAGTTTGGGAAATATCTTCCAATCAGCTGTTCCTAATAAAGGGGCAAGAGGCCAGATGTTCTGTGACAAATCAGACTTGTTTTGACCATGGGAGTTACAGAACCTGGTTTGGAAGCATCCAGACACTAAGAGATTAGATGTCACCTGCCCTCTGTTAACCTAGCCCTTCTGTATGAAGGTATTTTTCTACGTTAAATTCATATAAGAATAACATTGTTTTATGTTTTCAAAATAGAAATTAAGTGACTTTCTGATCAGTGTGTCCAGGCTTTCATGCTGCTTTCTGACATCATCAGTGAGTGAATAGTTTTTGTGCAATTTCTGCCTGTGGCTTCTCCTACAGAAGGAGTTGTATTTATTTGATTTCTTTTCTTGCTCTGGGTCTTGCGAGGCATGGTGATAGGGCTGGTGTGGAGGTCCTGACAAGTTGGGGGTTCCTCTGGATCAGGGCTTTGGGGACTCCTAAATGTCCTGGCAGGGTGTCCTAAACTAACATGGGTCTTAGGAGAGGAGGTGATTTTCAGAAGGCTCCACCATGCCAGATGACCCAAATTCACTCCATGAGACATAGTGTTCCAAGGGTTGTCACACTGTCCTTGACACTGAATAGACCTTAAATAGTATGAGAGAACACCAAGATTTCTCCTGGCCTCAATGAATAATCAATTTAATGACATTTCAGACTATAAAATTGATAGATATTTCGTACGGGAAGACATCACATACAAACTCAATTTATTAACAAAAACATCTTTTACCCTTGATCTTTTTCAGGACTGCTCTATTAATATTTGTGTTTACTACCATGGCACATGTATACCTATGTAACAAACCTGCACATTCTGCACATGTATCCCAGAACTTAAACTATAATAATAATCATAAAAAAATTTGTATTTACAATTCTGATGTTTGTGTGTGAAATAGTTTGCCATTATGCATTCTTAAGAATGCCTTCCCCAAATCTTCATTTCTATAGAACAAATGAATATGTTTGTGCCTCTGCCTAAGAAACCCTTTGAAATGACCTGGCTTGATACACCTCTAGCTGAAAAGTTGGTGAACCTCCCTGACTCCTAATCATATTACCCCTGCCCATGCTCCTGCTTCTATTTTTGCCATTTTTCTTGGTGCATTCTCATGACTGGTGCCCCCACATGATAAACTCGGCAACTGTGGTCATGCAATCAGACCACCGCCACCTCTTTAGCCTTATGCTGTCAGGAGTGTGCTCCAGGGACCAGTGACACTGAAGAATTCCACAGGTCATCCTCACTGACCTAGAAAACCGGAGAGGTTCTAGCTTTTGCCCACAGCTTGCGGCAGTGACACAGCTCTGTTTAGCACAGCTAAAGCATTCAGCAGCCCAAGACATGGTTAGAACGGCCACCTCAATGCCATGATGGTGTAGGAAGAGCAAGCCGTGTTCTTAAATGTAACACAAAAACCCCAAGTCACCCCAACTGCCACTTTCCCCTTTTGCCCTTTGATGACAAAGCTGTAATGCTGTGATTCTGTTGTGGGAAATACACAAATTATTTTCCAAAAGGTAGGAGTAAGCAAATAGCAGAGGCATCCCAAAGGACCTCAGCCAGTCAAATGTGGGTTCTCTTACTTCTTGTTTGCAGTTCCCCACTTTGATAAGAAAATCAACAAAGACACACAGACAGAGGTTAATTCCCTCGCCTGGAAGCTAAGCTGTAATCCAGGCTATTGTTTTTTAGTGAGCTCGCACTTGCTGGAGATATGTTAATGTCTTGATGAAAGGACAGGGAAATTATCACTCACTGATTTGTGTTTTTAAATTTGGAGTTTCTAAAGTAAGACTACTTAACGATACAGGCATGCCCATTTCCAGGACTGGATCTGCAGCTCCTGCATTTGATGTGTAACCTTGAGGGCTTCCTGTGAGGTAATTATCGTGCTGGGATGAGCTAATCTCCCATAGAAGAGTACACCTGCCTCATTCTGCTAACAAATAGGCCCCTGCCTTCTAAAGACTGCCTGAGCTGACTTATTATATCTCCCCCATCAGCAGAAAGACTCATATCATCACTGGGCCAAAGGTGAATTGCCTAGAGACAAAGTTGGAATGAATTTTTTGCAGTCCCATTTCACCAGACATTCAAACCACTTCATTCTGAAGAGCAGAGACCTTTAACTCTGTCACATATTTATATATGCTTATAAGGCCAGGGAAGGGTCTTTCTGCAGATCTGCTCCAGATGAATGCACCAAAATAGTATTCCAGAAGAAACCATGTCTGCCTCACAAACCTTTGTTCCCCAATGTTAATACTCTGAGAGAAGAGAAATACAGTTGCTGGCTTTTTTTTTTTTTTTAGTTTACTTGCATTTTGGAAGTTGGATGTGTATACATTTGTCACGTGGTAATGGGCACAGAATTTCAAGTCCAAATATAATATGGAGTTGTGGTAGGAGTGAGGGCTACATGAATGTCCATTTAATCCTAAAAAATGGACTTTTTAGTTGATGTCTGTTTTCCATATAAAATGTGGCTTTGTTTTTTTTAAAATAGTTTTTCTTATTCCCTACAGCAAAAGAGGCTAATATTCATTTAAAACCCAATAACAATTAAAACCCCCAATAACAATTAAAACCTACAATGAACAACTGCTCTAGCTTTGTTTATTGCATGCATAAATAATCATACTTCAATGAACATGTTAGTATCTATGATCTCTTCCCGGATTAAGGTTGCCTCGAGACTGCTTGCTTTGGCTACTGTAAATGTGACATGAATTACGCTCAGGAAAATGTGTCTAACATGCTGGGTTTGAAGTAAATTATTTTCTTCTAATATACCTACACAACTGTCACAAGGAATTACACTGCAGATTTAGTGATGTTAAGTGTCAATTGTAATTTGGTGACAGCCATTTTATTGGCTATGCATACTGCTCTGCTAGGACTGCTTCTCAGTATGGAGGCCACCGTATCATTAAAAACCAGTGATCCTTCACTGATGACATAATTTGACTGGCAGAGAGAGGAGCAGAGAGGGGCTTGCTTCCACCTGCACAGAATCTGCTGTATGTCAGAGATGAATTTGCCTTCAAATTAGAAACAGCACTGCAGATGAGGGGCTGTGATTTTGCTTGAGTTCTTTTAAGGCGTTTTTCTGGAATGGTTACTGAGCAGCTGATAGAAGTCTCCTTTAATATGTCAAACATATATATTATGCAGCCTGTAAACATTTCAAATATTTTTAGTCATAGCTTACAGTGAGTTATCTATAAAACAGCTTCAGCTGAATTGAGCCACATGTGTTTCTGCACACTCATCCATCCATTCTTTTGTCTATAACTTTGTCTTTGGCGTAGGTTTCAAGAATAAAATTTATGTGATAAAATGGTAACCAAAGAGGAAAAAAAAAAAAAAAAACCCTAAAACCCAACCCAACACATAAAAACAAACCCTAACAAAAAACAAGCAAGGTTTCATTTCAGCCCAGTGTTTCAGCAGGTAGGATAAATCACTGGAGCTATGTAAAAATTACAGTAAGAACAGAACTATAATCATACATTCTGAAAATTTTATAAACTGACAATTCAAGTTATGTGTTTTATGCTAATATACATTGTGGTAGGTTCTAATAAACTGTGACTCACTCATAAATAGTAGGAAAGCTGACAGCATTCACACGCGAGCACATACATAGACTCACACACACTCCGCACTTATGCAGGAAACAGGAAATAGATTCCGATACTTGCTTAGTGAATTTAAATCAATATAGCTGCATTCCATTTTCAGTATTTAAATTAAAATTTTTTTGCTGCAAGGCACTGTAAGGAACAAAGCAAAGTACCTTAAAAGAAAGTGTATCCCTCGTAATTTTAGCTCATTTCACACCTATTTGACAGCTGCTCTTAGCCAATTGGTTTCATTGAAAATGCTGAGAATATTCACCTATTAGAGTCCTGCCCTTCCATGTGGGGACCATTCCTCTTAGATACACTTTATTAGCTTCCAACATGGAAAAACAACTTTTTCTCTCCTCATGTGACTGACATTTACCACTATTTTCCTCTTCTCTTAACACAGCATTATTTATTTATTTATTAAGAAAAGAAACTTTCCAGAACAATAAATAGCATAAATTATTCAGCCAACTTCAGTCCAGCCACATAAATCATACTCAAGCAGACAAGCTACTTGTGACAAATGCTTTGTCTAACAGAAATATACCACTGAAGGTTTAATCAGAGGCTCTAAACATTTCAGACTTCCTCACTTTTATTCTTGGCCAGAAATTCTATTTCTCCATCTACAGAGGCTCTTGAGAATGTTCTTTTTTCTCCCATGAGAATATCGTGACCATTTTCATCCACAGTAGGGAAGAGGGTGTTAATAAAAGTGCACTTTTCTGAAGAAAAATTCAAATAGGGGTTGGCAAATCTTCTAAATTCTTGAAAGCATATTTCAGGGCCAACTGTGGCTATGTTAATAGCTTTTCACATGATAGGCCATCAAGTCCTACTTTTCTTGACTGGTCAGAGGGTTCCCACGTTGACCAAAGAAAAAGTAAATAATTTGGAAGCAGAATTAATCCAGTCTAGCTGGCAAAATCGGGAGACAGGGGTTCCTCTTTCGTCTTGTCATGGGCTCTTAAGGCTTCTGAGACTTCAGTTGTTTTATCTGAAGCTTCCTCCTTTACTGCCTTATTAATATAAATGGGATCCATAAAAATGCTTGATTATACCATGGTAGGCTAAAATATGCCCATAAAAATTCTTTTTTTGGTAAGCTTCAAATAATGGTGATTTTTTTTTTTTCCAGTAAGAGGAATGAAATCTTAGTTCCCCTAATACTTTAATTGCCAACTTTTTCCTTTCATAATGTTTAACCAATTCCTGGACGGTCAATGATTCAAAGCATTTATGTTACTGGGGACATGTGCTATTCAAAAATACCTTGAAACTTTATACACACACACACAGAGTAAGTCCACGTGTGATTTTGATAACCATTTACTCTGAGGGAAAGGAGATTGGGTTGTCTACTTTTAAACCATTATGAAAAATTGGGAGAAAGTGGGGATAAGCTGGCAGTGGCAATGGCAGTGGCAGAGCATTCAGGGATTGTGGTCCGGGGGTACAAAGGCAGGGAACTTGTCACAAAAAAATGTGTCTACACCTATGATACCCCCACCGTTGGTGTGGGAAGGCAGTCTCAGCAGGCCAGCACCCCCAGCATGTGTGAAGGCACCCTCAGGGACCCCAGAAGGAAAGGCACCACCTGGACCTCCCTGGGGGCCTGTTTCTGCAGTGGTTTCTGGATTCAGCCTTGCTTGCCTTACAAGCTCTGAGTGAATTGTGGCCCAAGCAGCTGTGGCCATGGCCCACGTGACCAAGTATTTGTTTCTGATGCACATGTGGCATTTTGCCATAAAAAGGTACAGCACATGGATCTCCAGAGGAACATGCATCAAGTTTATTTTCTGACTAGTAAATGAATAAATTTTTCTGACTCAATTGGGAATGAAAGGAAAATAACCTGCCTTTGGAGCTATCCCAAGATCTGATTCCTTTGGAGCGGTTCATGTAATTTAACAGCAACAACCCAGTCATCAGAGAACTGCAGCATAGTATATAGCCAACTATAAGCCTTGCAGATGAGGGAACTCTGGATCCACAGGGGCTAAGAAGAAGTAGGTAGCTTTGAGCAGTACTCGGTGAGAGAATTTAGCTCAGGGAAATGTCAGTAAAATTCCCAGCATCCTATTTTAGATAGACACATTTAAATCCCCAGGTTTTTAGAAGATAATAGTAGAATGGACTCTTAGAAATACTTTGGTTGTGAATATTGTCTGTCCAGAGTTTGTGTCAATTTGGATATATTTGTCATCTATTTTATCACGGTTAGTATGAAAGAAATTGGGGAAAATCCATAGTAGCGTAGTGAAGATGCTAAAGAAGTCAAGTGCAAGAATTGGGATCTTATCCCAATAAGATTTCAGAATTTTTTAAATAAAAGGAAAAAAGTCAGTTCAATGCAGAATTTTACGAAGTTTTCAGTGAACAGCTGCTCATTCTGAACTTCATTTCTCTTAACCAAGACATCGCTGTCCATAAGTAGGGTGAACCTATGTCCCAGTTTACCCAGGACAGTCCAGTTTATGTCTAATGAGCAGGCTTAATTATTAAGAATACCCCCTTTTATTCTCAAAATTGTCCTGGTTTGGGAGATAAATTAGTCACCCTAACCATAAACAAAGCTCTCTCTGAAGTTAATAGATTTATATAAATGATGAAAGCTGGAAAAATTTGATTTGTTTTTCAAATTTGTTCTTTTAAGTCATAGATTGAGCAGGCAGGGTATGTGGAGACCAGAGCAAACCATGCCTGGGTGAGAACACGCCTAGGCCCTGTGTCTTTCTACCAATTGCTCTCATTCTGTTTTGTATTTTTTCCTCAGAACTTCTTTGAGGATATTTTGAAATGTTTTCAGATAAACTATTTACGACTTCCAACAAATTTCAGATTTTCTTTATAAGTTGTAATATTTAGAAAAAAAACCCTGAAGAACTGGTTTTTATGACTTGCTTAAATGTTTGTAGAGAGTTGGAAATGGAATCAAACTTAATTTCACTTCATTGTGAGAATTATCTTGGGTCGTATGTTAGACTAGATTCTAGTCTTCTGAGGGCAATCAACAATGAATTATAAGTAGGGTATGACCAACAGATTCATTTTTTATATGGCATAGGAGAAGTTCTGGTTCTGCCAAAGTTAAAAAAACTGCCAATGAGTTAACTTAAGAAACAACATGATTAAAAATATTTGTAAACAGGGACACTACTTATTTTAAAATACTTGAGCAAGATTTTTCATAAAATTGGAAATTTCAGTTAATCATACTACTTATGTTAATTCCCTAGATGTTAAAAATTACACTTCATTGCTTGACAGACTTTTATGATTAAATACATGTTGGTTAATGTAAGGTTGCTGTAAATAATGATTTTTTTTGTGTTTTTCCCCCCCCCAAAGCGTGCATTAAATTAATTACTTTAAAATGCATACATGAAGTGATTCATTCAAGGTCTTTGGGAAAACAGGAAATGTGGAGTACTGGTATGTTTTGTTAGGAATATTATCGTCTAGTTTGGTTCACTTATTTTCTGTGTAACAAAATTCTAAATTGTTAATTGAGGAAACACCTGCTTTACCTGATTTTCTTAAGTGCACTGGATGGATACTGAATGCCTTGAAGCAAAAGTCTTATTAAACCAAGGATCCCATGATATGGGCTACAATGGATGGATTATTGCATCCAAGAGAATATTATACTAAAACTTCACTGCATCATGGTCCTCAGGGACTTTGCTATAGAATTACTTGTAAATTGAACCATTTTATAAAAACATCCTTCTGATGCTTCAGAATTTCACAGAATTGGATCAGAAGAGATACTTTGTTATAGATAAGAAATTGATTGGAAGAGAAAAGAAATATTAGAAACAAATGGCCATTTCTTGACGTGAAAAAAGAAAAGGAAATGACAGGCCACATAGAGCCCATTTTATTTAACCTCTCTATAAACTGCCTGGAGAAACTCAAATGATAGAAATGTCCAAACTGTGTGCTGTCATTTTCTTGGCCCAATCACCATGTTATACTCCTCTGGCATAGCCATAGGTGTGTGGGCAGCATGGGACCTGAGCTATCCCAATAAGAGGACTTTGAATACTGGACTAGAAACACTTTCTCTGAAAAAGTTTGAACTTCATTTATAGCTGAAGCCATCCGACTTCCCCCACGGGAAGCCAGCTTTAGAGTAGTCTATCGGACACTTTTAGGGTAATGTTACTGATAAAATTGCTGTGAGGATTTAATATGGAGATGCTACACTGTGAAATTTTCAAGCTTTATGATGACTTGAAAATATGGGCTTTTGGTCAATAAAAAGTCAAGCTCATGAGAACAGGTTGAAGGAAGATTTTACAACCTAAGCAAGTAGCTCTTATGAGCAACGACTCAATACATCTTTGTTTTCTTTCTCCATTGCTGATCAGTTTCCATTCTCTGATTTGTCTCCACCCTTTCAGTTTGATACATGGATTGGTTTCCCTCTAGGTTCCATGGCCCAGCGCTTGGGAATTCCCTATCTATCTACCAAGGGGCATGAGAAAACCCCATTATCAACCTTCACATGTTACTGTGGCTGATGAGTGAACAGTACCCGGCTATCTCATGTTATTAGAGCAGTTTTACCTAATCACAAAGTAGCTGGACATTCCAATCATTCCTTAGTTAAGTACAAATTTCCTTTGAGGAAAACCAGATTCAGAGGCACAAGCTGTGGGAGCTTGTATATTCCAGAAATGACCACAACAAGATTTTCCCTTCAGCATGTTTTCCAGAATTCTGCCTGTATTAGTTCGCTTTAACGCTGCTAATAAAGACATACTCGAGTCTGGGCAATTTACGAAAGAAAGAGGTTTAATGAATTTACAGTTCCACATGACTGGGGAAGCCTCACAATTATGGCGAAAGGCAAGGAGCAGCAAGTCACACCTTACGTGGATGGTGTGGGCAAAGAGAGTGAGAGCTTGTACAGGGGAACTCCTTTTTATAAAACCATCAGATCTTGTGAGACATATTCACTGTCACGAGAACAGCACGGGAAAGACTTGCCCCCATGATTCAATTACCTCCCACTGGGACCCTCCCACAACATGTGAAAATTCAAGATTACGTTTGGGTGGGGACACAGCCAAACCACGTCACTGCTACTCCCCCAGCAAAAGGCAGAGTCTAGGTCTCTTCCGCTTGAAGCTGGATGGGCTTTTGTGACTGTTTCAAAAGGAATAGAGTATGACAAAAATGATGCTATGTGATTTCCAAAGCTAAGTCAAAAGGAGGGGAGACAGCTTCTGCCTGACTTCCTCCCTATGGATGCTCTCCATAAGAACCCAGTCAGTATGCCACAAGGAGGCCCAGGCTATGTGGGGAAGAACCTGGGCTCCCACCAGCCAACAACTGGCACCAACTTCTCGCCCTGAGGGTAAGCTCTCTGTCTTGCATGTGGATCATCCTGCCCTCCATTGGGCTGCCCCTCCTAATGCTGTGTGGAGCAGAAATGAGCTTTCCCTGATGAGCCCTGTCCAAATTGCAGATTTGAGAGCAAAAATAAATGATTGTTATTGTTTAAATCATTGTTTTTCGTGGTTTGTTATGCAATTGATATTAATCCCCACTAGTGTATGAGGTCGTGCTGCCATCACGCCCACTTTCTAGAGAGGAAACAAAAGCATCTCAACAGGTGAGTAACTTGTCAAGGCCACCCCAGTGATACATGCTAGAGGCAGCTTCCAGAGCTGCCCCCACAGCGCAGCTTTTCACAGAGGGTAGAGCACTAGTGTATCAGTTATGACTCACAGTATGGTGGTGAATAGGGTGAACCACTGGAATTTGAGCATATAAATAGTGCAGAGCACTGCTCTTGATCCTGAGGGAATCAGTATGGAACAAAACAAACAGAAGTCCCTGCCCACGTGGAGCTTCCTTTCCAGTGTTTTGGCGACAGTAATAAAGAGCCCTTAGCATATGCTATGGTTTGAATATTTGTCCTTTCCAAAACTCATGTTGAAATATAATTGGCATTGTAACAATATTAAGAGGTAGGACCCTTAAGAGATGATTAGGCCATGAGGACTTTACCCTCATAGATAGAATTAATGCCATTACAAAGGGCGAGTTTGGCCCCCGCTTGTTCCCTCCTTGTCCTTCCACCTTCTGTTATGTGATTATATGGTGAGAAGGGCCTTGCAAAATGTTGGTGCCCTGATCCTGGACTTCCAAGTCTCCAGAGCTGTGAGAAGTAAATCTCTGTTTTTTATAAATTACCAAGTCCCATGTATTTGGTTATAGCAGCACAAAATGGACTAAGACAGCATATAAGGCATTTAACACAGCGCCTGGCTCATAAATGAGACATGAAAATTGGTTATTGGTATAATTGTTGAACATTAAGAGAGTGTGGTTATTATTTGTGATCCTCATGTTATGAACAGTGCCACTTGTCCATTTTAGCAGTCAAATAGCTTGGATGGGTAACAACATTTGATTTGTGTGAGCAGAACGTGAATTTGAAACTGACTGAGATCATTCTAGCAAGTCATATAGTACTGGTATTTAATATTCAAATGTTATATGATGGCCTCTAGGACCTTGTGGACCTATAAAAAGGGGATTATAAAAATAATTTTATAGATATTAAAAAAGAAACTTCAATAGAAAAATAAAGTAAAATCTAGACTATCTGTTGTGTAATGGTGGGCAGGGACTGTGTTGATGATTGAAGTCAACAGATAGTTCTCAGCTTCCCGGTCTGTCAAATCTTTTCCCAGAGCTGATAAGCAGCAAAATTGGCTGGTTTAAATTTCACTTCCTTTTATTGCTCCCTTGGAGATGCTAATGAATAATAGACAAGGAGAGGCAGAGAACTCAGGTAATTAGTCTGTTGTGGATATTTAGACTTGGAAGATACCTTTGCGACTCCTCTGATCTAGTTGCCTCATTGCAGAGTTTAGGAAACTGAGGCTTAGAAGGGCTAAGTATCCTCATGACACGTGACTGGTGAGTATCGGAGTGGAAACAAACTCTTGAGGCTTTGACTTCTGGTCCTGCACTTTATAGCTTCTCCTGATATTCACTCAAGCTTCCCCTCTCTTCTCCTCTCCTCTCCTCTCCTCTCCTCTCCTCTCCTCTCCTCTCCATGTTTTCAATTCTTAATCATCTGGGGCCTATGCACAAGTAACTAAGTGAAATTAAGATTTCTTTTTTAATATAGTGGTCAGTGAACAAAGGACCAGAAAGGAGCCAGGATTTTCCTTTAGCCAGAGACTAGGAAAACCAGTCTCTGTGCACGTGCTTAGGCAACTGACTCTCCCTGGAGTGCCCAGTGCCCACTTTATTCTCACCCACCTCCTTCCCCACATAAGGAAAGACTGTTCATTCTCATAGTCTGACTGTGATGCCATGAAGTCTTCTCTGACCACCTGGCTGAGCTATTGAGATGATTTCTTTCTCCTTCTATCTTGTATTACAGCCCCACATAGTTGCTTCTATTCTAAATTGTAAGCTCCTTTAGAGTAGACAGGCATTACAGCAGATGGGATAATGTAGTAGCAGCCATGACTACACCAATCTGTACGTGATATGATATGTATTGCATGTTCTTCCTAGTTTGGTAAGAAGTTTTCAACATGTCCCTCTCAGCACTTTGCAGTTAGCCAGCTGTATGGTATTGTCATATTTTCAGAGTGCTAGTAGCAAGAGTAATGAGGTAATGGGGGAAAGTACTTTTTTATCACACAATTACTAATATGCAGTTAGCATATTAAATGATTGAATTTATTCACTTTGTAAACACTTATATCACTTACTAAGTAAAAGAAAGCATGTTAGGCTCTGTTTTAAATAAAAAGTAGAATAAAATTACAGAGTCTTTTCTACTAGTGAATAATAATATGTTCAAACCTTATTTTCTATAATGCTTTTTCTATCCCTTCCAGGAAGGAGATGGAAGTCGAAATAGGAGTTGGAGAGGTAGGTTGTTGTAATTTTATTTCCCTTTACAGCCGCTCATTGGAAACAAATGTAGAGAAGCAGCTGTGCTTGTGCTTGTGTAACTTGTAACATATGCAGCCAGGATTAAGAACTGAGCAGCCAATGCTTTAGGGTTATCCTTTCTTTTTCTTGCCATTTTAGGCATCAGAACCTTGATTTCCATCGTCATTTGTGTCCACCTAGCTCAAATATCTAACTGAAACAATATTTGAAAGGGCTATAAAATTATACAATTATAAAGAGAGTTAAAACCTTAATTGAAAAAAATAGACCCTACACAAGAATGTGTGTGTGTGTGTGTGTGTGTATGTGCATGTATTCTGAATATTTGAGATTAACTTAATTTTTCTCCACTAGGAACTAGTAAACTAGTAAAATGTAGTTTAGAGAATTTTTTTTTCTTTTCTTAGATGCTCTAAATTTATCTTGTTTTTTGCCCAGTTGTATTAATTAGGTTACTCCAAGAGTCAAATACACAAACATTTCAATAAAATGTGGTAACTTCTACAATTGAGATGTATATAAAGATCACAGGGAAGGAATCCTGAATTTGGCCTGTGGGAACCAGAGCAATTTTTTCACAGAGTAAACTTTCAGTGGAGCGTTGAGAATGAGAAGGTGTTTTCTATATGTGCAAGTGGGAGTGGGGAATCTTAAATTGAGTGAATGGCATTGATTCAATTACTTACCCACTGAACAGTCATTTATTGACCATCTTCTACATGCCAGAAACCTCTACATGTGGTGGATGCTGTGGATACAAAAACGAAGATATAGTCCCAGATATCAAGAACTTGCTTGGGGAGAAAGACACAAATAGATGATTATAAAATAAGATTGTGGGCCGGGTGCGGTGGCTCCCGCCTGTAATCCTAGCACTTTGGGAGGCCGAGGTGGGTGGATCACGAGGTCAGGAGTTCGAGACCAGCCTGACCAACATGGTGAAACCTTGTCTCTACTAAAAATACAAAAATTAGCCGAGTGTGGTGGCGCCTGCCTGTAATCCTAGCTACTCAGGAGGCTGAGGCAGGAGAATTGCTTGAACCCAGGAGGCAGAGCTTTCAGTGAGCCAAGATCATGCCACTGCACTCCAACCTGGGTGACAGAGTGAGATTTCATTTTAAAAAAAGAGTGTGCATGGATGCTGGGTCAGTGGCTCATGCCTGTAATTCCAAAGCTTTGGGAGACTGAGAAAGGGAGATTGCTTGAGACCAGTGTTCAAGACCAGCTTAGGTGACATAATAAGATCCCATGTCTACAGAAAAAGTTAAAAATTAGCTGGGCATGGTGGCATGTACCTGTAGTCCCAGATACTCAGGAGGCTGATTGCTTGAGCCCAGGAAGTCCAGTCTGCAGTGAGCTATGATTGCACCATTACACTCCTGCCTTGGTGACAGAGCAAGACCTTGTCTCAAAACCAAAACTCAAAAAACAAACAAACAAAAAATGTATGCTCAGAGAATCAGAGGTATAAAGGAAAAATAAAAAATGGAGTGAAGGTAGGTGAAAGCCAGCTTGGTTTGGTATGAATATACCAATTTATGAGGAAATTTGAATGCACTTAAGAGATGGAGGATTCTATAGTGTCTTTGATGGGAAACTATTGAGAAATTTATGCAGTTAGATTTGCTCTCATTTAATATAACAATATCACTTTCAACAGTGTGAAGGGGACAGACACAAGATATGAGACAACTGCAGTAATTCAGGCAAGAAGTAATGTACACCATGACTGGCAGAAGCAGTGAAGATGGAGAGAATAAATAAAATCTTTTATTCACTGATTTGATATAAGGTTAAAGGAGAAAAATACTTACAGAATAAATATAAATAAATGCCAGGGTTCAGGTTTTGCAATGGACGAGAGACAGAACATGTAGACCAAATACAGTCTTGAAACGAAGATGATGTATCAATATCCTTTGGCATTTTCAGATGAATATAATCGGAGAAATTAGAGTTAAGAGTCTGAAGATCAGAATAGTGCTATGATTAATTTAGGTTGGGGAGGTAGAAGAGAGCTGGTGGTAGATGATAACACTGCTTGATAAGTGTATGTAGGATGAGAAGAAAAGAGAGACAAGGATAGAATTTGGAGAAGCTTCAGAACATAAAAGGAGGGTAGGAGATGATGAGCTTAAAAGGATGCTGGAGAGCAATAGCCATAGAGAGGAAGAGAAAAAAGAGAGTTTCATGTTAGAAACCGTGAGAGGACAGTGTTTCAGTGAAGGATTTAGCAATAATATTAGACTCCAGAGGGATCATGGAAGGTAAAAGCTAAAACTATTGGATATTCTTCCCCACCTCCCCCGCCGCATCAGCAAGTGTTCAGGCTTTATTTACAATGCTAACACTGCAGGGGATGAACAGCCTCCATCTGGGCCTCTCTGGTCAAAACCACCTTTTTTGGCCGGGCGCGGTGGCTCAAGCCTGTAATCCCAGCACTTTGGGAGGCCGAGAGGGGCGGATCACGAGGTCAGGAGATCGAGACCATCCTGGCTAACACGATGAAACCCCGTCTCTACTAAAAAGATACAAAAAAAAAACTAGCCGGGCGTGGTGGCGGGCGCCTGTAGTCCCAGCTACTCCGGAGGCTGAGGCAGGAGAATGGCGTGAACCCGGGAGGCGGAGCTTGCAGTGAGCCGAGATCGGGCCACTGCAATCCAGCCTGGGCGACAGAGCGAGACTCCGTCTCAAAAAAAAAAAAAAAACCACCTTTTTGAGTCAGAGGCCCAGGCCCAGGCCTCCCAGGTCATGGTACTCTGCCCTGAAGCCAGAGAAACTGATGGACTGGGGCGCCAGGCTGGGCAGGTTCATGAGGCAGGCGGTCTGCATGGCAGTTAAGTCAGGTACAGTCACCAACAACCAAAGCTGGGGGTGCTGCCACAAAAGTAGACATGTGGGCATGCTGGGAAGAAGAACGGGTCAGTTTTGCAGAAGGGGTAACAACCTAGGGTGTCAGGGGTTGTGGGCTGATGTGACGGACCCGCAGGGTCCACTCCAGGATCTCCAAGTGATCCTCCATGCTGCTGTATCTGAAAATGTCACACGTTCTGTCCCGATGTCCCCAGGAATCTGACTCCATCAATGGTGGCCTGGTAGGGTTTGATGACTAGCTGGAGCATGGAGTAGGCAGTGGCCAGCGGGAACATGCAGGGGTGGAGGGGCTGCTGGGGGAGTGTGTAGTTGGTGGGATCAAACTCGCCAGGCATCACGTCCACCGGCACTGAGGGGCTCAGCTGCAGGAGAATCTCATCCAGCATCTTCGTGACCTCCACGCTGGCTGCCTGGGTTTTCTTGGTGAGGTACTTGGCCTTGTTGATAGAATCTCTGCTGTAGGTGGTGTGGCCGAGGGGGTTGCTGGCAAGGATGACCCAGGAGACCTGGGCAGCGCTGTACTGCTCCCCTTCGTCCCCAAGCTGCCCCGTCACCACGTCCACCGACAACTGGATGCCCAGCGATCTCTAGCCCCCACCTCCACCCAGGCCCAGGCCAGACACCAGCAGCAGGAACCTATCTGTGTCAAGCGGGGGTGCGGGCTTCTGGGGAGTGAGGTCAGCAAAGCAGTGGTCTTCCATCAGAAACTTACCGTCGTCTCTCACGGAGCCAAACACGGCCCTGGTTACAGGACTGGCCCTGTAACCAACTTTGACACGTCAATAGTGCCTTTTAGTTTGATACGCTGCAGTTCATCTTCCAAGACCAGCTCGTGGATGTATCTGGGTGGATGTATTTGCTGCGAGGAGGCTCGGGGAGCAGGTTGTGCTCCTAGCTGATCTCCCGCAGGATGGAGGGCTACAGCTGCATGGACTTGAACAGAGTGCCCGCCAGACAGCACTTCTCCCGGGGCTGCAGCTGGCACAGCTTCTTCACTCCCACTCCACTGCCCCAGTGCTGCTGGGCCCGGTTCTCCTGGAAGGGTCTCATTTGGATGAGGCGGGTGGCATAAATATGGGAGTACTGCTGGCTAAAGCCGTGCTCTCCGCGGGACGCGCCCCATCCCCAACTATTGGATATTCTAAATGGATCATTGATGGATATGATATAAGTTCCTTTCCGTAGAATTCTGTGCACTTCTGTTTATTCCTTGACCCATTGTGACTTTCTGTGTGTTATAGTGGGTCAAGGAATAAACAGATGTGCAAAGTTGAGATTTTGAAAGTGAATTTTCTTTCAAGTTATAGAAACTTGTAGGCAAACAGAAGAGCATATTTAGGGTAGTGCCTATGGGGTGTTTGCATGATTAAAGAAGACTCTTAAAAGATAGGGTGATGATGTTCATAGGTTTGCATAGTGAGGGAGAAGGAACCGTGGAGAAGGGAGGCTGAAGGATGAATAAAGGAGTGGGGATAATTGAGTGAACAATAGCTCAGAGAGGCAGAGGGATAGAAAATGAAGTTGCTGATTCGGTTTTGCTTGTCCCATGCTTTTCTTGTCCCGTAACACACTGAACTGGGCAGGACGCTTCTTTGTAAAACCTGAATATTAACTTGGTTTCTGTATTTATCTCCGCGGTGTTGAATTGAAAGAAACACAGTCTAGCCACCAAAAAAGTAAGTACATTTTTTTATTGGTGTCCCTCTAAAAATGCCCAGGGCAGGGATAGTACCGTCCTAGCTTTGAACAAAACTTTAAAAATTTCTCTTTTGATGTCTCTTTCCTTTGACAATTTTTTTTTTCACTTATTACAGCTGCATTTACTACAATTTTCCATAGTGTATTATTGGACAATGAAACAGACTACCCTTCCTTTTTCAACCTTTCTTTCTCTTCCCAAAGTCACATGCTTTTGAATCTGGCATAAAAATCTCTCCTGCTCCCTCTCTACTTTCCAAAAGAAGTTCGCCCTATTAGTGTGAGGACTTGATGATGGATGGAAGAGAGCAGACAGGCACATGGAAATAAGAGGAATTAAAGCCAAATAACCGACCCACTAGTTGTCAAACTTGAACATTCATCAAAAACACCTGGACAGCTTGTTAAAGCCCCCGTTACTGAACTGTACCTCCAGAGTTTCTGATTCACTAGGGTCTGGGGCGGAGTCTAAGAATTTGCATTTCTTTAGGTTTCCATGTGTTGCTGATGCTTTTGTGGGACACACTTTGAAAAACCACTCAACTAGCTCGCTTAATAGGCAGCAAATCAGAGCAGACTCGGGAGCAATGGAATAAGATTACTAACATGAAGTATGAGGCACAGTCTTTATTACAAACAAAAGGGCAATTCTGCTTATTAGAAGACCTGAAACAAGATCTGCTTGATGCTGAGCTCCTGACTGGCCCAAGGTCATTTACTCCTTGCAGGGCTTCACTGGGTCCACAGTTTGATAAAGAGGTACATATAGGAGTGGCAACTGGCTGAGCCAGGTGTTAGGACTGGAGGGATTCAAAGATGGACAAGGAGGCAGGCTTTTACAAATTAGTTTTACAAAGGACAAGCAACTGAGGCAAGTGAGGTAAAAATTAGTATTTCAATATTTTCCCCAGAGAGTCTCAAGAAGTTCTGTGACCCATTCAAATGAGTTTTGCAGCCAGACATAATTTTCTGACCCTTTAAATGAATGCTTTTTTTCCACCTACAATGTATCTATTTACAAGCAATTACATTGCTTATGAGTCTAATGTCTATGATAGCTTTACCAATTTTGAGAAGTAATAAATTCCCAAATGCATGTCTTAATCTATGTAATTATGCATAACTTTAGTGAAATTGAAGCCATACATTTCTAGTTCAAGTTAAACAATCAAATTTCCATATTGTTGAATAGCTAAACAGATTTTATGCTTATGATATCCCTTAAGAACTTGTTAATGTACATTTTACAATGTTGTGCTCCACAGAAAACATTGACTTATGTCCAGGTAAACAGATGCCAGAGCAGGGAAGAATATTATGGGAATGAGTCTTTATTTTCATAAATTCTCATATAATTTTAACAGGTGAAAAAACATGTCTCATTTCCCTTAAGATTTACCTTTTCTAAGTAAGTAGTATTTAGAATTTCATGTTGCTGTATCTATTGCTATGCAGTTGAGCAAGTTAGATTGTAAGGAAATAACCATATTGGAGAGAAGAGAAAAACAACAGACACATAATCACCTAAACTTTGGACAAACCTCTGAAATGGAAGCCAATCTAGCAATGAAATCACAATGAAATTATAAATTTATGGAGGAAAAGCTGGGAGGTTAATTTTACCCTTTAAAACCTCAATGAAGCACAAAATTCAGGGGAAAAACTAATAATTATGACGAAGAATTGTAAGATTTGGAACATCAACTCAGCAAATGAAGACATTACCACATGGCAGACATTAGCCAATAAAAGTCATCCAATCACTCTAAAATGAGCTCGTAACACAAAATGTGAGCACTGTGGATTTCCAGAGAGATGGTGCATTTATTAAAAAAATCCATTTATTACTTTCTACAACTGAACTCATCCAATGCACATTTACTGAGCATAGACAATGCATGAAGAGCACAGACAATGGGCTTGCACTTTGTGTGAAGTGCTTAGGAGGATTAAAGAATAAGTTAGATACAGGTCCTGACCTTAAGGAGCTTACAGTTTTTTTTTTGAATGTGTGACTGGAGGGAAAAGAGATGAATAAATAACCATAAGATAAGGTGAGGCACCAAAGATAAAAAGCAACTCTTTTGACAAGGCAGAAAAAAATGAGTATGAGAAACTGGGGAGGAGGCGAAATTTAAGATGACCTTCAAGAAGGAGAAGCAACTGAACTGAGCTTTATGGCATGCATAATAGTCTTTGTTTTTTTATTTTTAAATATTCTTAAAGTATATACTATATCATTACACTGAAAATGCCACAAAATACACCTACAAGTGGCAATTTAATGTAAAACCAACACACTTTAACATGTGAATCAAAGCACAGTACATAGGATTATAAAAAGATTGGTGGGTATGGGTGATATACCAGACAGAAAGTTAGTTTGTGCACCAGCAACAAACCTCTCATGTATCTCAGTGGCTTAACATAACTACAGTTTATTTATTATTTACACAAAATTGGCTGCAAGTCTGCTCACTCTTTAGCAACTGTTTGCCATGCAGTGTCTCAGGGACCTTCTCTTTGGTATTATCACAGAGCCTCCTCTCTGATCGCTGTATCAGGAAAGAGAGTGCTAGTGGATTCATCTTGACAATTAAATACTCTGGCCTGAAAGTGATATATGTGGCAATGAGTCACAGGCCATTGGCCAAAATTAGTCACATAGCCGTGAGTGCCTTCAAGTGTTCAGAAAAGTGTAGTTCTCTTGCATCTTCAGATGGGGTTGGATGTAGGTGGGATGTGGCAGAAGATGAGGTTGGAATGTCAGGGTTAAATCAGATTCTGAAAGACCTGATGTGGTTTGATAAGAAATTTCACCTTGGTTTTATATGTAGTGGAAAAACAAAGGTTTTGAATAGGGAAGATATAATAGGCACTGTGCAGAAAATGACTTTGGTAAAAAGCACAGAGGGTTGTTTAGAGGTAGGCAGAACCTTTAGAAGACTCATGGAGAAGCTGGAGCAAGTAATTGGGTTCCAACCAACGCAGTATTAAATAATAGCATGAGTGGAAAGGATGAAATGGATTCAAGAAATGTTCACAGGTCGGTTTAATTGGAATTACTTGATATAATGACTGAAGGAGAAGGAAGAGTTAAATATAATTCACCTTTCTATCTTGGTTTACTGAGTGGGTGGTGATGCTGTTAACTGATGAGATAACCATTTACCCAGAAGCAGCAGAAGACTTGGGGTAAACTTGATTGTGATCCTTGCAAGAAAATCACTTGGAGATATTGACCAAGCAGTCACAAATACATTTTTGAATCAAAGAAGAGAGGCTAGAGCTAGACATGGAAATATGGAAATACAGTAGCACCCCCTTAGCCTTGGGGGATATGTTTCAAGACCTCTGGTGGATGCCTGAAACCAGAGACAGTAGTGAACTCTATACATACTATGTTTTCTTCCCTATACATACATGTCCGTGATAAAGTTTAATTTATAAATTGGGCACAATAAGAGATTAACAATAATAATGAATAATGAAATAGAACAATTATAACAGCATACTGTAATAAAAGTTATGTGAATGTTCGCTTTCTCTCTCTTTCTCAAAATATCTTAATATTTCCAGGCCATGGTTGGCCATGGGTAACTGAAACCCTAGAAAGCAAAACTGCATATAAGGAGGAGCTACTGTAGTTGGCCTCAAGATGACAATGGAGGCTGTGGGGTTTCCCAGGGAGAAGAGGCTGAGGATGAAACTCTGGGAAACCTTCACTGTGTGAAAAGGTGGATGCAAAGCCCAGGTCTGCTCATTTCTAGAACAGAAGCTTTGTATTAGCCTAGGGCTGCTGTAATGGAGTACCACAAATGAGGTGGCTTAAACTACAGACACTGTGTCACAGTTCTGGAGGATAGAAGCCTGAGATCAAGGTGTTAGCAGAGTTGGTTCCTCCTGAGGGCTGTAAGGGAGAATCTGTTCCATGTCTCTCTCCTGGCTTCTGGTGATTTGCTGGTGATCTTTGGTGTTCTTTGGCTTTAGCTAAGTCACTCTGATCTCCAACTTAATCTCCTTGTGGTGCCCTCTCTGGATGCATGTCTGTATCTGTGTTCACATTTCCCCTATTTATAAGGACACCAGTCAGATTGGATTAAGGCCCACTCTAATGACCTCAGTTATCCTGATCATCTGCAGACTCTATTATCAAATAAGGTCACATTCACAGGTACTGGGGTTAGGACTTCAACATATGAATTTTGGGGTAACAAATTCTATCCATAAAAGGCTTCTTCTACCCCTCCTTCTAACATGATTTGGAGTAGGGGGAAAGAAGCCAGACTGCAATAGGCCAATAATTAATAAGAGATTTTTAAAAAGCCAAGGCTGGGAATGTAAACTATTTATTTGGAACTACATCCATTACAAGTCAAATGATGAGGGCAAGGGCTCTGTGGCTTATACAATTTCCAGAACAAACTACTTTACAGTTTGCCAAAGAATCATTCAAAGTCTATGGTATATTAAGAGTGCTTGCTTGCTGCAAGATTCTTTCTTCAAACTAAAACACATGGGCTTGCTTGTTTGGCAAAGAATGCATATATCCCTAGAAGATGAGCTAGTAATCATTTGCTTTGCATTTAGTGTAATGTGCTCTTTTCTGATGAAACTTGGAAGTTTGAGTTTGAAAAACGATGTGTCTAAGAGAGTATGGACTAAGCAATTTTAGATATGGCAGAGCAATAAAAAACATTCTTGCCATAGATTCATTGGAGGTACAAGGACACAGATTAACCTTGGGAGGTATATTATAGCATTTATTTTTTCAAAAGAAAGGAAAGACTTGGTATTTAAATTCTTGCTTTCATTTGAGGAAGGAAAAATATAAATCTTGGGATATCTGAAAAATATTAAAATGTTCACGGAATTAACCATCAGTGATAATATCAAATGTCACATTTCTACTCCATCTCATATTGGGAAAAACTGATGTAACCGAATGGTGGTGTATCAGGCTTTTTCCCTAGGCATTATGGTGTGTTAATTTTCTACCAAAAATTTTGGGTATTAATATGGATATTCAATTTTGTTTTGGGTCTTAGATGAGGTGGTTTTGTGATTTGCAGTTGGATTTAACATAAAAACAAAGGAATTGAAGTATTTTTGTAACAGAATTTTAATAGTATCTGTCTTTCAATGACATTTCTTTATCCTCTTTTTTTTTTTGTTTTAAAAATGATACATGTTGAGAGAGAAGCTAATTGAATACATTTTTCCTAAACATTATACATTAAAATCAGTGATGCTTCTACAGCAATCATGTTCTGAAAGAGCACTTTCATATCTTATGGGTTTTTGTTCTTTTACACAGTTCATATGAGTGGAATATACTGTTCTTGGGAAAAAATAATGATAATGTAGACAGATATTGAACTTATCTCTACTCTGATGGAAGTTCAGTGTATGTTGCTGATTATGTATGATACGTTTTCCATAAATAGGCACAGAGTGACCCCAGTGGAAACTGAGCTTGCAGGGTAATTGTGCTCAATATTGTTTCCCTATCATGCATGCCTATCATTCTATTCTCCAGTTGGTCTTGGAGACTTCACTGTTGCTTCTGAACCTGGTACTAGGAACCGAGCCCATTCTTTATGGTTTGCCTTGTTTCGACAAGTGTAACAGCATCTCTCCTTATTTCACCCACATTTCTACATTATTCTGATGGCAAAGGATTAAAACTTCTTTTATGAGAAAATACTAAAAATGTTAACTCAGAAGAAGGTCTGTGAAAAGAACACTGAACTCGGGATCAGAAAACTTGAATCATTTAGGTGCTATTTAGCCTTGTTAGTCTACTTATGCGCTGCATTCTTGGACAAGATATTTGACTCCTTAGTAATTCATTAATTCAGTAAGCCATTAACTCATTCATCTCTTCATCTACTCCTTTTCACCAAGCATTTATTGAATGTTCCCTGTGTTTTAAGCACTGTGTTAAACACAGGATGGTAAGATAAAAATCAGACATTCCTTTAAAGGCATTCACAGATAAATTAGGAAGAGTTAAAAAATTATGATAGGAATGATATGTTACAGTAGAGATAATCATTAGTAGAATAATGTGATTTCTATTGCTCTTTTTACTTTTATAAGTTTACGGTTCTAATTCTATAAAAGTTCTAAAAGTTATTCACATACCTTTTGACTTTGGGAAAAAACAAACCCAGAGATACAAAGATAAAAAAGTAAACCTGTTCCTGTACTTAACGGGCCACTGGTTTAGAAGAAAAATGGATGGGTAACTGAATGCGTGTGTGTGTGCGTGTGTGTGTGTATACCTTATTTGTGTCTTTGGAGTCCTTGGCCTACAGCATTGCTCTATTACTGCAGGCATCCTAGCTTGCTGGGCAGTAATTCATTCAAAGTAAGGAATTTGAAGTGAGTGGCAGCATGAGTGGTGCTAGATGGAGTAAGGAAAGAGACACAAAACTTTGTAATTCTCATTTCCATATGTGGGTCAAAATGGCAAGGAAAGTCAGAGAGGCCAGAAAGCAATAAGACTCCAGAAAAGTACTTGGTATTCCTTCCTGAACCCAAAGAAAATTTATAAAGAGTGTAGGCAGTCCATGATTTACAGAAATATATGGCCAAAAATGAGTCATAATAATGAACGTTTCTTGTTTTCTAAATGGCTATAGATTCCATTTAGGCCCTAGTAGAGTAATTGCCTTATAAGACTAAAAATTCTCTTTAGACAGTCTTGATGGTTAATACATACTACTCCAGAAGTCTACTTCGAATACTTTTCAACCACGGTTTTAACAAAAAGGAACTAATAATATTTCCACAGGTAGACTTTAAAAAAATGTAATAGAGATCATATGATTGACATACTTCCTCTGTTTAATCACACAAACATAATCCAACTCAGGAATTTCAGAGTTAATACAGTGAATTAGTTTCAAAGTATTAGAAGGGCTGGGGCACTGATTGAGTAAGGTTACCTAGAAAGTAGTACCTATATTAAGCCACTACTACCCATAGGCCTAGAAGTCCAAAGGAGAAAATAGTGTTACCTAGAGTCCATATGCAGGTGAGATTGCTGAAGTTGAAATTGGGTTACCTGAGTAGAACTTGGAGCCACATATACCTATCATTGTTATGGCTGCTGAAACTGCCTTTAGAAGCTGGGAAGAAAATGGCCTCCTTCTTTCTTCACTTTTCTTCCAGTGCCTGCCTTCCACTGGCAAAAATCTAACAGAAAGTCAAGGGAACTTGGGAAAAATAGCTTTGCTGGCTCCCTGTCCGTGAGGTACAAAAAAGGCAGAGAAGAACAAAGGAGGAGCCGGGAGACAACACCCCCTCCAGAACACACGTCATTGTCTCTTCTGTCTTTAATAATCTGTTAATTTTCCTGAAACTCCTTCATCACTATGATGCAGTGAAGGGAAGAGTGAGTTAAACTAAGGGAAGGAGGAAGATGTTACATAGCGACAGCTACTGAGAGAATAGAAGGGAAATTAGGCAGAAAGGTCTGAGAAGAGGGAAAACAGAAAAGGCATATGAATGGCAAGGGGTCAGATAAGAGTTCTGTCAAATGTATGCTTAATTGGGCTCAAACCCTTTGGGTTGGAGTAAAGTGAAGGCTAACAGAAAAATCTAGTTAAAATTGTGGGGTTCATAGATAAGGGGAGGGGTTAAGTTAAGCTTGATAGTTGCTTCAGGTTCTATCCTGAGAACTTTTCAAATTCCTTGAAGAAATCCCATGTTTATCATGGTACAACACTAATATGGCAGCACACGATTGGTCAATTAGAAATGCTGAAGGAAGCATTAGACAAGTGCATTAAACGATGCCCCTGGTTGCCCATGGCCCATGAGATTATCTAGGGATTCCATAATTTCTAGAGTGTCCTGTTATTAAGAGAATCAGTGCAATGCAAGAAGCCTGGGGTTGGAACAACGATGCTGCAGAGTACAGGGACTGTGATATAGGAGGTTACAGCAGGATCTAAGGACTTTGGGAATAGTTACTACCCTGACCTCTCTGCCTCCTCTCCACACCCCCAAAGCACTGGGCAGTAAAAAAGCACAAAATATTGCACACTAGAACAGGGTGTTCAATAACCTGACACAGAGGGGAACGGACCAGCAGAGGCCAGCAAAGACCCAGACGCTAGTATGTAAGTCACCATGAGAACATGGGATTATCCTTTTATACCCAGAGAGGACCTTGGGAAAAAGAGAAGGAGGTAAGATCATTTGAGAGGGAGAGAATCAGCTTTAGTACAGAGTTTTAAGCACAATTTTTTTTAAAAGCAATTTAAAGTTCAAACTGGAAGATTACAACATGGATATACGCAAAGCAAGATAAGGTGAGTTACATGGCAGTGGGGGGAATTCACACTGTAGAAGCTTATTCTTTGTCATGTCATGCTTCTGATATTATGAAAGATGTACTACTTATAATTGGTTATAATGAAAGTCAACATTTTTCCAACTGAACCCCTTTTAGAATAGAAAGTTTAAGATTTCAGGCTGGGTGCAGCAGTGCCAGCCTGTAGTCCCAGCTACTCAGGAGGCTGAAGTGGGAGGATCATTTGGGGCCAGGAGTTCAAGGCTGTAGTCTGTGATGATTGTGCCTGTGAATAGCCACTGCACTCTAGCCTGGGCAACATAGCAAGACCCAGTCTTTAAAAATTAACAAATAAAAGATTTCAAATGGTCTGTGATATATAAAGTAGAATAGTTCCAGAAAATTAGTTACTTTCAAATTATTGATATTTATTATTTCCTGTGATATAACATAGTTAAAGCTAATTTTCAGGAGGAAAGTTTCATTTTGTAATTATTCATTATTTATACTCTGATGGGGATGGGATTTGGTATTCTTAAGACTCTACAGAAAACATGACCTTTTGTTCTGAGAAGCTCATAATTGAAAGTGATTCATTTATTTGCAAAGATAGGGTTATTGTAGGAACAAAAGGATAGTCTTTATTAAAGTTTATAAGCCAAAGGATATGAGATTATTTCCATTCGTCCCCATCTTTCCATAATGCTTTTGTAATGGGAACAAATATTAAAATGATCCATTCTTGTCTAAAAAGGTTATATTCAGATTTGGACAACTTAATAAATAATAGAGAACTCCTAGGTAACCCACCAACCATGGGATCTTGACCCCAAAGGTGTCAAACCACTTTGAAGTAATCCAAAAGCACATCAATTGTATTTTTGTATATTTTATTTATGTTTGTGTGAACTACCATATTAAATTGCATTAAATAACTACTTAAATAAGTAAAACAATAATTTAGAAGTAAAACCATTTTATGTTTGGGCTTAGACTCCTCTAAGCAATCTATACAGACTAATTATTTGTGCCCGTACATGCATGGTGATCTCAAAATAAATTCATTTATCGTTTTATGCATTAACTTCTCAGGCTGCTTGGGTATCATTCTCTGTTGGCTATTATATTATCAGGTCACCATCGTGCTAAACTGTAGGACATGTTAGCTGATAATTCCTGAAAAGTGCTTACTTTTGAAATAAAAAGCAAAGCAAAAAAAAAAAAAATCAAGCCACAATGCTGACTGAAAAAAATATTTATATTTATATTAAAGCCCTTAGCTAGATTCTCAGACACATCACTGCTTAAAATGCAGTCACCTGACAAAAACAGTTCTAATTATTACCCCCTTGGGCGAACATTTTTCAGAGTGACTGGCTAAAATGCACTCCAGCTCATAATTTCTGTCTCTGACAGTGGAAGACATAACCTAGTTTCCTCTAATGCAAAAGTCTCTAATCTAGAGGGCAAGACCCTGCTCAGTATAACACTGAAGGGAGAAAATGCAATTTGAGCACAAGGAAATTGCACACATAGTTGGATAGTTCTACCACTCTCGGTTTTTTTTTTTTTTCCTCCTTGGGTTTAAATGTCTTGTTTTATTTTATACTAAATTATGACCTGGCTGAAATTGCTATGTTTTCTTTGTCATATTCTAGAAACCTCTTACTATAAAAGTGAAGGTTATGCGATAGTTCCATACTTTCATTTTTTAAGGGGGTGGGAGTGCTCACATTTTGACAGTTCAGCAGTGAAAATATTAAAAGTTACTGTGCTTGCTACAGCAATATTTTTTTCCTTTGAATAATAGCTCTTTTGTCTTGGCAAATGGGGCATATATACTGCATTAGGAAAAGGTAATTAAATCTTTTTGAAATGACAGAAGTGCAGATTTTTTGATTTGGACTAATCAGTAACAATTTCATTGTTGAATCTCTGAACGAACAAACTTTTATTATTGTTGGGAGAGGTGAATTAACCTCAAATTGTTCTGGTTCACTTCACAGGCGGTGGCTGAGTAATACATCACCCTGAAACAACTGATAAGCCAGAAGACGAAAGAAGTTTCAGGGAAGTCAGTCAGAAGTCTTGGAAGGAATGCAGCTATGGGAGGGCATTACTGGGAATTTTCATGAACAATTTTATTTCTGTGAATTGGAGAGTCATTGCCCCTTTCCCATCTTTTTCTGCTGACAGCTGCTGCTTACCTCCTTCCTTCCAGCTGGGAGGGCAGCCGCATGGCTGCGTATGCCTCTGACGCCAGGATGGCTCCTTAGCGAGCAACTAGGGCATCAGTTTCCTCCTGGAGACTGCACATGTCACCTTCACGTCTCATGCATCTTCCATCATTTATGTGAATATATCAAGAGGCTCTGGTAGAAGGCACTAGGCTATGAAAGTGCAGTCTAACCGATGACTGAGAACAAAAGCCGCCTTCAGCTAGGAATGATTCGCTACTGTGGTAAAAAATACTTTCTTTTTTCCTCCAAAATGACTTTGAATTCTAAAGATTTAATAAATAGCCTTCCTTATTTAGGAAATAAAAGTGAAAGGATAGCATAGAGAAAGGATTATTTAAAGAAACTGATTTTCATAAACATTTATAAAATAATGGTACACAAAGGCATGATAATATTATAGTATGAACTTGTAATTTCAGGAGGAAGATTTGTCTCCAACAATTCTCAAGCGTGCCATCATAACTTATTGCTCCTGAATTCCTCAGCTTCCATCAGACAATAACATGGTCTGATCAATCTTATCCCAAATGCTGGGTGCCAGTTTGAACAAAATTAGGGTGAATTATTTAAAAGGTGCTGCGACAATAATCTAACAGGTACTTTAAAATACCCTGTGTGGCTCATTAACCTGCTTATTCCAGTGAGTTAATAAAGAAATTTTATCGTGCATCTCTAGAAAACAGAAACATCTATCTTATTTTTTCAATTATTAAATTATAAATATCAAACTTTTTTCTAGAAGATATTTGTTTTCCTAACACTCTATATTGTTTATGTCCTTGGGAAGCAAATAAGAATAAGAAACAGGATTGGGGAATAATTTGTGCTGAACTAACCCAGAAATGGTGGTGAAACATCCCTACCTCTCCCTTGCTCTGGCCTATCTAGGAAATTGGCCTGGTATCTACCAAGGTAGCACTGAAAATGTAGAGAAATAACCCAGAAGCCCAGAATGGTTATCATTGGTGCCAATTCACTGAAGCTCTGTTGGACAAAATTTTAAGGAAATTCAATTATCAGACTATGGACACATTTAGCAGTTCCTTCTAGATACTCAGAGTATTCTATTTTAAGAATACTGTTAAAAAAGAATACCTAATATATTTAATACAGTATTTTAAAACTGTCACTAAAGAATACATTCTTTGAATGCAAGAAAATAAATCACAGTGAAGAATAATTATATACTGAATATGATGCTCTGAAACTATTTGAATATTAAGATTATCATTATTAATATTATTTAGAGCCCATAGGAATTTGTCGCAATCTATTCTTTGTTCTATTTTAACCTCACAATGTTTTCCCTAGAAGAATTTTAGAAATAGTATAGCAACAGGCTTGCTTTTAAGTGGTTTAGTCAGACTTGTCTTTCATAAATTTAATAGTTTCTAAATATTTCCAGGTTTGACTGTCTGATATTGTCAGCATAATTATGAATACTTTTAGAAGTACTGTGTCAACAAGGTCTTGGATATTTTTTAACATGACTCTATTAACTGCTTTAAAACACATACAATTCTAAAAAGAATTTTAAAATTAACTAAAATTAATGGCCAATCCTTCTAGTACTAGTTTTATACCTACCATTTATTGAGGGCTTACTATATGCCAGGCACTTTTTTCAGTGCTATACATGTATTATTTCATTTAATCTTCAACATAATCCAATGAGAAAGTTAGCATTATTAATTCATTTCTCTAGATGAGGAAACAGAGCTGGAGACAGGATATGTAACTTGCGCAAAGGCATATAACTGGTAAGTAGAAATAAGTGTAAAAACCTAGGTAGCCTGGTACTGTGTTCTTTGCACTTACATTTTGTTTACTTCTCCTTGTTAATATTGACTTAAAAGTATGTTAATATATGAGATTTTTTGAAAAAAATGTAGGAGTAAAACTCAGTGACAGGAAAAATAAAAATGGCTTTGTAATCCAGTGATCATGGTTTAAATTTGAAGCTTAAATTTGAAGCTTGGTAACAGTGTGGGAATATATTGCACCTTGTTAAACAGAATATGCCATTTTCATGTGGGAATGCTAAGTAAGAGACACAGAAGTAACGGACTCAACAATTCCATAGACAATGGGAATGTTATATTTTTCTCTTGCATATTAATGAGATTTCTATGTTAGAACAAAATAACAGAATACATTTAATTAAAATCCTGACATACTGATACCAAAGCTAATATTATACGCTGAAATTAGTTTTTAAAATAGATTTCTTTTTGAGAAATGAAAACCGGCTTTTTTGGAAAAATACTTACTGGAGTTTCGCTTTTTGATTAAACTAATAAATAAATTCCATGATGAAAATTACTTTGGTAAAACTGACCTAAGATGTAATTTGAAGAATTAAAAACTGTATGAATTATGAGTTTTCCAATAAGAATTTTATTCTGACCTAAATGATATCCAATAGATCAAGTTAAACCTTGGTGCGTTTTTCAACAAAACAGAAGCACCTTGGCCTCTCAGCTGGTGCCAGATAAGAAATACTTTGTGCGGAGCCTTTATTTAACAGAGTTAGGCTACCGCAGTTGCCTGAGGTCTCCTTGGTCTACTCCTGATTCTCTATTACTGGCAAAGATAAAAGCACAAAAAGTGGAAGTTTCTTCTGAACAGACTATTTTCATTTGTAGACTTCATAAATGTCAGGAAGTAAGAGTAGAGGCAACTCATATCCCGGATTCGTTTTTAGTAATAACATGCAGCAACTAAAACGCTGCTAAAATTTTTGTCAAAAATGAGAAAACATGTATTGTTTCTCACTTTTGTCCTTTGGGGAAAAACAATTGTTATTTTGTTATTAGAACCTGTAAAGTAAAATCTCAGTGAAGTCCATGTATACAAATCAGTGCAAAACAACAAAAATTTTACATAAATGTCCTATCAACGGGAACAAATTTCTCACAATTCCAGATTCAATTTCTTCAATGAATTTCCTATCAGATCTAAATGGTCATGCTTGGGAGAATTTATTTTACACATGTATGCACACATACATATAACAGAGAGTGGTTTGGGGTTTTAATTAATAAAATGACCAAGGCCAGCAATTACTATTTTATTTAGCATTTTACTTCAATCAAGCACTATTTGTGTTTTCTACTCACTTCTGTATAGACCACAGTAAACATGTGGAAGGCATTTTGCATGGCAAGTTTGTGTATTGCAATTTTTGAGCAATGCAAACATCCCCCTTAAATAAACGAAAACAGATCCCAGAAAGGGTATGCTTCCAACACATTCCCCAAAGATCTGAGTGCCGCTGTGCATTCTTGCTCAATTTAAACAAACTAAACTTCAGTTAGTCTCCCCTCCCCTAATGGGCACCCCCACTGGGAACATTGTTAGGTTACCACCATGGACAAGGCCTCAGTACAGCTGGATATGTAAACAAGACCATAATCCGCATGAAAGAACTCTCAGAGTTTTGGCAGCACTCACAGTGTTGTTAACATATTGTGCCAAAGCAATAACAAAGCCATCATTTTTAAGTTTGTTCACGGATTTGTATTAATCAAGAAATTTTCCAGAAATTACTTCTAAATGAGGAAACTTCCAGAAAGTTACCATTTGGCAAGAAGGCTTCCAGATGCCTTTTTTTTGCTTATCTGCAGCATATTTTCCCAAATAAATTACAAATTTGTGGACTTTCAGTTGAGACAGAAAACACATTGCTGCTGTGTTGGTGGAAGGAGGCTCCCTTCAGTTCATTCCCTGCTTCATCAAAGCCTAGCTAGTGCTTAGATCATTTTTGCTTGTTAAAGAGGAGGTGGCCAGACCATCTAACTTAGCATTCTGGTGATAAATATTAAGTATTGATATTTGAATCAGAAAAGCAATGATTAGGTTACAGTTAGAACGGCAAACTAAGCACTTAGGAAAAGACCAAGAGAAGGCTGCTGGACCTTTGTTAAAATTTAGTTGTTGGTTTTTATTCGCATATTAGGTGATTGATCTCTCAATGCCAATGTTTTTCAATGTAAACTCTTATTTTCAAAAATTGTGCAGAAGCCAGGCTTCTGTGAACTACTGTGACTGCTCTGTAGGAAAAAAGAGGCAGAGA
Organism: Papio anubis; assembly: GCF_008728515.1. Taxonomy (NCBI): domain Eukaryota; kingdom Metazoa; phylum Chordata; class Mammalia; order Primates; family Cercopithecidae; genus Papio; species Papio anubis. Next base: position 86,182,639 of record NC_044980.1, on the reverse strand, counting down.
TAACAGTGCAATTAAAGATGACTAGTAGGACAAACCTAAAAGTTTTATTTTTCAACACTGGATCCTTCTTTAAATATTTACAGTAGTTTTTAAATGTGATTTTTAAAATCCTGGGCAAAACAAACTTTTAAAGTGTGCTTAATATTTAAAATACATGTGCCTTACAGAGGGCACGTGTGCGGCTCCAGTGATGGTTGCTGTATGTGGGCTCACAGACTTTGTGTTGAGATCTGAAGATTCATGAGCGGGTTTTTCACCAGTGGTCTTGGAAATTATGGGTCACTTCAGGAGATCCAGGTCAGTCCACCAAAAGCTAATCCAAGCTCGAATGGCCAAAGTGGCCCACGCAACTGGGCAAGCACGTCTGGCTTAACTTCAAGTCTGCCCAGGAGTCTTCAGGATGTAAGCCAAAAGAAGTCGCTTGCCTCAGGTTTTGATTGTATTTAATCATTTATTCACGCTTATGCTACCCTCTGGATGACACTTTTATTATAAGAAAAGAAACCCTTCAAAATAATAACTAATAGTAAATAAGCTCTTTCTCCAGCTGAAGACCACCCGTAACTCCCAAACTAATCTGAACTAAATACATCTTTGTTTCTTTTCATGGTGCATTGTTTTAAGCCCCAATATAATATGTTTATATTCTGCCTTGTTTTAAAGTTACTTGTTATCTCTTACCTTTCCTTTGACAAATGTACTGTTCCTGGCTGTCTCTCCAAGTATCAAATATGGGGCTTTGCACATAGTGGACTTTGCATGAATGCTTACTTAACTGGTTTGAGAGTATTTGTTGTTTCTAGAAACAAAAATCCTTCTCCAAACACATAGCACTTGGAAGATACTTTAACTCATTGAGACTACTCATGTTCTACTGGGTCAATTTCTGCTTCATTTGAGTTCATGATACCCCAGTACCCTCCTAGAAAACTATTTTACTTACTTATGGAGGGATCTTCTAGTATGTGATGAGTAATAGGAATTGCAAAGATATGAAACAATAACAGAATCATAGCTTCAATTTCAAAGTTTATAATTGTTATTGAAGAAACAAAAAGGCTAGGTTAAGTCTTCATGAGCTTTTTGATAATTAGCATTCTTTTCACAAAAGACATATACTTGACTTTTTCTGGGTATCTGACTGTGCATTAGCGTGGTTTGTCTCTGACATGTTGATGCTGACTATTTTTTTCTGTGTATGCAGTTGTTTCACTAAGGAATATTTATTTACTCTCTATCTTTGAATTAACTCCTCTTTGAGGGCTCCGTTGCTATATGAAATTGAATTCATACACCTAATTCCACAAGAGAGCCTTCACCTAACAAAAATACCTTGTTTCTGCTATTTTGTGAACCTGTGATGTGGTGGCTTTTTTGGTTTATTTACTTAAACTTATTTCTCTTTTCTTTCCTATTAACAGCCAAATCACTTTACTCATGTGGCTGTATGGGCTTAAATTACCCAGAATCAGTTTTTCCAGATATTTTAAAAATTTGACTGAAGGCGAGGTAAATCAGTAGTCTGGAAGTTACTCTTTCTTTTGTATTAATAGAGATGGCTTCAACACCAAAATCGATGATAAATAAATTAAAATATTATTTCAGGCAAGAGGAGTTATCTTTAAAAAAGGATTTCTTTAATTTACATCCTTGAAATGTATAATATTTAATTTCTACCAGAAGCTACATCAAGGTAGCTTGGTATTCACCAAGGGTGAATTCAATAAACATACTAGAAAGAAAAGTAGCTGGACATACATAGCAAATATGATCTAAATTCTACTAGCTGAATATTCTCAAAGCTGCGTGGATCAGGGGGCCCTTGTTGAAGATCCAGAGGAAGGATTCCCTGTCAGTGGGGGAGGCTAGTGTGATGGCAGATTGTCATTTAATGCTTGAATCACAAAGCCTTTAGGGTTGCCTCAACCATTTTTAGGTAAGATCTATTATTTACTAGAAAGAGAGATAAGAAAATAAATAAGCATTGCTCACAGTCAACCAATGTTAAAGAAGTTCTTTCCAGTAAACAACAGTTTGCAAAAGGTGTGAAGGTCTCTAGTTGTTTTTCATGTATTCAAAAAGCAAAAATGAGCCCTGAAAAGCTGAAAACTCTGACACAGTGATGTCAATTAGCAGAGGAAATGGCAACTTCCCATCTTAGTTATTTTTACACTCCTGGCATCCAGTATCCCTTCACAATTTCTACTTAAAAAATGCTTTCGGGAGTTTTGCTTTAAAAGTGATAACACAACCAAACAAATATTTGTCTACTTACTCTATGTACAATTTCAGGATAAATAAAGACGGTCACTTTCTATAATATGTTACTGATTATACTGTTTGATGAAAGTTCTAAAGGGATTCAAGATTCTAATACAAACATCAAATTATAGAGGGAAATCAAAGTGGCAGCAGTTGTGGACAGTAAGTAGGAATAGTGGCAGGGACTGTAAACAGAAAGAAAGGGCTGCTCTAGGTGACAAAGTAAAAGTGTTGTGATGAGAAAACACGCACACACACAAAATACCACACACACACCCACAATACCGCACACACTCTGTAGGCTGGGGAGGGAGGAGTCACTGAAGGAATGGAGGTTTAACAGAACTAACAAAATGGCAGGTTATTTTTTGTTTGGGGAAGGAAAGGCATTTAACTAGAAACTTGGAAGAAGGTTAGATTGATTTGTTGTTTATGTTATTTATTTTTTAATCAGTATGATAACGTGCAGAGTGATCTGGAAACACAAGTTCCTAATAAAGTATTTCTGTGATCATTGTCTTAGCTTAATAGCTTGCTCATTTTAATTAATTAACTGGTTATTTAATTAATACCTGCTAGGTGTTCGGTACTATATTTGGGCGATAATTGGTCAAAACAGAGAAGGTCTCTGCCTTTATGGAATCTATAGTCTGTTGGGGAGTAAATAATAAATGAGAAAATTGTATTTAATTATAAACTATAATAAGTGCTAGTTTCATAACCTCTGATCTAATTCTCATAAGCTCTAAACCAAGTAGTGCTTAATCTTGTGTGTGCCAAGTTCTTTTCCTCATTTATCGTTATTTAGCATTTATTCAGCATTCATGAGCACTGTGTTAAAATGTTTTATGCATTATTTAATTCTCACAATTAATTTAAGGGATATGTACTATTGTATATACAATATATAGTACAGTTGAATAATGTTCCCAAGGATATGCTGCCAATTGGAATAGGGACTGGATTCAAATCTAGGACTATTAGTCTGTAGAGCTTTTGCTCTTAGTAGTTCTGCTGTACCATCTCTCCGATAGGAGGATAAGAGCTAGGATTCAATATGTTAATATTTCTAATGAGTTGACACTCTATCATATATATTTAAATCTATGAACATGCACAAGGCATAAGTCAAAGGAAGAGAATTTCTCCACCCAGGTCATCCTTACTATATTATTTCTCTTGTCACACAGCTGGGCTGTTGAGTGTTGCTATTGAAAATCACAAAACTGTTCCGACTGGGATCCGTACAGAGTCATGCTTTCTAATTTTATGGCTGCTCACAATTCTTTTGCTGACTCCCTATCACATTTCCTACAGCAGCATTTCCACCCCATCCTCCATCTCAGCAAAAGTCTTCACTTCCGATTTGACTGAGATTAGTGTTTGTAAATGCGCACTGTTGGGGGAACCCTCTTCCTAGTCCTTGTTTCCATGTTTCCCGGGAATGAACAGTAGTGGAGCAGCACTTCCCATTTCCCCCGACTCTTTACTCTTATCCCCCATAAAAGTAACCCTTACTCTAATACCATGCTTTTAAAACTCATTAAAATGAGTTTAGTGATTTTTAAAATCAGTGATTTAGCTGCTTGTCGGTACCAAGAAAATCTGACGTCCATAGGTCCACATTCTTTTATAGGGCAGGTTGGATGTTTCAATTCACTGTTCCCTTGGGTTGCAACTTCCTCTATGTCTTCCAGAGTAGCCTGTTCTCACAGTAAATGTATTATCTTCTTGCCTTCACATGACGACTTGCTGGGGCAGGCGCAGCACCACAAAGCATCCATTTATTTAGCATGTATCAGCACAGTCAACATACATCCATGCAACATTTACTCTCTGACACTTACTGAGCAAGGCTCTGAGACGTGTACAGAAATGTCTAGGATCATTCTGGCCCTCAAAGACTTCACATACTGATGGGAAAATTAAGGCAAATAACTATAAAATAAAGCCTATAAAAAATAAAATGTGCATGTTTCTAAGAGTAGTGTGAACCACAATATGTGGAATTCTAGAGAAATAGGAGGTCACTTTAAATAAGAGATGATCAAAAGGAGAGGTCACTTTCAATGGGATGATCAGGCAAATATTCCAAGTTCCATAATCTGAACTTTACAAAGGTCTTTGATCTTATACATCACCACTCCTTTATGAGAACAGGAAATAGTGTCTTCTATGTTTCAGTTAATTCTCATAATAATGCTATGAAGAGGTATGTTCATGTCAATTTTATAGACACAAAGCCACCTAAGAAATTAAATTTTGAGAAGTTAAATGATTTGCTGAAAATCACATGGTTAGTAACTGGTAGAAAAGAAAAGCCCAAGTTTACCTTTGATGTGCATATTCTTTTCTTAATACCAGACCACTTTCCAAACTGTCTAGTGTAGCATAAGAACACTGGGTAAGATTGAGAAGGCCAGGGTTTGAGTCCTGGACCCGCTATGTCCTAGATGTGTGGTCTTGGACACTTCCTCTCTCTAGTCTTCAGTTTCTTTATTTGTGAGAGATGAGACAGAAATTCCTGCTGACTCCAAGAACTTTGGAAAAGTTAAGATAGGGCATCTGTTTGCTAGTGTTCTGAACTAGAACTTTTTTTTTTTTTTTTAACTAGGAACTGTGTAGGTAACTATACCCTTCTTTTGAAAGCACGAAAGTAGATTGGGATCCTTGGAACCAGATTGTGAGATGGGAAGTTGCATGCCCAAGCCCAAGTTTTATTGGAGAGTGGTTTTGCAAGATAACTTAAAACCAAGTAATCATTGAAGTACTGGATAGAGTGAGAAGCTGAAGCGTGATTGCAAGTGAGGTCTCTACCTATGTTAGCCAGAGCTCTGAGGTTATAAGGCCCTTCAGAGTTGACTGAAATTGAAACAAAGGCACCTGGGCCTCTATTTCCCTGAATAAACTAATCATTGCCTGTGGGTTGCCCCTTGGGAGGGGCTGTAATCCTGTGCAGCTGCAGGCAATCACCAGTGAGGGGTACAGCAGTTGATATTGATAGTCCCAGCAGCTTGAAATGGGTGCATTAGTCCCCAAGAGGCTGGGTCAGTCACTGCAGGATCCACCACAATAATGGAAAACACTTAGAGGTGCATCACCTTTGTCATGCTCTGTCTCAGTGCTTGCGCCTGCATCTGAGGCCTTCTAACATTATAGTACACACCATTCATTTGGCACTTTTTTCCCCACCTAAACTGTGATTACAGGGTCATATCTTACATCTTTGAGTTTTCAGGGCCAAGGAGAGTACTGACTATAGGTAGAAGCAGTTCAGTTGATGTTTGATATTGGTGGTGTTAATGGTGATGATAATATGCCAACTCCACTGCTGAGTACCGAGGGATCTGGAAAAGAATATTAAGGCATGATCCCTTTTATTTGACAAATATATTAATCATAGAACAAAATTAAGTGATATGAAAGAAGTACTACAATGAGCAAAGTAACTGACACACAAATAATACCTCAAGATATTTGCGTAGAGCAGATGAATGAATGAATTGGATAAGAGGACAATCAGGAACAACAATGATTGCAGGTTGGGAAGTCAAGGATTGTTGAAGATGGTAGTCTTGAGCTCGGCCTTGAAGTACGGGTAGCATGGAAATTAGAGGAAGGTTAAAAGAGAATGCAGTGGGGTTGATAGGGGAATATTTTCAGGCAGGAAAATCTCAGACATGAGGGCAGATTTGGGTAATCACAGGGGCATGTGAGGACACTTGCTTGGGGTGAAGTGTGTGGGGGTGAATTGCAGGAAGCAAGGCTCAATGGGGGATTGGAATAGATTGGGAAGGGCTAGAGGAGTTGACGGCACTGAATCATGATGGAGCCCTGAGTTGGGGAGTGAAAATAGAAAAATGTATTTTAAGAAGTGCAGTGCTCAGAAAGGATCGGAGGAAAAATCAATTAGAGGCAGAGAGACCAGAGAGGAGGTTGCAGCAGCATTTAAATATAAGTGATGAAAGCCAGAACAAGGGTGGTTGAAGTTGAAATGAAGAATAAAGGTGGAGTTTATCTTCAGGAAGGAAAAATAGGACTTAATAACACACTGATGTTTATCACTTCTTTATTCCTCAAATCCAAGGATGTTGCTAAAGATCAGTCAAAAAGAAACTTGGAATTTCTGAAGTATTTATTATCTTAAAAAATGCCTTTATCCACAATGTCTATGACCTAAAAACTTTAAGATGTACCTGTATAACACAATCTGAATGACTACTTTGACTGGACTGACCAGGTTAGTTAACTCCTAACCCAATCACTTCACTCAAACAATGAGCCAATTAGTATCTGCCCTCTGTATAACATTTCTCAGTGTAATTTAAAATGTGAACACACTTGGCAAAGTGGTCAGTTAATAATGACTCAATTTCACACAAACATTTAAGCCAATTGTTTAGCATTTGTTTATATGTAAATGTTACACACACACACACACACACACACACACACACACGACCAAAGTTAGGTCACTAATTTCCTTATTTAATTTTGCAGTGACTTCCTGGTACCATATGACCTGAGTAAAAAGAGCATGTTCTTTGTAAATGCAGACACGGATATATGGTGTACATATACATCAAGGCATGTATCATGAGTATGAAAATTTTGGCACTTTTTAGAGGTGCAAAGTATATTAGACTAAATTCATTTTTGCCTTGTCTTTCATTTTTCCTTGATATGGTTTGGATCTGTGTCCCTGCTCAAATCTCATGTTTAATTGTATTCTTTGGTGTTGGAGGTGGGGCCATGTGAGAGGTGATTGGCTCATGGGGATGGTTTCTAATGGTTTAACAACGTCCCCCTGGGCGCTGTTCTCATGATATTGAGTGAGTGCTCATGAGATCTGGTTGTTTAAAAGTGTATGGCACCTTCCTCCATTCTCCCTCCTGCTACAGCCATGTAAGACCTGCCTGCTTCTCCTTCACCTACCATTATAATTGAATGTTTCCTGAGGCCTCCCCAGAAGTCATCATGCTTCCTGTACGGCTCGTCGAACTGTGAGCCAACTAAACCTCTGTTCTTTATAGATTGCCCAGTTTCAGGTATTTCTTTATAGCAGTGTGAGAACAGACCAATACATTCTTATTTTAAATTCCTGCATAATTTAATGGAAACAAAGCATATGAGTCTACTTAAACAGTGACTATTCTGAATGAACTCTTAATTTCGAGCAATGTAAAATTCAAAATCCATTCTTTTTATATTTTTACACATTTTAAATGTAAATGTCTGCACACATTAATTTATTCTTTACTTTTTATATTACTGATTTATTACATCACTATGTATATAAAAATAACCTCTTTAAAATTTATTATGTGTGGAAAAATACAACCTTTGAGATTAGTTTTTGCTCATGTATATTGCTTCTTTTAATGCTTTCAGTTCACTTCCCGTTTTATATTGTTAGGCAGATATTTTGGAAAGAAAATGCCTAGTTTTCCTTATTTATGATTTTTGATGTCTCTATGCTTTATTTTTTGTAAAAGATACCAGCCATTATGTTGGGTTACTTTTTAAAGTTAAGTTTTTGCTAGGCATGGTGACTCACGCCTATAATCTTAGCACTTTGGGAGGTCAAGGTGGGCAGATTGCTTGAGCCCAGGAGTTTGAGACCAGACTAGGAAACATGGTGAGACTCCATCTCTACAAAAAACACAAAAATTATCTGGGCACAGTTGCATATGTCTGTGGTCTCAGCTACTCAGGAGGCTGAAGCAAGAGGATGGCTTGAGCTCAGGAGTTCAAGGCTACAGCGAGCCGTGATTGTGTTATTGCACTGTAGCCTGGGTGACAGAGTGAGACCCTGTCTCCACTAAAATAAAATAAAATAAAATAAAATAAAACTTTTTATTTTGAGATAACTGTAAGATTCACATGCAACTGTAAGAAATAATATAGAGAGTTCTTGTCTATTTTTTACCCATTTCCCTCAATAATATCTTGCAAAGCTATAATATATAATATCACAACCAGGACATTGACATTGATATACAATAGTCCTTTCTTTATCCTTGGCTTTGCTTTCCAAAGTTTCAGTTACCTGTAGCTAACCATGGTCTGAAAATATTAAATGGAAAATTTCAGAAATAAACAATTCATAAGTTTTAAATTTTGCACCGTTTTGAGTAGCGTGAGGAAATCTCTCGCTGTTCCATTCCAACCTGCCCAGGACATGAATCATCCCTTTGTATATGCTACCTACCTTAGTCACTTAGTAGCTATCTTGATAATCACATCAACTGTAGTGGTATCACAGTGCTTGTATTCAAATAACCCCTATTTTACTTACTAATGGCCCCAAAGCACAAGAGTAGTGATGCTGGCATATTGTTATAATTGTTCTATTTTACTATGTTATTGTTAACCTCTTACTGTATCTAATTTAGAAATTAAACTTTACCATAGCTGTGTATGTTTTGAACTATCCATGGTGTCAGACATCCATTAGGTGTCTTGGAATGCATTCCCCAAGCACAGGAAGGTACTACTGTAGTCAAGATACAGAACATTTCATCACTACAAGGATTCTTCATGTGGCCCTTTTGTAGCCACACTAACTTCTCTTCTGCTTCCTCCCCTCTTCTTTTGTACATTTGTAACATTTTTTCATGTGCTTATCTGCCATCCATATATTATCTCTGGCGAAATGGCTCTTCATTTCTTTCACCCCTTTTTGAATTAGATTGCTTGGATTTTTACTATTGAGTTTTAAGGGCTTTTAAAATATATTCTGAACATGATTTGCTTGCTGGATATGTAGTTTTTAAATATTTTCTCCCATTCTGTAGCTTGTATATTAACAGAATCTCTTGCACAGTAAAAGTTTTAAATTTTCATAGTATCTAGTTTACTAATTTTTCCTTTTATGAATCATATTTTTAGTGTCAAGTCTGAGAACTCCTTAGTGAGTCCTAGATCCCAAGGATTTCCTTCTGTATTTTTCTAAAAGTTTTATAGCTAAGAATTTTGCATATAAGTCTATAATACATGTTGCATTAGTTTTTCTATAAGATGTGAGGTTTATGTCAGTTTTTTGTTGTGTTTTTTGCCTCTGGTGGTCCAATTGCTCTACCACCTATTGAAAAGTCTGGCTTTTCTACACTGAATATCTTTTGACTTTTCATCAAAAACCAGTTGAGCATTTATATGTGGGCTATTTCTGAGTTCTCCATTCTGTTGCACTGATCTCTTTACCAATTCCACACTGTAGCTGTATGGTAAAACTTAGTATTCTGCAGAATCATGTCTCCTACTTTATTATTCTTTATCAAGATTGTCTTAGCAATTCCAGTTTCTTTTTTTCCCATAAACACTTTAGAATAATCTGTGTATACATCTATAAAAAATTCTTGCTGAGATATTAATAGGAACCAATTTGGGGAGAATTGATAGATTTACTATTTGGTCTTCTAATCCATGAAAATGGAATGTCTCTCCATTTATTTAGACATTGTTTGATTAGTGTTGTGTCATTTTGAGTGTACAAGTCCTGTAAATATTTTGTAGATTTATAACTTTTTCATTTTTGAACAATTGCAAATAGTATCTCATTTCTAATTGCAGTGGTCACATATTCATTTCTGGCATATAGAAATACAATATATTTTTCTGTATTTATTTTGTATCCTATGACCTCGATGAACTCATTTATTACTTTTAGGAATTTCTTTCTTTCCTCCTCCTTCTCTTTCTTCTTCTTCAAGATTCTTTGGTATTGTTTATGTAGACAATCATGTCTTCTGCAAATAAAGGCATTTTAATTTCCTTCTTAGACTAGTATTTTGTTTCCTTTTCTGTCTTAATGCATTGGTTAGAATCTCCAGCATTATGTTGCATAACAGTGGTGAAAAAGAGTCATGCTTGGCTTGTTCCCAATATTAAGGAATATTAGTCAGTCTTTTACCATTAATTTTGCTTCTTGTAGGTGTCTTATAGGTGCTTTTTATCAAGTTCAGAAAGTTCCCTGAGATCCCTATTTTTCTGTCAGCTTTTATTGTGAATTGGTGTTAAATTTTGTCAAATTCTTTTTCTGCATTGATTGATATGATCATATGAATTTTTCTTTAGCTTGTTACTATAATGGATTACATTGGATTTTTCAAATTTTGGACTTTGCATCTTCAGCGTAAACCCCACTTGGTCATGGTGTATAATTTGTTTCATATATTGCTAAACTCTATTTGCTAACATTTGGTGAAGGATTTAACATGTATAGTCATGAAGGATATTGGTCCATAATTTTCTTTGTTTAGTACCTCTTTGGTTTTGGTATTAGGGTATTCTAAGAGCTTAATATAAAGAATCAAGAAATGTTTAATCTTCTTTTGTTTTCTAGAACAGATTGTGTAGATTGTATTTAATTCTTTTTTCCACTAGTCATTTTAAAAATGTATTATTAAAAAAATTCATTGCAGTAAGAACACTTAACATGGAATCAAACCTCATAACAAATTTTAAATATATAATACAGTATTGTTTACTATAGATACGCAGATCTCTAGAACTTATTCATCTTTCTTAACTGAAACTTTATGCCTATTGATTGGTAACTTCCCTTTTATTCCTCCCCCATCCCTTGGCAACCACGAAGTTACTCTTTAATTATACGAATTTCACTTTTTAGATTTCAGATGAATACTCTCATATAACTAGGATTCCAGTTATATACTTCCAATGCAATATTTGTCCTTTTGTGACTGGCTTATTTTATTTATCGTTATGTTCCCCTGGTTCATCGATGTTGTTGCAATTTACAGAATTTCCTTCTTTTTAAAGGCTGAATAATATCCATTGAATGTACGTATCACATTTTCTTTATCCAGTAATCTGTTCATAATCATCTTGGTTTTTTGTAAATAGTGCTGCGGTAAACATGGAACTGCTGATATCTCTTTAATATCCTGATTTCAATTCTTTTTGATAAATATTTGACAGTGGAATTTCTGGATCATATGGTAGTTCTGTTTTTAAGTTTTCTAGGAACCTTTATACTATTTTCCATAGTGGCTGCATTAGTTTGGATTCCCACAAACCAAATACAAGGATTCCAATTTCCCTACATCCTCACTAACACTTGTCTCTCTCTTTCTTTGATAGTAACCATCCTGAAAGGTGTGAGGTGATATCTCATAGTTTTGTGCATTTCACTGATGATTGGTGATGTTGGATACCATTTCATATGCTTGTTGGCCATTGGTATGACTTCCTTGGAGAAATGTGTATATGCCTATTCAAATCCTTTACCTACTTGTTAGGACTTTGTTTTTGTTTGTTTGTTTTTTTGTTATTGAGTTGTAGGAGTATTTCTTATATATTTTAGAAATTAACCCCTTATCTAATATATGGCTTGCAAATATTTTCTCCCATTCTGTAGGTTGCCTTTTTATTCTGTTGATTGTTTCCATTTCCGTGCAGAGTTTTTTAGTTTAATGTAATTCCACTTGTCTACTTTTAGTGTTCTAACCATAAAGTTATTGCCAAGAACAATGTTATGAAGATCTCCCCTGTTTTCTTCTAGGAGTTTTATAGTTTCTGGTATTACATTTAAGTCTTTAATCCATTTAAGTTGATTTTTGTATATGGTGTAAGATAAGGGCCCAGTTTCATTCTTTGTATGTGGATATCCAGTTTTCCCAATACCATTTATCGAAGAGGCTGTTTCCTAGTGTGTACTCTTGACACCTTTTCAATGATCAGTTGACCACATCTGTGTGGATTTATTTCTCAGCTCTATTCTGTTCTATTGGAGTATATGTTTTTTTTTAATGCTAGTACTATACTGTTTTAATTACTATCACTTTGTAATACCTTTTGAAATCAGGAAATGTGATTTTCCAGCTTTTTTTTTCTTAAGATTTGTTGGGCTATTTGGGGTCTCATGTGGCTCCATATCAACTTTAGATTATTTTTCCATTTCTGTAAAAAGTGCCATTGGGATTCTAACAGAGTTTGTATTGAATTTGTAGATTTCTTTGGGTAGTATGGACATTTTAACAGTATTACATCTTCCAATTTATGAGGAGGATATGTATTTCCATTTACTTGTGTTTAATTAATTTCTTTCATCAGTATTTTGTGTTTCTGGTGTACAAATCTTTCATCTCCTTGATTAAATTTATTACTAAGTATTTTTTTTGGTACTATTGAAAATGAGATTGTTTTCCTAATTTTCTTTTCAGATAGTTCATTGTTATTGCATAAAAATGTAACTGATTTTTGTATGTTGATTTTGTATTCTGCAATTTTACTAAATTTATTAGTTCTAACAGTTTCTTAATTGAGTCTTTATGATATTCTCTATATAAAATAGCATTGGCAAACAGGGACAATTTTACTTCTTCCTTTCTGATTTGGATACCTTTTAATTCTTTTTCTTGCCTAATTACTCCACTGGGACTTCCAGTAGTTGTTAACTAGAAGTGGTGAGAATGGGCATCTTTGCCTTTTTCCTGATCTGAAAGGAAAACTTGTCAGGTTTTCTTCTTTGAGTATAATATTAGCTGCGGTATTTATTATGTTGAGATACTTTCCTTTTATTTCTGGTTTGTCCCATTTCCTTCTGCAGATTTCGGAAGTATTCATCCATTTTTTTTTTTTTTTTTTTTTTTGAATAAGCTTTTTGGTACTTTCTCGTTTCCTTCATTTACTTCTATAAGGTGTATATTGGTCTACTTGATGGTCTCCATAACCCCCTTAAGCTTTCTTTACTTTCTCCTTCTCTGATTGAAGAACTTCCAGTGACTTGTCTTTGAGTTCACCAATCCTTTCTTCTGCTTTATCTAGTATGTTGTGGAACACCTGTAGTGAATTTTTCGGTCCAGTTATTGTATTCCTCAGCTCTATGATTTCTGTTTGATACTTTTAGACGTTTACTATGGCTTTGTTGAAATTCTCACTTTGTTCATGCATGACCTCATTTTCCTAACCTTGGTGAGCATCTTTATGATGGTTAGTTTGAAATATTTGTCAGGAATTTGGAACATATTTACCTATTTCTTCATTTTCTTTGACTCTCTATGCTAGGGTTTGTGCATTAGACAAAGTGATCTCCTCTCTCAGACTTCATGAATTGGCCTTGTGCAGGAAAAGACCCTCACCAATCAGCCTGGTCAGAGACCCTGTGGGCCCCAAGACTTCACTTTGGTCCAACTTGCTTTCTATGTTATTTTCCGTACCAAGGTGTCTAGGGTATGCCTGGTCCTGTCAGTCACTGGAACAGGTAAGATAGAGGCCAGTTCTTTGGGCAGCCCTTGAAAAAGTTGAGGCCTTAGATACACAGACCAATTATTTCCCTTTCCAGGGAGGATGCTAGTGGCTGTTTTTTGTTTTCTGTTTTGTTTTGTTTTTTGTCTGTTTGCTCTGTGTTGAGCTGGGGGAGTTTATGGTTATTACTAGCCCAAGCTGCAGTCTCTGTTCTCCCCCACATGGCTAGCTTATGCTGGACCTGTGAGTGATCTGAGACAGGCAAGACAGAATCCAGTTCCTTGTATAGCTTCTTGGGATATTGAGCATGCAGACCAACTCTTTCCTTCCCTTCAGAGAAGCTGGAAACTTGTGCAGCACTTGCAAATTTAAGGTGCTGTGCCAGGGATAGGAATTCTGGTGACAGGGTGCCCAAATATCTGTATTAGCTTTGATGAGTCTAGTTTCATGTTTGTCTGGGGTGCAGGAGCCTTAAAATTAGTCTCTGGATTTCTCACAAAGTGAATTTGTCTACGAATTGTTGCTGAATTGGGTGTATTCATTAGGTGAAGGAGGATTCAGTGCTTCTTGTTCTACCATCTTACTGACATCACCTATCTATTAATTCTTCTTTAGAAGTTTTGTAGAATTCTCCAGTGAAACCATATGAACTGCAAGAATTGGTGGTAGGGGACAGTTTTCAGATTGCAGATTAATAGTTATAGGACTATTCAAATGATCTGTTTCATATTGGATAAGTTGTAGTAGTTTGTGGTTTTTAAGAAATTGAATTATTTTATCTAAGTTGTCAAATTTATGTGTGTAGTGTTGTTCATAGTATTTCCTTATCCTTTTGATGTTTCCAGAGTTTTTAGTGATTTCCCTTGCTTCATTTCTGATACTGGTAATTTTTCTCTTTTTCTTTGTCAGTATTACTAGAGGGTTGTCAGTTTTATTAAAGTTTTATAAGAAATAGCTCTTTGTTTCATTGATTGTCTCTATTTTTTTCTGCTTTTCATTTTCATTCATCTGCTCTTATTTTTGAGATGTACTTCCTTCTGCCTGATTTGTTTATTTTGCACTTCTTCTTCTAGGTTCTCGAGGTAGTAGTTTAGATTATTGTTTGAGACTTACTCTTTTCTAATATATCAATTTCGTGCTATAACATTTCCTCTTAGCATTGCTTTAGCTCTACTCACAAATTTTGATATGTGTATTTTCATTGTCATTCAGGTCTGTGTATTTTTTGACTTCCTTGAGACTTCTTCTTTGGCCCATGGGTTATTAGAAATTATGTTGTTTAGTTTCAAAGTGTTTGAAGATTTTCCTGTCTTCTTTCTGTTATTGATATCTACTTTCAGTTCATTATGGTGGGAGAATACATTCTATTTTTTTCAACTTGTTGAAGTTTGTTTTACAGTCTAGAGTATGGTCTATCTTGGTATATAATCCACAGACACTTGAAAAGAATGAGTGTTCAGCTGTTATTGATGAAGTGTCCAAAAAATGTGAATTAGATCCTTTTGATTGATGATGTTGTTCAGTCTTCCTATATCCTTGTTGATGTTCTGTCTACTTCTATCAGTCATTCTACAGGGACATTGAGGTATCCAGCCTTATTTGGATTTGTCTATTACTCCTTTCAGTTTCACCAGTTTTTGCTTCCTATATTTTGTAGCTCTGTTATTTGGTGCATACACATTTAAGATTGCTATATCTTTTTTGTAGATTTACCTTTTTTATCATTAGATAATGTTCCTCATAGTCTCTGGTCATTTTCTTTGCTCTGAAGTTGACTTAATCTGATATTAAGTAGCTATTAGCTACTCCTGCTTTCCTTTGGCTAATGCTGGCATATCTATCTTTTTCGATCCTTTGCTTTTAACTTACCTGTATCGTTATATTTACAGTGAGTTTCTTTTAGACAACATGTGGTTTGGTTATGTTTTTCAATCGACTCTGCCAATCTCTACCTTTTCATTGGTATATTTAGAAAATTAATACTTAATGTAATTATTGACATATTTGGGCTTAAGTCTGCTATTTTAGTTTTTGTTTTGTTTGGTCTCTCTGGTTTCATTTTACTTTTTTTCTTTTTCTTGTTGTCCTGTGGATTACTTGAGTGTTTTTTATAATTCCATTTGATTTACCTATAGTGTTTTTAAATGTATAATATTTTTAGTGATTGCTTTTGGTATTATATTACATACACATAATTTATTATAGTCTATTGGTTTCACAATTTTACCGGTTAAATGAAGTATAGAAACCTCATCTTTCTTTAAACCCCTTCCTCCTCCTTTTATTATATAATTGTCTTAAGTATTTCTTCTATATACATTTAGAACGACATCAGAAAGTGTTATAATTTTTGCTTCAACTGTCAACTATAATTTAGAAAAAGCAACAGATGATGCATATTTTTTTCTTCTTTAGATTTCATACTTGTTTCTCCTTCCACCGTAGACTACTCTTTATTTAAGTTACTATTCTAAATTTCTTTTCAAGATCTGTAAGTCTTACTGCTTTCCCTTGCTACCAGCCACTACTTATCAGATGAACTTATTTCAAAACAAGTTATGTCAAAACTCTAGTCCATTTGCTTCTGGAAGAAAATGAAATTTAATTATCATATTTCATACATACGTAATAGAGATAATAAAATCATGAAATGTAAAAAGAAGATGTAAAAATGAACATTCACAATAAATTCAAAGAGTTTTAAGACACACATTTGATGTGTACACTGATCTACAGTGAGATCTTGAAATTGTCATGTAATATCAAGATTGCAAAATAGATACACTGTTTTCATCTTACACTAATTTTTAACAAAAGATAGGCCCCAATAAAAGCCAACTGGACCTATGCCAGTCCCCAGGCATGTGTACAAGGAATTGCACTGCATGAAAAAACAAAACCACAGTAAATAACATGATTGAAACAGACAGATGCTTCAGGTGAGTGCGGTTTTTATTTTTAATAAAAAGCTAATTATACTTTCATTAATATGACTTCACATCTCACATTTTTTTCAAATGTACATTCTCCAAATATGATTTTTGTTAAGATTTTTAAAAAATTATTTCTTATTTTTACTGTCTGCTTTGCTGTGACCCTCAATACAAATTATAAATCGTATTATTTTAAAGCACTCTAGTTTTATACAATAAAGGCAAGTTTTAAAAATTGGCTTAGAATTTGTATCCTCCAAGTTGTGTGGGATAATAATCATTTGATTGTAGAACTTGATTAGAGAACCTCTGGGAGTTGTTACTTCCTTTCTGGCCTTTGATGTGGTAGACCTTGTCTCTTTGGAAGCACTTTTACATTACATCTTAATTTATTGACATGCCTTTCTCTCATGAGAATGTGAGATTCTGGAAGGTAGGGATTAAAACTTAAACGCTTGTTAGCTGAACTAATTTATTACTAGAAGGGATGATTTTTTGTTGCAAAGTTCATAACTTTTTAATAAATATTATAAACAACTTTTTAAATAGATGACAAATGTTTTTATATATTAATATGGTAATTTTAGAGAAAATGAATCTGTTGTAGCTAGGGGCAGAAATATTACTGTATTATAATTTATAAAGTAGAAATGAAATATAATATTTATCTATTTAGTAACTGGTATGTATTTGACATCTTCTTCAGGTCCTGAAGTTTACTGGTCACTGTGGGAATGGGAAGATTGTATAAAGCCTAATTCTCTCCTCTTAGGAGTCCCTACTCTAGTTAGGAAGATAAGAACAATATATAAAACAATCTGAGTAAATCTAAGCTTGTATAAAATGTGAGCCTAAAACAAGGTGGTAAAGAATATATACATGAGAGTTTCAAAGTTGGCATAGATTACACAGGGCTGGAGGATCAGGGATTTTTGCAACAGGTGAAACTCGAGTAGGGTCCTGAACTATGGGGTATGGTTTGAGAAGATGAAGGGAAAGCACTACTGGTTTTGGTAGAATGAGAAATTTCTGGAAGAAGGAGATTTTAAATAGGAAATACATTTTTAAATTACAGAAAGGAAAGACAAGGTCTCAAGAACCAATAAATATTGAGATTTGTGCTTCTTCTCTGTCATGTGGTGAAGACAAACAAGATGTCTCAGTTGAATGATGGGTGATATAAATAATAAAAGAGATATCTGAGGCAGTGGGTGGTCTGGATAATGGCTGTTCAAGCCTGATGAGCCGTCTTCTGAAATCTCAGTAGTTAGTAGAAACTCAAATACTGAAGACTAAAGTTTGTAAATATGGTAAGATATCCAGGGGCTTCTGGGAGAAAGGAAGATCAATAGGTGGAGCCTTAGGCCTGGGTTCCTAACTAGGCCAAGGTGCCCAACGTGACATAAGGGCAGTGGCCCAAACCTTTAATCACTGAACTCATTAAGAAAAAAACTGGCTTGGCACAGTGGCTCATGCCTGTAATACCAGCACTTTGGGAGGCTGAGGTGGGTGGATCACCTGAGATCAGGAGTTTGAGACCAGCCTGGTCAACATGGTGAAACCCGGTCTCTACTAAAATTACAAAAATCAGCCAGGTGTGATGGTGCACACGTGTAATCCCAGCTACTCAGGAGCCTGAGTCAGGAGAATCACTTGAACGCAGGAGGCCAAGGTGGTAGGGAGCTGAGATCATACCATTGCATTCCAGCCTGGGTGACAGAGTAAGACTCTGTCTCAAAAAAGAAAAAAAAAAAAAAAAAAGAAAAAACGGGAAAAACAACTTTGGGTTAAAGATTTATTTTTTTCTCAACCATTGCTGAATACATGGACCCTGGCATAGGCAAATATCTCTAAATTGGACAGATTATACCCATGTGTAAGTTTAATACATAGAGATTTAATTATGTAAGTCATATATTTTTGGTATTTGTTTTGAATATATGACTTATGCAATGTTGTCTCACAGAAAATTAGCATATATGTGTTAAAAATTTGTATGTATCAACATAAATTGTATATAAAATATACATCCTCTATATACCGGTAGTGCTATCACTCTTTCAAACACATTTAAAGGAAAAAAAATACCCATAAAACATAATTCTTTAGGTTTTCCTGGAAAATATTCTCTCCGCTCCATATGTGCCTTGAGTTTATAATTAAAGTCATGCCTGGACCAAGTCATCAGAATTTTAAAGGTTATATACATGGAATGTCAAAACAGCCATTTAAAACACATTGATAGAGTGAAGGATTGGCTGAGATGATTTCAAGTTTCTACCACGATCAACATTAACTAATTCTGTGAATGAGAAGCATTTTGTCTACTGGAAGTGCTTTGGTTTACATTCTGCTAAATGATCAGGTTTACTGGCTTTCTTGACTGGGTAACCAGATTCTTTGAGGATGCAGACACAACCTCATGTGAAGCAACAACCTCCTATAATCACAAGTTCTGGTAATTGTGGTAGCAGAGTAACAAGAGAGGCAGCTGTCCCACTGCCATTTGTCTGTGCAACACATGTTTGCATAAAACATTATAAAGTACTTTATACTTGGAACTTGTTTTGTCTGTAACTTTTTGAAAACAAGAGAACTTTTATCACCAAGTTTAGAATGGTCTTGAATTTTATGGCTTCTTCGATTTGTATCCAAATTTATGTCAGCTGGATTTCACTTTGGTCCTGTTGGCAACACATGACTTTCTGGTTCTGAGACAGAGGAATGAGAAGGTGCATAGTCATCAAATTGCTAAACCACACATTTTAGGGAGCTAAGTGTAAACAAATCAAAATCATATGAACTAAATTTACTGAAAAATACACGTAAATTTAAAAATTAATGGAAAAAAATCAATGCCAAAATGACCAGTGCCTTGTCTCAAAACCAGAAACACTTAAAACATTATTTGCTGAACTTAAAACTGTAGCTGGGCTTGTTATTTCCTATTTGAGTGAAAAGAAGATCAAGATGGCAAAGCACTGGACAGAAAAGTATTCTAATAAACAAAAGAAAAAACTATTTTAGAAGACTGTGTATTTCTTATTATGAAAGCCATCTGTATTACCTCAAGATGTAGAATTTTGCACCTGGAATCAGATGATGTAGTCTCCAGGCTGGAAAGGCCTTGAAAATTGTTCAGTCATGGCACCATATCCTGGGCTTGAATCCCTGCCATATGACTAGTGGCTTGTGCTTGGACCATCTCTGTGGCAAACAAAGATCTGTTTCTTCAGGCAGCCCATTACACATTTAATGGACTATTAGAAAGAAACCAGTCTCTCTGGAGCTTCCACCAATTTGTGTTTAGCCCTCAAGACTATACAAAACTGGTTTAATTCATTTTTTTTTCTTAGAACAGTTTGTTTTAGTTATTTTTGTTTTGCAAGAGCAGAAACTCACAAATGTTACCTTAAGAAAAAGGGTGTTTCTTATAAGGATCCATATGGAATGGAACCAAAAGAGAGAAGTTGGCAGGAACAAAGCCAGCTTCCTAGGACCTCATTCTGTCTCTCCCCTTTTCTGCTCTCTCTCTCTTTCTCCCTTGTTCTTGTCTCTTGCTCCTTCTGAGCACCTTGGCTGCATTCTGAAGTTTGCTTTGTTTTCTTTTCTCTGCTCCAGAATGTTCTCTGCTTATAAGGAGTTTTGCTCGCTCATCATTTTAGTTTACATGTGTCCTCTGTTTGCTGTGAGCCAACTCTTATCTGTTGGCTTCTCTTTAGCGTTTGCCTCTATTACTAACTGGTTTTCTAAACCAAATTCCCTTTTAGTGAGAGGTCCAGCTGACCCTTTTTCTTTTTTTTCTTTTTGAGATGGAGTTTCGTTCTTGTTGCCCAGGCTGGCGTGCAATGGCACCATCTTGGCTGGCTCACTGGAACCTCCGCTCCTGGGTTCAAGTTATTCTCCTGCCTGAGCCTTCCGATTAGCTGGGATTACAGGCTTCTGCCACCATGCCCAGCTAATTTTTTTTTGTTTGTTTGTTTGTTTTTGTATTTTTTTTTTTGTATTTTTTTTGAGACGGAGTATTGCTCTGTCGCCCAGACTGGAGTGCAGTGGCGCGATCTCGGCTCACTGCAAGCTCCGCCTCCTGGGTTCACGCCATTCTCCTGTCTCAGCCTCCCTAGTAGCTGGGACTACAGGGGCCCGCCACCACATCCAGCTATTTCTTTTGTATTTTTTTTTTTTTTTAAGTAGAGAAGGGGTTTCACCATGTTAGCCAGGATGGTTTCGATCTCCTGACCTCATGATCCACCCTCCTCAGCCTTCCAAAGTGCTGGGATTATAGGTGTGAACCACTGCACCCGTTTTGTATTTTTAGTTGAGACGGGGTTTCATCATGTTGGTTGGGCTGGTCTTGAACTCCTGACCTCAGGAACTCCACCTGCCTGGGCCTCCCAAAGTGCTGGGATTGCAGGGGTGAGCCACTGCACCCGGCCTAACTGACCTTTTTTACTCCAGGTGCTGGCATAGGTGAATAAGCCACTCACTGCCTGTCAACTACTGGTTCAGTCACGTGCAACTGGAGTGCTGCTGGGTTATGCATGTGTAAAGCATGGTGGTTGCATGGGTCTCTAGGGGGCAGGACTGTGGTAGAGGCACTATCTCTTCCAAGTGGAGAGGGTGGGTGGGCAGTAGGTGATACTCCAGTATATGTCTTCTAATTATTTGAAGTGTGTGCTTTTATATCTTCTAACCCTTTTATTCTCCAGGTTAAATACTCCCTGGTTTTTCAATTGTTGCTCTTTGGACATGGTTTTGAGTGTCTTCACCACTTCATCTCTCTTCTGTACTTAAATGATGGCTGGAAGTTCAAAAATCATTCCAAATTAATCCAACAAGTGAGCTTTAGGATAGGAATATCATCTACTATGTTTAATATTTTGCTTCAACTCTGCTGCCCAAGATTCAATTGTTTTTTTCTTATAGTCACCTCATCTTGTTGGCTCATAGAATTTGTTGTTGACTAAAACCTTGAAGTCCCTTCTGTACATGCTTCTAAGAAAGCCTTTCTCCCATTTTATGTACTGTTGGCTCTTTGTACCGAGGTTCAAGACTCTTCATTTACATTGCTTGAATTTAATTTTTGTTAAAAAGAAAAAAATTATTTTTGTAAATAAACAAAACCTGCTCCCTGCCCTTTAGGAGCTTACCTTCTTCACTGATCATGTTTGTCATATAAAGGTCTTTAATAAATATTTCTTTAATAAATGTGGAAAACTCATTTTGTTAGGGTTTTCCTTTGCAATCACTTGTCAAATCTTTTCAGATTGATCCTTAATCTATTATCCAACATTTTTTACTCTCAAATTCATATAGTAGTCACTTGATCACTTGCCCTTAGATCCAGTTTTCTTTTCTCTCTTTTGCTCTACTCTGTTTTGTAGCATAGAGAATTTATCCCTGAAAACTATGTTTTCCAGGTTCCATTGCTAATTGGCTTCTAGCTAGGTTCAGATAATGATGATACCCAAGGGGGACTGGAGGGGAAGAGAACGGGAGAAACCAGGATGTTTCTCCCCATCTCTCTTGCTTTGACCATCAGTCTCCAGGGCAGTGTCTGCTGCCTTTGTAGGACAGCATCTCAGTTCATGGTGTCAACAACTCCTTGACTCTTGGCCTCAGTAATATCGCCTCCTCTCTTTGTTATTTTAGTCCTAGAGGTAGTGGTAGCTTTCTGAGTCTGGCTAATCTCTGGGTTGCCTCAAAGTCACCTGTTGGGCCTTTTAAGTTTTTTCTATCCCTTTGTAAATGGATCCCATATTGAATTTCCTTGGGTGAATTACCTAGTTGGAGGCTGTTAGTCATAACTCTATATATTGTCTCCTTCTCATTTACAAATAACAAAAAGAAGATTTATTGAAAATATACCCCATTAGCAGGTCACTCGAAGTGGTATAATGGAGCAGTGATTAAGAGCATGAGCTCTGGAGTCAGATTTTCCTGTCTTCAAATCCTAGGTCCATCACTTATCAGATGTATCACCTTGAGCACTGTGTCTACGTGTTTATATTCTCTTTGTCTTAGTTTTCCCTTTGTAAGTTCAGAACACTAAAAGTGTACTGTAGAGAATTGTGAGACTTATGGGAAATACTTTCTGTATTTGAAATATTTTGTGTCAGATAAGTTTTGGAATTTGGAACTTTTTGGATTTTAGAAAGGTAATATGGCACAAGTACCTAATATTTACCATAAACGTTACCATATATTATATACAATTAATTTATATGTATGTAATATACCATACCTTATGTAATACCCCAGTGGAATCTAGGGCACCAATCAGTAACCGAACATTAACACTTTCTGCAGCTAAACATCAGAACAGATTTTGCATCCAAATGAGTTTGGCCAAGTTTTGCTGCTGACTGAGTTACAAAAATAATTGGTTTCAAAAGCTTTTGGGTTTTAGAATTACCAGTAAGGGACTATGGGCCTGTACTGCAAAACATTTAGAAGAATGTCTGCCTCATAGGAAGCACTGGATAAGTGTTACTGAAAACTTCTTCCAGTTTGGCACTGATTCATTACCCTGTATCCTACTTGATTAAAAAGTCCATTCGAGAGGAAGGGTCCCAGGCCTTTCCCAGATTAAATAGCTCCAAAATCATGGTATAAATCAACCTCCAATTTTTAAAGTTCAGAAATGCCACATGCCTTTTGCACTAATTATTTTAACTCAATAGGAAATACAAATAAATATGGGAATTTCACAAGTTATCCACTGACTAGGTAGAAATCCTGTTCTATTTTGTCAGGAAAAAATATCTAATATGACGAAGGCTGAGAACTTATCACATGTAACAGCCAAAAAATTAGGAAAATATTGTTGTGAATTTTCATTTCATCCTGGGTTTGACTCACTCAATGACAATGACTTATTCCCCAGAAAATCTGAAATCTTCTTCAGGCTCACTGACTTCTTAGCCAAACCGATCAGTCTTAAGTAGCAATCTTAAAGATCAGCAATTCTGTGAGTTTCCTCAGCTTTGAAAGATTAGGTTACATTTGTCTTGGAAATTTAAGTTCTAGGATAAAAGCAGAATTGGTATTCTTCTTATCAAATTTTAAGATAAATTTTTTTAAAACCTCTAAAAGATAGTGTAAGAAAATCCTTCATATATTTAAAAATTGAGACTGTATCTGCCCCCATTAAAGTTGCATAAGTTAGTACATCAAGAAATTCCTTAATTCCTTTCCAACCTTTCCTTGCTTGGACCATCACTTTTCTTGCTGACTAATTTTATTAAAGGTTTTGGAAGAGCTGACAGCACTTACTTAAAAATTTCACCACTTAAGTATTATAACAGCAAAATTAAAATTCTTTAAATAAAAGCCCTGTTTGGTTCTCTACAATTTTTTCTCTCATTATTTTCGATGGCTCTGTAAAAATATTTCTTTTGGTACTATTGATGGAGACCTGTTCTCTGTCTTTTCTGACACTGGTAATTATTTCAGAAGGTACCAATAACTCCCAAGTGAGTCATTTAACTCACCAGGAAACTCAATAGACTGAAGCCAAGCTTGCTAAGAGCTCAGGGCTCTTGTTTTTGTTTTTGTTTTGTTTTGTTGCTTTTTCCTTAAATATTTTATTTTATATTTTGAGACAGGGTCTCACTCTGTTGCCCAGGCTGGAGTGCAGTGGTGCGATTTTGGCTCACTGCAACCTCCACCTCCTAGGTTCAAGCAATTTTCTTGCCTCAGCTTCCCTAGTAGCTGGATTATAGCCATGTGCCACCATGCCCAGCTAATTTTTGTATTTTCAGTAGAGATGGGGTTTCCCCATGTTGGCCGGGCTGATCTCAAACTCCTGGCTTCAAGAGATCCACCTGCCTCGGCCTCCCAAAGTGCTCGGATTACAGGTGTGAGCCACTGCACCCGGCCACAGGGCCTTTGGTTCTGCTCTCCCACACCAATCAAGCGCTCCAGTAGCAGGGAAGCCACAGTTAGGGGCACAAAAGACCAAGCTGTCAGAAGCAGAGATGGATCTTCTTCCTCTTGAACAGTAAGCACACAGGGGCCAGTCTCCTGTACCCGCAACAAAAACCCTTCCTCTGTTTCTTGTCACCTTACACAACTTCAGAGTGGGGGCTTTCAGCAAAGGACCTTACCCTCCTCTCCACCGCCTGTGCCATCCTCTTGTGGCCACTATCAATGGCTCCTTGGGCAGTTTCCTTTCCTACCACCTCTGTCGAACTTAAATCTGAGGTTGCCTCAGTTAGACTGTCTGCTTTATATCAGAGTCTGACCCAAAACTTGGGAAATTTCTGGCCTCTTAGGTATTTATTTAATTATTTATTCAATACAATGTTTCTTTTTCACTTTCTGGTGTGTTATGTATGTCTCTTTATATTATATATTATATCATATGTCTATGTATATTAATCTGTTTTGGTCAGCTCAGGCTACCATAAAAATAATGCCATAGAGTAGGGGGCTTAAATAACAGAGATTTATTTTCTCATAGTTCACAGGCTTCAAGTCCACGATCAAGGTGCCAGCAGGGTTGAGTTCTGGTGAAAGCTCTCTTCCTGGCCTGTTCCTGGCTGCCATCGCACTGTGTGCTCACGTGGCCTGGCCTCTTCTCTGTGTGCATTTGTTTGAGAAGAGAGAAAGTGAGCTCAAGCTCTCTAGTGTCTCTTCTTATAAAGGAACTAATCCCATGATGTCACACTCATGACCCCATCCAAACCTAATTACCTCCCAAAGTCCATGTTCAAATAACATCACATTGGGAGTTAAGGCTTTAACATATGAATTTTTTGGGGGTAACACAAACATTCAGTCCATATATATGTCTGTGTGTGTGTGTGTGTGGCATATACATATATGTGTGTGTGTGTGTGTGTGTGTGTGTGATTAAGTGCCAAGCCTGTGATGTTCCATCTAAATTGAGGGCAAAGCTATCAATATTTGTGACAAGATGGTAATCATTTTGTCCTTTAAAAAATTCTGGTAGAAATTAAATATGTTTTGAGAAAGTATCAGTCTCTTCCTAAGTAAACAGAAAAAGTTCAAATACAAATTTAAAACCATTAGAGGAAAGGCAATATTTAATAATAATGAAGCCAGAGGTAAACACAGAAACTCAGAAGTATCAAATACTACTTTGAACCAGTTTCCGTTTCCAATAATTCCCATAGAAAATGCCCTAATGAGACAATACATATGTGAAACAGTTTTGGAAAGGCACAGTTTTTAAGATGCATTTGTATTATTTGCATTGCTGACTTCTGCTATTTTGTTGCTACATATTTTGGCCCAGATTCTCATTCCTTAGGGCCAGGAGACCAGATTAACAACAGTCTCCAGAGAAAAGACCTCCGGGTATTCTGCCTGTGTGGAGAGGTGGGGGTGGGGAGGGGGGAAGGGTTGCCTCTAATTCCCAGAGCCCATGGACAGGAAATCTGGTCACAGCCCACTCGGTCACTCTAATCACTCTTTCTGTGGTCTCAGAGAGAGGGAGCTAGCAGAAGACGGCTTGGGAGAACAGGAGAGGAGGAGAGGAGAGCCTGCAATAAAGGTGCAAGCCAACCAAACATCCTCAGCCTTTTCAGTTATCTATTATCAGAAAGTGAACAGAAACTTACAGGCTGAGGGATGTTTATTCTCTCATTGAATTTCATTCGGTTTTGCCTGATGGCTGACAACCTTTCTGTATTGTCATATATATATATATCACTGTAATTAAGAGCGTGGGGCTGTGGAGCTAGCAGAGACCTGAATTGAGTCTTGACTCTGCCCCTTACTAACTGCGTGGTCTTGAGCCAATTACTTTACATCTCTGGGCTTGTCTGTTTGTTTGTGATGTGCGCCAAAATTAGTATGTACAAGATATTCTTGTTTGTCTAAGTAAGATAATGCAGGGGAAACACCTAGCCCAATGCCTGGCACATAGTAAGTACTCAACAAACACTAGCTGCTGTTAATTTTATTGTGGCCACTGTTTATTGTTCTTGCCTGAGTTTGAATCCTGGCTCTGCCCCTTACTAGCTGTGTAACTTTGGGCACATTGTTAAATCAACCTTTCGGTGCTTTAGTTTCCTCATCTAAAAAAATAGTGATAATATTATTACCCATCTCATAAAATTATTATGAGGATTAAATAAACTGATATGTATATAAAGTTCATGGAAGAGTGTCTAGCATGCAGTGCTATATATGTATGTTAAATCATTAAATAACACTATTATCATTACGCTAATCAAATTAAAGAGAAATTCTTCTTTCCTTTATCCATGAAATACAAAATCAAATTCTAAAGAGATAATGTTGTTCAAGGTAATGGAAACATCTGGTTAACTGTATTTCAATGATTAATAAAAACAGGAAAGATTACCTTAAAAATCTTGTAATAACTTTATTAATGAAACAACCTCAGTTTTTCGAACATAAAAGCATTGCATTTAATTCATAGAAATTATATTTTCATCAATATTAACCTATGTTTTAAAATGTCCACTGCATAAAGCTTGCAGGCAAACCTCAAGGCAATCAAAAGATTTGCCTCAGCAAAATCTAAAATAATAATAAAAAAGGATATTGGATTGGAAGATCAGACTAGATATGCTGGAAACTGAATTATGTAAATTGACATTCAAACTTCAGGAAGTAAAGTCACAATATCAACAGATTAAAAACTCCTTTCTTTACCTTCCTGAAGAAAATGTGGAGCGTAGGTTAATGGAGGGCCTCTAGCACCCTCCATGACCAGATGAGGAGAGGCTAGCTGCTGGGATGTGGTTAGGGCGGGTGTTGAGGTATTATTACTGAGGAGGGCATCTTAATCTTTCTTTCGATCACACACTTCTTTGAGGATCTAATGTAATCTGTGGACCATCTCCACTGAACCAGATAACATTTTTTTTTTCATCCTTTTACGTCACAGACCCCAAGATGAGAACTTCTGGTTACACATCTTAAAGAAGGCCTATGCTCCACACCTTGGAAGGTGTTCAGAGTCTGGAATCAGGAGATTGGGCTCTTCAGGGATCTCTGGAACTTTTTAGTGTCCCTGTGAAAGTATGACAAGTCACTCTTCACTGGCAACATCCAAGCTTCCTTGATGGAGGACAGGCAGGTCTCTGGCAACTGTGTGTGTATACGTAAATATATATGTAGTGGGATAAGGAACTAACACCATCAGTTCTGTCTGCTTGCTATGAATTAGGTTTATCATTTTTGTCCCTGTAACCCTCTGAGATAGAAATTCCTCTCCCCACACCGGCTTACAGAGAAAAAAATTGAGACTCAAAAAGGCAGGAAGCATATCCAAAGTTACACAGCCAGTACCTGTGGATCTGGAGTGTAAACTCCAGACCTGTGTGGTCTCCAGGCCTTACTCTTCTTCCCGTTCAGGAGAAAGGGCAGTTCTCTCTGTTCCTAAAAAAATCCTTTGAAGATCTCCATCCAGGTGAAAAAAGAACTTTCTCATCAGAAGAATTTATATTTATATACATTTATATTTAAAGAAATTATTTATATATTTTATATTTACCTTTAATAAAATCACTTTGGGGGCGATTATTTTCTTCTATTTTTTTGTATGTAAAATTTTATTCTTGCAACCTTTTATTATCATGCTGAGAAATAACAATCCTAAGTTGCATTTATTTGATAACGTTCTTTTAAGAAACTCAGCAAATATAACTCCTGACAATTCTAAAATTTTTTAGTAACTTGAAATTATCTTGAGAATGTTAAAGTCAGTTAGTTCATTTCCCAAAGGGTTTTCTTTTGCCTTTTTCTATTGAAGAAAATTTTATTTCATATATATGAAGTCAATTAGTCTATTGATCAAAGAACATTTAGTGAACACCAACTATATGCCAGATATTATGTTAATGAATTTGTTGGACTTATTTTTAAGAAAATTCCAATTCTATCTTTTAATCAAGATTTGGATTAGCTTGCATTTTTATAAACAGCAAGAGTCTGAATACAGGGTATGCAGGAATAATACAAATTGGGCTAATAGCTAACCTTTGAGGGCCACCATGCTGACTGTTCTGTTTTCCCTCTAGATCTCTTCTCTGCCCTTCTTTGCCCTGTCCCGTTCTTTGGGGAGTGTGTGGTAAGGGGGTGGTGGGAGTGCTGATCTCTACATATTGATTCTCCTGGCATCTCTTCCTTTTTGTGTTCTGGCTCTATTTGGTTGACCAGCAGGAAAGCAGGGGGTGGGAGGCGAGAGAACCCGTTGTATTTATTTCTGCTCTCTCTGCTCTCTCCCTCTCTTGTCGTGGTCTGGCAGGGATGAGTTCCTCTGCTGCTTTGAATCTGTCAGGGGTGCCTCTTTCCCAGTTCCAGCTCTCTCCTGGCTCTGCAACATTGTTTTGACTACTTGCCCTGTCAGACCTAGGGCTGATACTGCCTTCCCACTGTTCCTAGTCCCTGGATGCCTCGCCATTCCCTATTGGTTGCTTTAGCTTTGCCCACACCCCTGTAAATAGTCCTTTATTTTGAATGTGCCATCTGTTTCCTTTAGCATCCTGACTGATACTGCCAATTAGTCTGTGCCAAGTACTATGCTATGACTTCTACATGGATTATCTCATATAATACATACCCACCCTATCTGTTAGGCTCTAATA
Source organism: Papio anubis (assembly GCF_008728515.1). Taxonomy (NCBI): domain Eukaryota; kingdom Metazoa; phylum Chordata; class Mammalia; order Primates; family Cercopithecidae; genus Papio; species Papio anubis. Next base: position 86,153,646 of record NC_044980.1, on the reverse strand, counting down.
TTATTTTTATTTTTTATAAAAACCGATCAAAAGGAGATTTAGAGAGAGTAGTTTGACCAAGGGAACATAACTTGAAAGTGGCAAGGCAGGGATTCAAACCCAGGCAGTTGGATTCTAGAGCCCCCCTCTTAGGCATGACACTGTATGTCTCTGGCCAGGTTCTCTGGGAGGTGGACTGTGAGAGGAAGGTTTGCAGGCAGGCGGCATCTTTGGAGGTAGAGCTCTCAGAATCAATGCCTCTGAGAGAGTGAAGGCAACAGGATTGGGTAGAAGGGGAAGGCCAACTATAATGCAATGGCAATGCAAGCCTATGATGACCACATGAGGAGTTCTGGAGCTGGGATAACTCTCAAACTAAGGTAGGGGAACTAGGGTTTTACACCCTAGTATTGACCAGTCGCTCAATGCACGGCTTTAACCTGTGGCTCTCTTCAGCCAAAGCAAGTCCCGAGGAGAAACAGTTGAGAGTGGTGACTGCCAGCGCTTCCAGCAGCTGGGGGATGAGGGTCTAGTCCTGCAGGGCAGATCTGGGCAACACACCATGGCATTATTACATTGTTTGAAACACATATGGGTGTCAGAAGTTAGCAGCTGGCTCAAATTATGGGCCATCTTGGAACATTTTTATTAGACTTATGTATATGGTTGGTTTCTCTAGCTTGTATGAGTGTGTGAGAGTGTGTGTGTGTGTGTGTGTGTGATGATAATAATGATTATAGTGTAATTATTCAACATTGCTGAGAAAACACTGAAGTAAGAGTTAAGATATTTGGATTCAAGTTCTTGGTCTGCTGCCAACTATCTATGTGCTTTTGTTCAATCTACTTGATGTTTTTGGATCCTGGTTTCCTTATTCATAAATTGAGAAGCTTTGATTAGATGGTCTCTAAGGCTGCTTTCAGCTGTAAAGTTCTATGTTTCTCTTAATTTATTAGCTTTCTAAAAGCCAGAAATAGCAAAAATAAACATGTTGGAATGCTTTTTAAGTAACACTGGATATTATTTCTTGCAACTCCCAGTTAGTGACTTTCTCAAGCTTTCTCAATAAATCATGATGAACCTCATGAAAATTCACACAGCCTCAGTATCACCCAGCGTTCTCTGAAGAACAGAGATGATCCTTTTCTCCCTGGGATGTCTTTATTTGGCATATATGAGATTTTGGAATGCTAGACACTTCTCATTCTTTCTGAGCATAGCTCATACAGATGTTTTATTTTAAGCATTGTTTTGAAATAATTGCTTTCACAGGGTCATTGTTATAGTTTGTACAGACATGGTTTTAATTTGGGTAGATATATCTTGATCAAAGCAAGAAGGAATGGAAAATGCCCTTAGCTTGGGTTGGTGAACTAAAACTGGTTCTCAGAGTGTAGAAAGGCTAGAGAAACAAACACACAAACAGATAAACAAACAGAAAGTAGATAACAAAAAAGGGAATGAAGGTAGTCACAGAATTCTGAAAAAAAATATTGAGTAAGTACTCAACATTGTGAACTTTAATTAAAACGAACCTAAATATATTTTAACAACAGAGAAAAAGCTTAAATACTGACCCAAGTAAATACAGAAATCTCTCAAGATTGATTTTTCTGAGCTGTGGCAAACAATTCAATGAAAATGGGAAGTAACTGTTATTGTCAGTCATGTATGGCCCTGTCTGTATGATTTCCCAACATAAACCTTATGGTCGAAACGGCCTGAACCATAAATAAATAAATAGACGTACCTTCACTCCGACTTCCTTCCCTGACTCTCGTTAAACCCTATCAGTGACTGTAGAGGGCCAAAGAAGCAATTTCAATAAATATTTCATTACGTGGGAGCCCATTTGCTGGTATTTCAAATAAACAAGTACATTTTCTCACTCGGTAGACACTAGAAGGGAAAACTCTCCAGTTTCCATTTTCAGACTTTCTTTTACTTTCTGAGGAGGTCAGTCATTTTCGTTTTCCAGTGTACAACTCGATTATTTATTGGAGGAAAATGTTTTAAACCAGGAAAACGAAAAAAAGAAAAATCCACCCAAATAATTTATGGAAGACCGTCTCCTGGCAGATTAATCCTTGCCACTTGGCCAGGGCTCATTCCAGAGTGATCAGACTGGCCAAGCTTAAATTGTACATCCACAAGAAGTTGCATAAATAACCCCAAATGCTGTGAACCTCTTTGCACTCGGTCATCTCCACGACCTTCAAAGCAAATGTCAGAAAGGTACTAAGAAAAAATATAGCCTGAGATGCTCTAGTTATGGTATTTTCTAATAAATAACAACCTTTTTGGCTCCTTTCATCTAAACACATTTATCATTTAAGACACATATGCTTCTTCTAGGTAAGTGAGTAGAAATATGTCCCTTTTCCTTGTGGGTAACCTGGAACTATAATTAAAAGTATTGTAAGCCATGCTTAGGAGCTGTCTTCTGAGGCTGAGTTAACTCTTCAGTAATATCCTTATTTTATTTTCTTAATTTCATTAATCTGAACATTGCCACAAACTATGGTTTGTTTTAATTACCTTCTTTGCAAAGAGACTGGGTGGATGTGAGAGGGATTGAAGAGGCTATTTTCTGAAAAGTTCCAGCTTCCATCCTGCTGATCCAAAAGATGGCCCTTGATTTACAGCTACAGAGAGACAAGAGCTGTCATAGTTAGAGACTTCACCTGGTCATTTTTTGCTCAGCAATTTCATTCCAAAACTGAAGTCATATTCTCGCCCAAGCTCTTTTCTGTCCTCAAGTTTTCAATTTTGGCTGGAGATATTACAAGTATTCCAGTTTCCCAAACCAGAAATCATAAAGTTCTTAATCCTTCTTTCTAATTCTCTTTAATATGTTATGTGCTGTTGAGTCTTTCTCAATAGACTCCCTTTTTAGTGAAGAAAGTGATAGATTTAGAAAAGGGGACCTGGAATTCTAGTATCCCAACTCTGCCACTTACTGATTATGAGAGCTGGCAAGTTGCTAAGTTTTAGTGTCTTCACCTATAGAATGAGCAATAGCCATATATGTTTGCTGACCTCACAGAGATGCTTTCATTATGAAATGAGTTAGTATAAATTGTTGATTATGCCAATCTATGTAATAGAAAGAAGCAAGGGTGACCTAATAAGATTGCCTTTCTTTGGGCACCAGGGCATGACACTTCTGTTCTTTGCACACCATCAACTCCCATCCATACCTTTGCCAAATTAGACGACTAGCTTGCTGTCACTTACTGCTGATACCCATCTCTGATCATCATGAGGATTAAACCCTCTAGAAGCTGCTCATCACAGTGCTTACCCCTGTGGACCAAGAGAAGAGGCACACAACACATCATCCCATACCATTACTACTGAAAGGCCATTCTAAGCTGCAGCTGAATCTAGTTATGCCAAAGCATCCACAATCCTTTCAGAGACTACAGAGATGAAATCCACCCTTCTTTACATTCATGTTTCCTCAACTGCCTACTGGACATCTCCTTTGGGACATCCCACAGGAAGATCGTACTTGAAAGGCCTAAAATTGGAGTTAATATTTACTTTTCCCACACTGTTTCTTTCCAGCGGCCCCCATCTCAGTGTATAGCACTCCCATTCACTCACTTGCCCAAGGGAGCAATCTGGGGTTGTCCTCTCTCTAGTCAATATCTAATTAAACACGAAAGCCTTTGTGTCTGTTTCCTAAACACTTAATTCTATTTAATTTTCTTCATCTTCATTGCCATCTACCCTGTTTCAGGACATCATCATTCCGTACCTGCATTACAGCCACACCTTCATAAATTGTCAACTGGTGTCTCCTCATTCCGCTACCTCCCTCGATTCTGTCTCCATATTCAAGCCAGAGTTATCATTGTGAAAAGCAAATCTGACCATGTCACCACCCTGCCTGAAATGTTTTCAATGGCTTCCAATTGTCTTTAAGATACTGGCCAAATCCCATGAATCCTGTAAAGTTAAATTTCCCCTATTGCCTCCAGCTTTCGTCTCCCCGTTCTTACTGTGTATGAACAGCTTATAAATTTAAGTGATTGATTACTTTCAGTTTCAAGAATGTGCCACGATTTTGCAATGCTAGTCCTTCTTACTTGGGTTACTTTCTTTCCCCTCTTTGTCTTGCTAATTCCCAATCATTTTTTGGATTTCAGTTTAGATGTTGCCTCTTGTAGAAGGCTTTTCCTAATTCCACAAGCTCTAAGAACACCTTGAACTTCTGCTGTAACAACACTCATGGCATTGTTTGGTCCTTGTCTTTTTACCCACCTGTGTCCCTCACTAACACTCCACAGAGGCAGGGATTATGTCTGGCTGGTTTCTCCCTATAGTTTAAGTATTCGTCACAGTACCTGAAACATAGAAAACTCTCAAGTATTTGTTGAATAAAGAAAGAAAGAAAACAAATGATATCTTTATTCATTTTCCTGGGGAAACAGAATGATATGGTTAAAAAATCAACCAGGTGTCAGTGGTCCTATATTAAAGTCTGACTTCCCAATTATGTGATTGGGTATCACACAAACTTCTCTATAGAATGGAATAGCAATATCGGTTTCAGACTACTTCAAGAGTTGTTTTAATAGTAGTGAGGTTATTTGCGTGAAAGTTCACTATGCTGGGCATGGTGGCTCATTCCTGTAATCCCAGCACTTTGGGAGGTGGAGGTGGATGGATTGCTTGAGCCCAGGAGTTTGAGAGCAGCCTGGGCAACATGATGAAACCCCATCTTTACAAAAAATACAAAAATTAGCTGGGTGTAGTGGTGAGTGCCTGTGGTTCCAGCTACTCAGCAGGCTGGGGTGGGAGGATCACCTGAGCCTGGGGAGGTCAAGGCTGTGGTGAGCCATGATCACACCACTGCACTCCAGCCTGGGTGACAGAGTGAGACTCTGTTTAAAAAAAGAAGAAGAAAAGAGAAAAAGGAAGCAAGCTCACTGTAAACTGTGACATTTCCTACAAAGACATGTCATTTTTACAATGGTCATTTATACCTTCATTGGCATATTCATGTATATATTAACTATTGTAGACCTACTATTTAAATTTAGCTACTTAAAAATTTTATACTGTGTGTATATATGTATTGTGGCATAATAACCTTCTTCAAAAACTTAATGGCTTAAAACAGCAACTGTTTATTTACCCCATGATTCAGTGGGTTGGCAATTTAGGCTGGGTTCAACTGGGCAGTTGGTTTTGGCTGACTCTCTAGTCAATTATTAGGTCAGCTGGAAGCTGGCTGGTCTGGGGTGGTTTTGGCTCAAGAGCTTGGCCCTGCCTCATCCTCCAGCAGGTGAGCATGGGCTTGTTCACTCAGTGGAGGCAGGGTTCCATGACAGTAGATGGAAGAACATAGGGCCTCTTGACTTTTTGGCTTGGAAATGGCACAATATAACTTTGCCGCACTTTAGTAGACAACACAAATCCCAAGTCAGCCTATTTTAAATAAGTAGGGAAGTATTTTCCACCTCTTGATAGGAAAACCCCCAAAAGCATATTATAAAGAGGTGTGGATACAGGGACGGAGGAATTGTGGCCACCACATGCTGTCATCGTCTTCTTTCAATTATTTACCACGTCACAAATCTGACCATGTTACCTCTTAGACTACACTATTAGGTGACTCTTCATTGTCTATAAAATAAAGTCCAAGTTCATAACAAAGGTCTCCATGAACTTTTCATATTGGTGTCATCTACCTGGTCCTTTATGCTTTAAGAATAGGACATTTCTTATAATCAAAAGCAAAAAACGAAACACTTGTACAGTTTCTAGCCTTTGCAGTTCATGCTGTTCCCTCTGCCTGGAGAGCTCCTCCCACCTTTCCATGTTTGGATGAGCTTACTCAGTCTAATAATAAAAACAATGCCACTTATTATATGCCAGGCATTGACTGTTCTGAATACTTCATATGTGTGTAGATTATCCCTATGAAGGGGGTACTACTTTTTCACCTCCTTCTTACAGATAAGGAAACTAGGGCATGGGGAAGTTAAGTAATTTGTCCGAAGTCACGCGGCTAAAAGTCTGCTTCCAGAACTGTGATTTGGAGTTTGTGCATTTAGCCTCCAGGACCCTGTACCTCTTAAGACTTAGCATGATCTGATCACATATGTATCTTAACATGTTCCGTGTTCAATTATCTATTTGTGTCTGATGCCTCTTTGAATTACAAGCTCCTTCATGCACCCAGAACATGTCTTACCTTTAACCATCAAATTGAGTACAGAATCTGTGTTGCCCTCTCCACACTTATCAAGATGCGCCTTTTGCACCATTAAAAGTCTCTGCTTCTTCTTGGAAGAAAAAATCAGAGTGAAGACTATTAATCCTCACAGCATCTCCAAGAAAGAAATGACGAGTGGGAAGCTCTATCTCATTTTGCAAACAGGAAATTTAGGCGTGTGGAGATGAAATCACCCAGCACTGTGCCAGGTTTCTTTTTTGGGTTTTCCGATTCCTAGTTTTGTGTTCTATCTACCAAAAAGTGGTATTTGTCTATGAAGTGCAGCTGATGGTTGCTTAATTTTCCCCAGAACAAAGTTAAAAAACATAACAATTAAATTAAATCACCCAAGAGGGACGCTGCTTTCCATTGTAAAGTTTTGAGGGAACAAACTTTTAGGGAAACTTTTTGTCCCTCGGGTATAGTGCTTTCTTCTCTTTCAGCAGAATATATTGTGTCTGATGGAGCAAAAAATTGTTTTTAAGAAACCCTGCACCAATCTGTCTGCCCCAGCTCAGACACATGCTCACACAGAAAATTAAATTCACAGAAATGAGAGAAAATCAAGAAAACCAAAGGAGCATGTCTTCTGTTTCCCAGAATCATTCTCTAGTGTATTTAGTGGCCTGTTGGGTGACAGGGTGATGAGGGGAAAAGGTTGGTTGAATGCAACTAATTTTTCATGTCTTTTTGCTTATTTCATCAAAGCACCACAAAAAAAGCAAGCATTATGCACATTTCATCTACCTGGTTTTAATCTGTAAGATGCTTTATTAGAACTTAGTTTAAACAGTTTTTTGTTTGTTTGTTTGTTTCCAGCTTGAGTTTCATGACTACCATTTGCTTCATTAACAGCAGTAACTTCTTGGGTGTAAAGCTTGCTTGAAATAGGAAGTACTAAGAGAAAGTAGGCAGGGAAGGAGAAATAAAAGAAGAGGCTTAAAGAACAGTGCTATTCAAATACATTCACGGGAAAGAGAAGCTGCTGGATGATCTCTCTAGCCATTTAACATGTTTCTCCTCCTAAAGGTTTTTGGCATTGGGCTTACATTCTATTATTGCCTAAATTGTAATCTTTAAATATTCTTCTAATCAGATGTTACACACGTCTTATTTTGATTGGACCTTAGTTAGAATTTTTATTCATATGCAATTTGTTTTGTGCTGCTTTTGCTTCATAGCGACTTCCCAATTTTATAGCTTTCCTTGGGCTTAAATCTCCCTAAACTTCATTTGCCCAGCTAACCATGCACTTGAGTACTGGTGTATAATCTTTGTGAGAGAGGAACTTTGGCATGTCTTGCAAACCATGCACTTAATAAATGCTGGATGAGGATAATGGAGATGACGCTGCAGATGCTGACCTTTCCTAGTCATCTATTTGCCTTGAAATAATTGTATTTGTCTCAGTGACTCAAAACATTTCTTTTTCCCCCTATTTTTAGCAGGATGAAACACCTTCCAGATTTTGTTATTTTCTACTCCTGACTTAAGAGTTTGAGGAACTGGAAGCCAAGTTCCTCCGGTCATTGTGCACAATCATGAAGCTGCATATGAACTGGCAATTAAAACTCGCCAACTCCTCAACACTGTCTCGGATTCTTCCACCCGATCTCTTCTCACCTCTATTCTCAGAATGGCTGGTTTGTTATGAAACTAATTCTTTTCTAGGCCAAGTTTCCTTTGAGCAGGGTGCAAAGGCATATGATCCTGTGGATTAGAAGTGGGTTGTCATCAAAATGATATAGCTCTGTTCTTCTCTGTTCCTTTCTTGGAATGGCTGAGAACAGACTTGCGAAGAGAAAAACTTGTTGGCGTTTGGGAGCTGCCAGGTTTTAGAGAGCCCAATTATGTCTTTTTGGAACTAGCATTTCTTTAATAGAGTTTAATTTTAAAGTGTTTTTTCATTTTTGACATTTCTTGCAGTTTTTAATTTGAAAAGAAGAGGATATGTTTACTCATCGGGAAAATAAAAACAGACTGTGTATGAGTAAGCAGGGTCAGCTGTCCATTTGTGATAATATTTGAGTGGCCATCAGATAACCCCTGTGCTCCAAAAAGGGCCCTTTTTATTATGTCCGTCCCTGAAATGCCCTCATTGCAGTGCCTTTGCTTTAAATCACTGTAGTTTGACTAGAGCACTAGTCTAGTTTGTGGTTCAGCATCTATTACCTCTACTTTTTAATACAAGTACCCACAAGTTCCCTATGAAAATAAAATAATCCCGCCTCCATTGTGGAAGAGCTGATTTCACCTGAGTTACAAGGCTGTGCCAATAAGCCTAGTCCAGTCTCTTGACAAGGAGAATTGGTTCACATATGGGCACATAGCCTGATAGAAGAGATGCAAAGAGACTTTTGCTAGATGATTTTTCTTTTTAAGCCAAGTGTTTTGTTTTTCACAGGAACTACTAGACATTTGATCTCTTTTTTCCACTGGAGTTGTTGGTGGGAGGATGTGATGTATGTAATCACAGTCTTCGTTTTCTATCACATAAGTTTGGAATGGAGGGGACCACTGAGTGGAGCCTAAACTTGAAGTAGAACATATGGAAAGTGGGACAGTGAGACAGCAAGAAGCTGCACCCTTTGCAACATCCTTTGAACATTGAATTGAGCCTCACCTGAACTAATTGCCACCTAGTATGCATGTCATAACTAGTAGTCAGTCATGTGAAAATCATTTATTTGGTTTAATTCTATATATCACTGCCTTTCTTGTTCCAGAGAGTCCCATGGGGTTGGCTGAAGCATCCACGTCTCTATCACAGCTTTATTTCTCTCTCTACCAAATACTGCTTTCTTTCTTCTATAGGGGTTGATCCCAAGGGCACTCCCTAATAAACATCCTGCACAGGAAACTCCATCTCAGAGTCTTCTGCCTGGAGCACCCAATCTATAACAGATGTAGTTTGTTTTAGGCAGACTGATTTTCCATGGGCTCACCCCCAATCAAAACAAAACAAAATAAAACAATTTTTATTGTATCTCATTTTTACAAAGTTTTGGAAATCCATCTATAAGCTTTTGCTTTGAGATCCAACAATTAACCAATGAGAGATTGAGTTATCCCAGTAAGGGGTAGGAGGGAGAGGAAATCAGGTTAGACCACAGACTTCTAGAATCTCTAGTCAAATTTATGTTTTATTTATTATTTTTGATGTATTTATATACCCATGAAACCATCAATATAATCAAGATACTTTTGTAGTTCCTCCCTGCCACTTCTTTACCCATCCCCATGCAGCCACAGATCTGCTTTTTGTCACTATAGATTCCTTTGCATTTTAAAGAATTTTATGTAAATGGAATCATACAGTATGCACTTTTTTGGTTTGCCTTATTTCACTCAGCATAATTATTTTGAGAGTCATCCATGTTGCATGTATCAATTCTTCATTCCTTTTTACTGATGAATCGCTTCCCATTGTATGCATATATAACAATGCATTTATTCATTCACTTGTTAATAGACACCTGATTTGTTCCCAGCTTTTGGATATTATAAATAAAGCTACTATGAGCAATTAGGTACAAGTCTTCACACAGACATATGCTTTCATTTTTCTTGGCCAGTTTAACTTTTTAAGAAACTGCCAAACTATTTTCCAAAGTGGTTGCATCATATTACATCCCTACCAGTGGTGTATGAGAGTTCCAGTTTCTCCATATGCTCACTGGTTCTTGATATGGTCTTTTCTTTTACTCTGAGGTGGCATCTCATTGGTTTTAATTTGTCTTTCCCTAATGACTAACAATGTTGAGCATTTTTTCACACAATTATTTGCCAATCATATACATCTTTGGTGAAATGTCTGTTCAGATATTTTGCTCATCATTTAATTTTTTATCATGATGTTTTAAGAGTTTTAAAAAAATGATGTATTCTGCATACAAATATGTTACCATACATGTGCTTTGAAAATATTTTCTCCTAGTCTATGGCTTGTCTTTTCAATCTCTTCTCTTAACAATATCTTTCAAAGAGCAGAAATTTTTTATTTTAATTAAATCCAATTTATCAATTTTTTAATTTTATAGATTTTGCTTTTGGTGTCATAGCTAAGAAATATCTGCGTAACCCAAAGTCACAAAGATTTTCTTCTATGGTTTCTTCTAGAAGTTTTGTAGTTTTAGGTTTTACATTTGGGTCTATGATCCATTTATTTTTAATTTTTTATATGATCCATTTTGAGTTAATTTTTGTATATGGTGCAAGATATGGATTGAAATTCATTTTATTTTTTTGCATATGGATATCCAAGTGTTCCAGCACCATGTGTTGAAATCGCTCATCTAATTTTAAAATATGGAACACATAATTCCAGTGTGGTCCATAGACTATCTCAGCATAATCACTCCTAGTGCTTTTTAAAAATGCAAATTCCTAGGTCTCACACTAGCCCTTCAAATTAAAATCTTGTGACAAATATCCTAGGTGATTCTTGTGGATACCAAACTTTGAGAGCAACTGGCATAATAAGATTACTATTCGTTAACCCTTTATTTCAAGTCAACACTGTCTCCATCAAATCTCAGAAAAGACATAATTTAGCAAAAACTCACCTGCTTAGGGAAAAACTTACAAGCTTAAAACACAATGAGAAAAACCAAAAGTACGAAAAATAGAATGAGCAACTGTAAAAAAAAAAAAAAAAAATTAAAGATAAATATATTTGTTAACACATATATAAAAAACTTCAAAGTATCAACAAATCTTAAATGATTTAAAAAACAAGTAAAAATCTGGGAAATATTTTTGAAGATGTCAAGTGATTAAGTTTTAATCTATAAAGAGATATAAATTATTTAAAAATGAGTAAAAAACTCAGTAAGGGATATATAAAAGGACAAACAACACAAAATACACCATGGAGATGATATCAAGAGAATATTATTCAGCCAGTAAGATTGTCTTAAAAAATGGTTTCCATTAGGTTGGTGCAAAAGTAATTACGGTTTTTGCCATTTACTTTCAATGTAAAAACCACAATTACTTTTGCATCAACCTAAATACAATGAAGAAGAAACGCTTATAATATGGTGAAAAATCTGAATACAAAATCATTGTTTTGTACATCTTTATGTACATAAAACAAGGCTTAGGAAAAAGTGACTGAAAGCAAATACACTCCTGGATGGTATTTTTTCTATCTCGAATGAGCAAGTGTATATGCCCATGTCATCAGAAAAGAAAAAAAATCTATTTTTGTTTAAAGAAGAAAGGGTCATACATTGGCAAAGTCAGATACTGGCAGAGAGAACAAAGATGGGCCAAAGGAAAGGCACTGGGAGGGGCTGAAGGCAGGTTTTGCACAGCTGCGCCTCAAATGAGACGGCAGAGGTGGGAGTTTCCTGGTTTGCGAGTATTTGCTGTTGCTAAAGACTGCCTCAATGTGATCAGTGCAGATTGGGATGCCAAGAAGAGTGGACAGATTCGAATACCCGTGTCACAGTCTGTTTACCTGATCGGGTGTAAATCCTACTCAAATAAAAAGAACCACCTTTTTTGACTAAAAAGTGAGTGGTTTACAGAGGAAAAGAAGCTAAAGCTTTTAACAGCCCTTTCTATTTGCCCAAAGCCACCCAGTGTATGAAATGTCTGTTTATTGACAGACTCTGAAGTGTTGCTTTGTTTGTATCATCCCTCTTCTACAGTTCAGAAGCTAAATCTGAAATATTCCACCAAATTGGAAATCCACTCATATCTTCTGGGTTTCTACGTCTGAACTGAAATTGAACTCTGGCACTTTAGTTCACATGATGTTAGAACAATATAACTTTTTGTTTTGAAGAAGAATGGCTTTAAAAGTCTCATAAATGAGTCCAGCCTGTTCTTGGATATCAAGTAGCACTTACAAACTCTAGTACTGAAATTCTGTGTCATTGTGAATAAGTAAATACCTAAGAAGCAGACGTGTACAGATTATGTACCTCAGATTACACATGAGTGTAGAAATAATAAAAATGTATTTGCCCCTTTAAAATCTGGTATTGGAAATTGCATCAAGAATTGAGGAAAAGGATATAGAAAGACAAAAATGGATTATGATCCAGTATAACACATTAATTAATCTAAAAAAAAGGAAATTACAATGTCAAGTAAGGCTAGAGAGATGGCTAAAGTACAACAAAGATTACTGGAGGAATTTTTATATAGTTGTTTTATTTAGAAATGTCTGTACTTTTAAGTTCCAGGTAGTATAGAACAAAATTTTCATGCAGTTTTCTTTCGTGATCACTACTAAAATAGCTGTTGTCAAAAGAACTATTGAGTATCCGAAGCTTGCAGAAAATATCTCATAAAATAAACTAAAATAAATAAATTTGTATAAGAAAGCTTTTCTCAGGCTTGTCAGGAAAATAATCCAGAGTGACTGTGAACTACAAAAGCTAGACAACTTCTCCAAAATAGCAACAGGCAAGAATTTCTTAAGGAAACCCAGAGGAGCTTAAAAAATAAATTCAAGGATCCAGGTTATTTTCACTATTTTTGTGGAGTCTCCTCTCAAAACCAAGAACTGAAGTATGTATTAATAATATGATAATAATTTTACTTAAAGGAAGAACAGAATCTGTTCTCAAATAAGAACAGGACCATACAAATATGGTTTCATTGCTACATATTTCAAAATATGCACTACTAGTGATATGGTTTAGGTCTATGGCCTCCCCACCAAATCTCATCTTGGTGATTAAAGGTTGTCCTACTTTTGTAGGGGGCAGTTGTCAGTACAGTATATAAATAGTCAGTATTTTGAGACTGCTATGATGGTGTGCTTATCAAGATGAGCCTGGTTTTCACAAAGAATTGACCAGACGTAGAATATTTAGCTCCTGTTACTTAGCCAGTTAATTCTGTATTTTCTCAGATTGTATACGAAGATGAGCATTTTGGCTAAGATGAGCGTCAAATCTCTCATTTGATAGTCAAGGCAACACTATCCAATTGGCAATATACGAACCATTATTTTGGAAAATATGAACAATTCTGTCCCCAATAAGTTTGATTTGCCTGGTTCCATAGAATTGAAAATTATATCAACATAACTATGCTTAGTCGCTTAGTGAATGCCAAAGTTCTTGTTCCTATATCCTTATTTGGAGATAATCTAAAAAGGCAACAAACAAAACAAAACATTTCCCAACCTTTAATCACACTGTTTCTCATTGAAAAATTTCCTGGAATCAGTTTTAAAAATAATCGGTTAACTAATAATAAAGAAAGTACTACCTTCCATTTCAAATCAAGAGCCATTTATCAAATGCTGCATTTGTCAGGTTCTGTACTCAGCACTTGAAAGAAAAAGATGAGGCTAGTATGGTTTCCACCCATGGATACACCATTTTCTATTTGGCAGCATGCAATTACATTATCCTGTTTTATCCTCATTGCGACTCCATGAGATAGGTATTATTTCCCCCATTTTGTAGAAGATAAAACTGAAATGAAAATGTCACTTGCCCAAGCTCACACTTTTACTAGAGCTAATACTATAGCCCATGTATTTTTCTGACTTCCAATTATTTTCTCTTTTGATTATTCAAAAGCATGTGTTTTCCCTAATGTTTTAAGTCGAGATAAACCATGTAAGTATTTTAGTGTAGAAGTCTTTCTAGTCCAAAGTAAGAATTTTTATACTTTGTCTAAATTTCAGTAGCCATTTCAATACCATAGGAGCAGGAAATGATTCAATTCATGAGAAAATTCATGCACCTGTGGATTTCATCTTTTGTGCCAGATGAATGGGTGAGGTTGGATTTGATTTGCTCCATGACTAAACTCTAAAATTGGGATTTAAAATGGGTCTGTAATCTCACTCTGATTCCATTTCTCCTGTAATGCTGCCTAATGGTTATGCAAGTCTCAGAAACATATTTAAAGTAATAACATGTCCTTTTATCCAATAACATCAAGCTGAGATCTTTTTTGTTCACTTTTGTTAGACCTTTAACCTTTAAAGGTGAGTCAGGCAGCTGCAGAAAACCTGATCTTATTTTCTGCCCCTGGCAAGACTTTTTCAAGTTCATCTTTTTTCCCTTCTCTCAAAATCTGATGAAAAATGAAATGTCAGGAAACAAGCTCTTGGGCTAAAAAACTTGTGTCTGTCTCTGTGACAGATGTCATTTTGAAAGGTTTCAGGTCACCTGTCCTAAGTGTGCCAGTGTGATCTGCACTCACGTGACTTGACCTCACACCAACATTGAGTTCTGCTTTTAAAAATAGCCTTGAAAAAGAATTAAATGACTTCAAGTCATTGCTTTTTCCACTGTCTTTTAACTCTGATTAATGAGACAAAAAAGGGGGGTGGGGGAGAGAGAGAGACTTTTAAAAAGGACAGCTTGACCTTTGGGTGCCCCTGGCAGTGAACCAATCAGCATTCTTGTAATCCAAACACAGATGCCTGGAGCTAAACAAATCCTATACTTGTGAACAAGAATTCAGCTTTCTGTCAAAATACAGTGAAGATCAGCACAATAATGCTTTTAACAAAATATAATGAATTAAAATTTAAATGTATGTGATTAATTGAAAAAACGAAATTAAACAATGTAGAGTTTCAATAACAGCTCAATTTAGTAGCAAATATTTCCAGCAAAAACTCATGTGTTTGGAAAAGTCCTGTATCTTAACTCTACCCTGGACATAACTCCCTAGTATTTTATTCCAGAAACACCACTGATATTATTGTACAAGTCAGTAGTTTGTAATGACTAATTAATGGTGTTGAACTCTGTTCACTTTCTGGATTAGTTATACAATGTATGAATTATTTATCACAGTGATTTAAAAAACGTTTCTTTTTTTTTTTCTCCTTTTTTCTCCCTTTTTCTTATGACCTTTTATCATAGCCCAGGCAATTGAATAGTTTTTTTAGAAAAGATAATTTTGTTTCATCAGTTTGGGAGTAATCTCAGGGCTTTGCCCCATAACCAAGAAAATAAAAAATTGCAGTTTCAAAGACATGTTTGTTAAATCTGTCACTCTAAACAAGAGGCCAGATTGGGAGAGATGAGATGATCCATGGATATAAACCCAGAAACTTTAACAGCACAACAGAGATGTTAGCTTTTTCGTTTTCTTTGCTTCATTCTTATGTTGGCCTAGCCTTGACTTGAAATGAAGGTACATTTCTTAAAGATGTGTTCATTGTATCCTTGTCTGGAACAAGGTTATTAGTGTATGTGAAAAACTTGAGGGAGAAAAAAAAGATGTGTAGACCTAGAAAGCAGTTAGTTAGCTTGAAATAGAAGTGGCAAGTTGATTTTTGGCAATGATTTGTGAAATATATATAAATTTCTTTACCTTCTACAACAATGTCTTAGACCAGTGCTTCTCAAACTTTAGTGCACTCATGAATTACCTGGATCTTGTCAACGTGCAGATTCAGATTCAATAGGTGTGGGGTGGGGACTGAGTGTCTGCATTTCTAACAGATTCCCAGGTGGGGCAGATGCTACTGAGCCTAAGGTTTTAAGTGACTCTTTTTAACTTTCCCCAAGTATGTCAAGTGCCTCAAGATTCCCATAGAGTTCTGAGGTTCAAAAAGATTATTTTAAAACTCCCTTCTGACACACTTTTCCTGTTTATGATCTTTTTCTATGTGTCAGTGACTTGATCTCTTTTAGGAACTTTCTAATTTTAATGTAACTGTAGTTACATCATCTCAAAATGACTCTATCTTATTATGAAGAAAAGATTCGCACAAAGATGGAAACAATGTCAGGTTTTGTCACCCTTGCTCTTCAATCATTAGTTTCTCACTAAGTCGTGGTCTTGGTGAGAGCATTTTGCATTCTACTAGGTAGTCTCATTAGTACTGACACATCTCTTCTTTGCTATATTGCAATCAGAGTGTTCATAATCAAAGGTTGAAGGTCTTTGTAAGAATGCACTTGGGCTAAGAAACACCCAGGGGAAAAACAGTTAAAAATAAGAGCAGTCAGAACTATCAGCAGTGTTTAGACCCAGATAACCACAAACATCCTGGAATTTACTTAACCATGTCTGATTTCCCAGTGAGTCATGTTTACAGCTCTAGATGTTAGTTTACTTTTCTTCCATTTTTTTCTTGATCATTCATGCAGTAGAAAGTGGAAACGAAATCTTCCATGGCAATTAAAGTGCCAATACTTGTGCTAGCTATGTGTTCCTGCTACTGATAGGGAGTGATCTGGCCATTAGTCAAACAAAGCTGTACCAATTTTCTCATGCTCATTACCTATTTATAAATGGACATTCTTATGGCATATCATGCAGCTGCTTTAGCAGGAAACTAATGTCAAATGAGAGTGCCAGATTTAGCCTTATCAAGAGAAAATGCACCATATTTAATGCTCAATTTTCATTCTGTGTATGTTAGATATACACGTGATTGCTGAGAATTTTATTCCAGTGTATTCATAATTGTGTATTCCACTACAAGTTATTTTTGCACTTGGTAAAGATTCTTACTTTCTTTTTGGTCAATTGTTTAACAACTGAAAAATAATATTTGCTAATTTTCTCAAAAGGCTGAAGGTGTTTTCTGCACTGAGGGTATAGATTATTACTACCTTATATTAGAAAAACCAAACTCTGAGGTGGGTTGTCTCTCACATAGCAAGGCTTTATGGACCACTATATCACTTCTTTCATAAAAACCTTCATTTTATGTTGCCAGTTTCATCTGGTGAGTCAGCCGGACACTCTGGAGCACGTGATTGTGGATGAGACCCAGAAATATAAATTCCGTTACTGCTATTACACTACACTCTCAATAACATTACTCTGAATAAGCTTTCTCCTATGAGAAAACCGCTTCAACCTTTCTGATGAATATTAGTGGAAGAAAATAAAATGGGGGATATGGCAATTGTGAAAAGAGATTTTCTGGCTGAAATTAATAATTCTGAGCAGCACTAAAATTAATTACTCTGTAGTTATGAGTAGGCAGTGGATTTATGGTAAATGACAGAGTGTTTGCAAATTTTCCTGACTACTCGATTAGAAAATGCACAAGTGGAGGCGTCAGCCGAGCATGCATTATTTAAGTGGTTGGTGTCTGGCGACAATCTGGAAACTGCAATTGTTGTGGTTGCCGTAGGAAAATTCGCACTTTCTGAGAGAAATTCTTTCACCTTTGTGTGCCCACAGCATGGATCTCTCCTCATGGCAGCTGTAGGAAACACAGGAACTCCGTGACCTGGAAAATGTGGGACAACTGCCACAAGGTGACCCTGGAAGGCTGGGGTAGGCCCAATTAATTTAAAATTTTGCTTGGCCTTGTCTCTTCCAATTTTCTAAATCCTCTGGAAAAATGATTAATGTGTACACTGCCAATGCGAAAATATTTTTGACCCTATTAAAGTCGACCAAGGGTAAACCAAGTGTAGGCTGGCATTGTGTCAAACTAGCTTTATTAAATTTGATTGGAGGTTTGTATGAGGAAGGGACAGACAAGGACATTATTTTGCACAGAGGCTCTCTTTTAAATGAAAATATCAAGAGGAATACAAAGTAGCAATATGCCCTGGACAGGAATCATTTTAAATATAGAAAAATACCACCAAGAACGTTGTTTAAAGGGTAAACCGTATTTGCTAGAAAATATCCTGCTATCTTATTGCTATGCTGATCAATTATCAATGAGGGTGTTTTAATTTATGTAAGGCTTATGGAAGTCTTATATTTCTTTATTTATAGATGAGCTAATTCCACCTTGCTTTCTTTCTCTTGTCTGTTACTGAATTCTACAACTTAAAAGAGTCTTTCTGCTTTTTGAACCTTAGCAGAGCAAGGCTCAATCTTATAGCGTTTCCCCAATGAATCTATCCTACACAGTTACCTGATTAATTAATAAAGTGATTAATTTTTTCCACTTGTTATGTTGTTTGGAATAAAAATGGCACAATTCTGGCACAATTCCAAAGAATAGAACTTCTCACAGGCATTTCTTCTCCAATAAAGAGAAAATCTGTTCAATTGTCATAAGATACAGTGAATGCATAATTTAATTTAGGAATCAACACCCATATTTCACATTTAATGTTTCCCTATAGTTTTCTCAAACCTAGGAGATATTCAATCACATGTATGAGATCATAAAGAGTATATTTTACCCATTAATCATGTGGAAAATATAATACTTTCCTTTATAGAAGGGCTGGATCTTACTGACCTTGATAGAGCTGGCATATAGTAAATATTTATTCAATGACTGAATGGCAGAAACAACCTGTAACCATCTGTCTACCAAGGGAAGACTAGAGCTACAGCTGGAGTGACAGCTTAGCTAATGGTAATAGCTCAGTGAAGGCTCTAGAATACATGAGTAATTGTTAGTCATTTTAGTCTAGCAAGCAGGGATGTGGAGAATAGGTAGTTACAAGAGTAAAAAAAATCCATGACTTGGAATATTAGCTTTGCCTCAGACTTACTAACTGAAAGACATGAATGAACTATTTATAAGACTTGTCATAGATTGTATAACTCTTCACCCACGGCTTTCCTCCTCTGCAATGTCTCTTCCTGGAGGAAGGTTATACATTCCTGCACTATTTAACTCAGGCATGCCATTTTGATGTGGTTTAGCCAGCGAAGTATGAACAGAAGTGAGGTATGTCACTTTCAGGCAGAAGAGTCAAAGCATAGCTGGATTAGTCCCTTTTCCCAGTGAATGACCATCAGCAAAGTTCCAGGTAAAGGGCAAAGTAGAGTCAAGTTATGGCTGATTTGTGATAGGCACAACAGTGTGAATGGGAAACACACTCTTGTTACTGTTAGCCATTGAGATGTGGGATTGTCTATTATCACTACAATACACAGATTATCCTGACTGACACAGATGTGAACTATATCCTTTTGGCATGAGTTAAAGAATATGGTGTTAATTACAACTCCAAGAGTTTTGAGATGAAGTTAGCTCTCATCTTCCTGCTGTCATACATGGGAACCTGCTTGCTTTTACATCTGTATCTATTCTTTCCTTGTTAACGGATAGAGCAAACCTGGGATCAATGGCCAAGCCCCTGCCCGTGCTCTGGATCCCGTTGCCTCTCAAATACAGCCTTTTCTCTGGGAGTTATCTCTTCTGTCCGACAATGCCAATCTGTCCTTTTCTAGTGGGCCATTCATATCTTCCATGGTAAAAACAATTCTTTCTTGGCTCCACATTCCTTTCAGCTAGCCCCTTTCCATTTCTCTCTCCCTTTTCTCAACCAAATATATCAACTACTTAACTGTGCACTGTCTCCACTTCCTCACCTCCCATTCAATCTCTAACCTACTCTGATCTGGCTTTCATCCCACTACTGAAAACAAATCGCTCTTGTCAAGATAACCAAAAGCCTATGTATTGCCCAGTCCAAGGGACACTTTATACTGACTTTACTCACATTCTTAGCAGCATGTCACTGAGTTGGCCATTTCATCCTTCACGGAAAACTTCTCTTGGCTTCCAGCACAGTCTTCTGCCTTTATTACAGGCAGGAGATTGTTTGTGACAAACAATCCAACTATATTTTTAAGTTATTTAAAAATATACAATTAAGTTGTTATTGACTATAGTCACCCTATTATGTTATCAAATAGTAGGTCTCATTCCTGCCTTTATTCTTTTTAAAAAAATTTTTTCTAAAATTTATTTTTATTTTTATTTTCCTTTAAGTTCTGGGATACACGTGCAGAACGTGCAGGTTTGTTACATAGGTATGCGTGTGTCATGGTGGTTGGCTGCACCTATTAACCCGTCATCTAGGTTTTAAGTCCTGCATGCATTAGGTATTTGTCCTAATGCTCTCCCTCCCTTGCCCACCCCCCGCCACAGGCCCTGGTGTGTGATGTTCCCCTCCCTGTGTCCATTTGTTCTCATTGTTCAACCCCCACTTATGGGTGAGAACATGAAGTTTGTTTTCTGCTCCTGTGTTAGTTTGCTGAGAATGATGCCTGCCTTTATTCTTAACACTTGGTAGTCCACTCTTGAATGGGTTCTATTTATTATACTAAGGGGGAGGGTAAGCATAAACAAAATTATAATTTTTGAGACTGGAAACATTGCATTCTGTTATATTTCTAGTCTCTTTATTTTTCTATTATATCTCTGTCTATATTGTGGTCTTCTTTTATTATCTGTTTACTTCATTTGGTTTTGAGTAGCAATTTTCTGGAAAGATTGACTCCAAAACTGAATGTTTTGACAAATATTACTGTTCATAATAATGTAATTCCAGTTTTTATCTTTAAAACTACAGGGAAACAGTAATTCCAAATATTGAATAGCTGTTTGAATACTTAACTCTCTCTATTTAAAAATGGAAAAAATCAGGTATAAAATGTTTGGTAGTTATATACTCGAAAAAAATCTCGGTAGTGAGTGAGTTGTAAAATGCAGTTTATCTGACAGAACCCATTGAAAGTTCATGCAACTGGGTAACTCGGCCTTTTGGAGCAATGGCACATATGAGAGTCTCTGTAATTCTATTATAACTGTATTCGAAGCCTAAGTGTATTGGTATTTATTATTATGCTTTTGGTGAATAACATTTTTAAGAGATTAAAAATGACAAACCCAGTATATATTCATGGGTTCTTGAATATTTAACACCTGCTAGAGCAATACAACAAAGAACTTCCTTTGAAACTAGCTCAGGTAAGGCAATTTTGCTTCTAAATACAATAAAAATAGTATTTAAAATATTTAAATTTTGCAAAGCAAAATGTAGTTGAGTGATGTGAAAAAATGTTTTGATTTTGTTTTACCTTTAAAAAATCTCTTCTATTTTCATTTCTTAATTTATAATATGAAAAACAAATTGATTATGAGCAGGATGTTTTAGATGAGACTTTTAACTTCATGGATGAATATGTTGGGGGTGAATCAAGTGGTTTCTGGCACAAACTTTTGCTATGGAGTGCAAGCAGTCACCATTGTCTTACATGAATTATTTTATAGTGGCAACTGAATGGACTCTGATCACTTCTCCAGTAAATTAGTCATTCTGGTTGGCTGCCTACAGCATTTCTGTGAAAGCAGTAGAACTGAGAACAAAGAGACATCAGTGGTATGAATCAGATTCTACCCTATGACTTCAAAATAAAGTTGAAAAAAAAAATGGGATGGGAGGAAGGAAAGTGCAATCTTAATTTTCTGAAGATAGCTGCAGTTTGTAAAATGACTCTGAATACACAGCCATTTCTTATTTGTAGAGCTCCAGGCTATTCAAGTGTTCATTACAATCTTCTATTAACATTTGATAGACCACAGCTGGGTAAGTGACCACTGACAAGTAAGTCTGCTCCACTAAAGTAAAGACTCATTTCTCCCATGGAATTTGAGTTACTGGGCACAGGGATACTTTGTCACTACCTATTATTCACCACCCTCCAACCACATGTGTTAGGACATGTGATGTCCTTAACACTTAGACACGTTCTGGAATAAAAGTCTACACTTCAGATTGTGTCAGAAGAAACTCAACAATTCGCAAAATCATTTAATAAAAAGCTAAGTAATTATGGGCTTATTTGTTCCCCACAGTGCCTGCTTCTTCTTGGCATTAGGTAAGGTGTTTAGGGATGTTCATGAAGGTTTTCAGGCCACTAGAGTACTACTAAGATCATTAATTTTCACCACAAATCCTCAAATGTATTATTTCTCAAGTAGGTACTAGAGAAATCTGGTTTGTTATTTCTTATAATGAAAAATGTACTTTTCTGCAATGTTAGTGATGAAGCTCCCAGTTGCAGATAGGAAGGAATTAGGTGTTCGCTTTTCTAGGTGTCTAGGGTTCCACTCTATATCTCAATTTGTATGTTATGGCTCTCACATAGCAACCAGTACACTTACAAAGAACTTGGCCTGCTAGAAAATGGAAAGGTCCCAAGTGCAGAGAAAAGGTTGACTCAGGGCTCAAAATGTAATTAAATGAGAAAAACAAATGCCTCCCTATTTGTCCATTGGATTAAAATAAAATTAAATAAATACAAAATTTTAATTAAAATATTTATTTGTTATTTCTTAAAACTGTTATAAAGGTTTAATTTCAATGTTCTTTAAGATGTGGATCAAACCTTTATTTTATGAAGTTAATACAAAAATTATTAGCACTGGTATGTACAAGATACTGTTCAAAATGTTGCAGGAGATGCATAAGTTTAAGTGTAAGGGGCTATTCTGGGCAGGTGTGGTGGCTCACACCTGTAATCCCAGCACTTTGGGAGGCCAAGGCAGGTGGATCACCTAAGACTAGACTGGCCAACATGGTAAAACCCCGTCTCTACTAAAAAACAAAAAATTTAGCTGGGCGTGGTGGCAGTTGCCTACAGTCCCAGCTACTCAGGAGGCTGAGGCAGAATTGCTCGAACCCGGGAGGTGGAGGTTGCAGTGAGGCGAGATTGTGTCACTGTACTCCAGCCTGGGCGACAGAGTGAGAATCAGTCTAAAATAATAATAATAATAAAAAGAAGATGCTATTATTCAGGTCTCTCAATGGAGTTTACCTTCTAGTCATGAGATGGTACCAAATGATCATGAAGCAAAGCACATGGGACTTAGAAATACACAACATAGCAGAGAAGGGTGCCAATAGCTTGCTCCAATGATTGACTGAAATCTGTATTTTGTGGTGGCCTACATTAAATAAAGTTGAGATAACAGAAATTCTTTAATGTTTTAAAGTGGAAGGTATAAAAATAATTGTTTAGATATAAGTGTTGCCTTGAAATTATGTATAACCTGCTCACTTTAATTGTTTTCTAAGAGGGTCCAGAGAGCATTGTCTTCAATGAAACATTGAAACATTCACTGGTGAGGGAATAACAAATTTCTTTAGAAAATCAGTAGTGGCTCTCTCTATCTTTGGGAGTCTTGATAGGCAATTTGATAAGCAATCATCCAATAAAAATGGACTTTCCATTTTCCTTGGGACTTATAGTATTCCAGGATGGCAGAGTACTTAATCACCACTTTAAATCAGTAATAGGGGTGAGTTTTATTAAAATTTCTTGGCATCTATCGAAGTTATATTATTTTCTTCCTTTAATCTACTTCTTATGCTGAATTACTGTAATACATTTTTAATGTCACATTGGCCTTTCATTTTTATGATAAATCCTATTTGATAATATTTTATTTTGTGGCTGTACTGTGGGAATAACTTATTAATCATTCTTGAATTTACTTACTACAGTAAGTGAAATTGGACTACAGTTTTATTTTATTGTCTTATCCTTGTCCAAGTTTTGGTATTAGGATTATGCTAGCCTTGAAGAATATGCTGGGCAGACATCCACATTTTCCTATTTTCTATCCTCTTGGGGATAATCTGTTCTGAGAAGTATTTGTTAAGACTTTTCTATAAAATCATCTAAGTCTGGTGACTTTTTAGGCGTAAACTTTAAAACTTTCTCCTATAGTAATTATTCTGCTCAGATTTTCTACCACTTCTTGAAGCAATTTTGATCATTTATAGAATTCATCTCTTTGAGCTTTTCATTGGTATAAAATAAAACATTCTCAAATTGTTATTTTTAGAAAGGACATAAGAATGGCAAGCTTTTTGAGTCTTTACTTTCCTGAATCTGTAATTATTTTCCCCTTATAATTGATTACAAATGTGGCTGAATCAAGATTTCCAGGCTTAAATAAATATCCTTCCCATACTTTCAAAGCATTGCTCCATTGTCTTCCAGAATAAGTTGCCGTTGAGAAATCTAATATAAACATAATGAATCTCATTCCTTTGTACGTCACCTGTTTATTTCTCCAAGGAAATGTTAAGATTTTTCCTTCCTTTGGAGTTCTGAAACTCTACAATTTGTCTTGATGTGCATATATGTGTGTGTGTGTATCTACATATGTATATATTTTAATTCTTTCTACTGAGCCCTAGGTAGACCCAAAGGCATGGTCTTTCTTTAGCTCTGGACAATATTATCTCCATCCCTTTGAAGATTCTATTACCATGGTCTTATTTTCAGGTCTTCCGTGTGTGTGTGTGTGTGTGTGTGTGTGTGTGTGTATTTCATCTTTCAGGATTCTGAGAAAGGAATCCAGCTGTGTGAAGGATGGCCATATCATCATAAGACCACAACACTGGGCTCTTTTCTTCAGAGGCTGATACTGAACAGATTACCACCTCAGGTAATGACTATAATAGGCAGTTACTTGAGATCAAAAGCACCGAAGTATCTGCAGAATCAGAGGATAGAGGATGTATTCTCTGTAGTAAATCTGTATTCAGAAACATGAGGAAATCTAAAATTCCTGGTTTATGTTTCTAGTGAGATTTAAAAATATTTGTATATTAGACCCTAACAAGCAATTATGAAGATAAAACAAAATTGTGATAATAGTATTGTGTGGATATGAAAATCACAACTGTTAGATTAACAACTTCAAGAGAAGAAAAGATTAGCAGAAAGAAAAAATTAACAAAATAAAAAAGACGAAAAATATTACAATTTAGGAAAGTATAAATAATTAAGAATAATACAACAATTTTAGTGATATGAAGATCAGAGATATATGATCCAATCTATGTATATAGAAAGAAAATAGAAGGAAGAAGTAATAAACAATGATATAATAGAAGAAGATTCACTAGCAAAAGTAAGACTGATTTTTAAAAATATAGAAATAGCTTATATTACTAAGCAATATTAATGTCAGTAATTACCGCATTCTGAAAATAGAGCAAAAATCTCAGAAATATTAGCAGGAAAACTGTGTTACTAATATGGAACAAAATTTAGGTTAGTAATGGACTTCTCCAAATATTTATTTTGAGACACATCTGAAAAAACAACATGAAAGAGAATGTTAAATATAAAGTTATAGACAAAGATATAACAGACTTCCACAAAAACAGAAAAGAATAGAGGAACAAAAATTAGCAGAAGCAATATAGTTTTAATATAAAATAGAATTTACGAACAAGAAGCATGTAACATGATGTTTTTATATTGACAAAAGCTAATAATATTCATAGTAGAGATTTAATAGTCATGAAACACTTGCAACTAAAAAGGTAATAAAAAACATATGTAGCATAAACTGTTAAAAATACATTGGAAGGCTGGTAGAAGCACAGTTATGATGGCATGCTTTATCATACACCATTGTTAGTCTTTGACAGATCAAAAGCCTAAAAAAAACACGTGGACTGAAAGGACTTGAAAAAAATATAATTAAAATAATAATTTTATCTATATCTATATTTCTGTTTATATGCGATGTATGGCTTACATATCTATTTAAAAACTTTATAAAATATATGTATATGGTTGTATAAAAGTACTGTACTCTATGAAAGCCATATAGGAAACATTTATAAAAAGTGATCACATGCAATCCTAATAAAGAACAAGGAGTAAAAAATGCATAAATTATATTCTTTAATGGCATTGCAATGAAATTAAAACCTAATTGTACATCTAAACAAAAAATTCATACCACTTGGATTAAAAAAAAGCACTTGGCTAAAGAGTTCTTGGATTAAAGTAAGAGTACAGACTTTAGCTATGGAGTGTTTAGAGAGACAAGGATAATTTTTAAAATTAAAACCTCTATGATGTTTCCAAAGTCATGACTTTAAAGCAAATTTGTAGCCTGGAGTTCTTTGTTTACTTAACAACAAAGAACAAAAATCCAGTAATTTAATATTAACTCAAAAGTTTGAACATAAACAATAAAGCAAACATAGGAAACTCAGGAAGAACAATGTGGTTTAGTCAGTAATTAATTTTTAGGAAACACAACAAAAAAATTTATTAGAATAATAACTAATAGAAAACTGGCATATTCAGAGAAGAACAAAATAAAGGAAAAACTAAATGTGGAAGTTTATAATTTATAAGGGGGATATTAATAGAGAGTTTAAATACTTTAAGAGAACTGTACAAACTATGCTAATAATTTTCCAAATATCAACAAAATAGATAAGCTCCTAACAAGGCATAAGTTATCAAAATTGGTCTGTAAAGAAAAGGAAACATAGGTAGGCTTACATTTTTTGGAAAAAAAAATTAAGGTATAAACTCAAGTTTTAACTTTTGTGCTTTCGAAATTACAATGACTAAAAATTCCTGTAGTAAATAAGCTGATTGAGAGCATACAGAGAGAACATCTTTCAAGTAATTTTATGAAGCAAGTGAGTTTTAATAACAAAACCTGACAAATTTAGCATAGCGGTAAAAACTACAGCTTAATCGCATTACTATATTACACAGATGCAAATAAAGAACAGAAAATAAAATACAGAACTTTGTTAAAATAATAAAACACCATAACCAAAACTAGTTTTTAATCACCAAATAAAATAATACTCCATTATTACTTGACAGATTAATTTGAAATTTATGTCATAGATTGCAGAATAAAGGTAATATGATCAATATGAGTGATGCCTAATGGAATAGTTTCTTATTGCAGCCGAAACAAATGATCACAAACCTAGTGACTTGAAACAACAAATTTTTTATCTTACAGTTCTGGAGGTCAGGAGTCCTAAAATCAAGGGGTGGATAGGACCGCATTCCTTCTGGAGGCTCTAGGAGAGAATCTGTTTTTATGCTTTTCCAGCTTCCAGAGGTCATCTGCATGCTTTGGCTTGTGTCCCCTTCCTCTTATCCCTCCAATCTTTTCTTCTGTCATCCCATTTTCTATGCTGACTCTGACTCCCCTGCTTCCCTTTTATAAGAATACTGTGATTACATTGAGTTCATCAGGATGATTCAGGATAATCTCCCCATATCATATCAAGGTTCTTAACTTAATCACATCTGTAAAATACCTTTTGCTGTGTAAGGTCACAGATCCATAGGTTTTGGGGATTAGGGCATGGACATCCATGGGGGCTGTTATTCTGTTCACCACATCAAAAATGAATTTGATTAAATTTAACGTATTTTCTGATAAAATTCTTATTAAACCAGGACCAGAAGGATAATTTTTTTTTCACATCATGAAGCATTTGCATTACCAATTAATTACTGTCATCTTGTTTTTTGAGAAACGCTGAAGATATTTCTATTAAGATGAAAATGAATGTTACTGTGCTATTACTTAATATTGTTCTGTCAGTAGGAGTCAATAACACTAATGAATAAGAATAAAGCTTTATCTTAGAAAGAAGATTCAGTTTTCATTACTTTCCAGTGATTTCATTGTGTATCCAAAAAGCAGAAAAATTAATAGAAAGACTGTTTGGATTAATATAGGGTTTAAGAAAGTGAGTGGACCATGAGGAAACAAACAGACAAAAATGAAATAACCAAATAAATAAATAAAGACTTTATATGAGCAGAAATATGTTTAGTTCAGGCAACAACAACAACAACAACAACAACAACATAAAGGACTCTATGACCTCAGGAACAAAAAGAAAGGAAGAAAATCCAGATGGGACTTAGACCAGTGATTCTCAAATTTTTTGGCATCAGAATTCTGTAACATTATTAAGAAGTATTGACAATGCTGATGGGCTTTTGTTTATGTGAGCTATATCTGTTTATAATTATTTTATTAGTGATTAAAACAGACAAATTAGAAAAGTACTATTACTATTTAGTAGTTAATTTAAAAACAATCATAAAGCAATATATGTTAAAATAATAACATGTATTTTATGAGAAACAACTATGTTTTCCAACCCCTTCCCTCTAAAATGTAGTGAGAAGGGTGGCATTGCTGTTTACGTTTTTTCAAATCTCTAATTTAATGCCAGGCTTAACAGAAGATAGCTGAATTTGTATGTCTGCCTCTGTATTCATTTTGTTGTGATATGCTGTTTTGATTAAAGTATATGAGGAAAATCTGGCCTTACACAGATATGTAGTTGAAAAAGGGAGGGACAGTTTAATATCCATTTGGGAGAATTATGCACATTTCTCCTTTTAACTTGACAAGTGATAGTTTCTTGAAGTGCAGTTGCAATGAAGAGTCCAAAATGATATTAATGAACTTTTTGTACTCTGCATCATTAAAATCCACTGGCCTGCCTTGTACTTTGAATAAACGTTTTACCCATGCATGATTCTGATTATTTGATCATCATACTTTGATCTTTTGGAAAATATTTGTTTACTGAATTTTCAGATTTCCAAAATGATGACACATTTCATTAGCCGATATCTAAAGGTGGCATTTGTTAATATCACCACTGATCTCATCAGAAGAGTTTAAGTACTTGGAAGATGTCAAGCTTGTGGTGAATATAAGTTCTCTAAAATACAACTTTTTGCTTGATAGCAGTGAGATTTTGGGATTGTGTGCTACTGTAGCCTAATCCAAACTTATCCTGACCAGTATGGAGGTACTAGGAAAATTTAAAGCTGGTCATTTCTATCTTTTCAGTCAATGGTTCATTCATGATCCATAAGAAAAATAAGCCATTAGCGGTGCTTAGACTGTAAATTTGAAACACATGTGTATATCTGGTCCCCTAATAGTTTATATAAATTCTAATGAGCATCTGAAAACCATGGTAAGAATCGAAAGACTTATTTGGCAGTTTTGGAAGAATGAATTGGAAGTGAATGAGTGAGGAAGGAAAACTGAAGGAAGTGAGGAAACTGTATTAGTAATTTCATTACAGCAGATCCTAATTAGGTTGGGAGTAGTGGAAGTGGAGAAAATGAAATGTGTTCAAGCTATTGCATCTGTAAGTCTTATCATTGTTATTATTGCTGCAAATAATTCAAAGAACTTGATGAGAGGTTAAGTCCTGGGGTAAAAGGAAGAGAATTGATACATGACTCTAAGGCTAAATCTGCAGAAAGAAGCAAATTTTGGTATTAAAATTGAGTCGGTTAGTGACAGCCTGGATTAGAGAAAAATGAATTTCATTTCCAACAGGCCAAATTTGCAAAAATGGTGTTCTGTGGATGGATGGAAATATGAGTTTATAATCCAGGTGAAATCCCTCAGGCCTGTAAATGTTAAAAATGGGAAGCCTATACTGGACATGCTAGAGTTCATTTAGAAATGTTCTCCAAGCAGAAAAAAAGAGTTTAGCAAAAGAGGCTGAGCTTAGAAAACATCCACAGATAAAATGAGGGGAGGAACAGGAGCCATTGAAGGAAAGAGAGGAGGGGCAATCTTAACTAAAGGATGATAACTGTGCTGCTTCTGTATGGAGGCCTGGAACCCCAGGGTCACGTGCGGCTCAGAAACTCAGGATGAGAGGGGGATGGAGGAAAGGCCACTTCAGTTACTAAGAGGGAGGGAACATGTGTTCTCAGATGGAGAGATTTTTAACGATATTGTGGTAGGAAAACCATTTTATAAGAGATTGTGGAAATTACAACAGGGAGTAGAGATCACACAAGAGTGGCAAAAGGAAGACGGGAAAAAACAATAGCGATTGGAATAAATCCTGAGGTCAAGCATTTATTTAAAATGGTTTTTCAAGTTCCTGTTGATTTAAAGGCAGATGGAAAAGAGCTGATAAAGAGAGAAAAAGGTTAGAGATTGAGAAATAAAATAAGTGTCGTAACGGGGCTTCCCAGGGTGTGGGAAAGAATGACATCCAGTTTGACTTTGAAGCGGAATTAAGATTTAGATTTTGATTCTATTATACTCAGAAGGAAAATGACAAAAAGGGGATAAAAGTCATTTTATGTCATGATGATGAGAGTTACACGTTAGGAAGAATATATCATCCGCTGTGATCAACTTCACGAAGATTGAGGCGTTAGCTGTGCTAGTCCTCGGGTAGACTTTGCCTGCCATCTGCTCACTGGGAAATAGACTGGGTTTGTACGTGGAGTGTAACCTGAACACTGAAGATTAACATCTGGTTTTATCTAATGCAACACTGCAATAAAAAGATAATAATAGTCTCCGTTGGAACTTCATTATAATGAGGCTCTTGCAGAACAATTTCAATGATGAGACTGTCTAAATGTAAAGATCTTCAGTAAAGAAAGCTCCAGATATTCGTTTTAAGTTTAATTCAATGTTAATGAGCTATGTTTTATCATTTGAAGGTTGGCAATTAGGTTTCAGTCAAGTAAAACTGATTTTCTTTACCATCTTTTTAAATTTATGTATTTTGAAATTAATGTAAACATCTTTCCTCATGAACTTATATTACTAAATAAAATGATTTTCTTTCTGCTTATAGAAATGTAAGCAGAGATAATATTAATTTACACAGTTTATACATTCATTTTAAGAAACTTGCCCTCTGATTTATCCATGCTGTAAATTGGAATATTTAATGTTAGAATCCACTGATTCTACCACCTGTCCCTTTACTATACTTCTCTCTTTTCCTACATTATATTCCTGGGTTTATATTATTATTATAGTCACGCAGTTGCATATATCAACACCCTGGTTCTCTCTCACCATCGATGTCACCTCGAGAAATTCCTATCCTATTTAATGCCAAGTGTTTCTCCATTTTGTACTCTTACACTGGTAACTAAAGTAGCTGGAGAAAAATCACACATCTATTAAGTGTAAATTGGGGTTTTAATGATTCAGAGTGAAAAATACACATTGGATTTAATTTTCTGTTACCAAGTTTATCAATTAAACCCATTTTGGTTTCCCAAATCACTTAGAATTCTCTCTTATGCAGAGTCAATTAAAGTTTTCAATTTTAGTAAAACGAATTTTAAATAAATTTAATAAATGAGTATCCCTTTTGTTTTTAACTGTTGATGTTATTAATTCATTCAACAAATGTATACAGAGTACCTCCCATGTGCCAGTCATTAGGGAAACAGAAATGAACAATGCAGACAAAGTCCCTGCCCTTGTAGAGCTTACATCCTTGTAGGGCAGAAAGATAAGAAATAAGTAATTAAGCACATGAGTACCTATTAGGTGACTCTAAGCCCTGCGGAGAAAAAGAAAAACGGATGAAGAGGATAAATTGTAATGCAGCTTGGTTGAGGAGGTTGAGGAGGTGTTCTTAAAAAGTATCATTTGAGTGGAGACTTGAAGGAAGCGAAGGACCAAGCTATGTCACTGTCTGGAGGAAGTCTATCTGAGGCCA
Organism: Papio anubis; assembly: GCF_008728515.1. Classification (NCBI taxonomy): domain Eukaryota; kingdom Metazoa; phylum Chordata; class Mammalia; order Primates; family Cercopithecidae; genus Papio; species Papio anubis. The sequence continues at coordinate 86,122,452 of NC_044980.1, read as the reverse complement.
AGGGAATAAGGGGAAAACTGTTGAGGCAGGAGTGTACTTGGCATGCCCAGAGAAAAGCCAATGTGACAAGTGTGGTTGGTGCTGGATGAGTGAGGTAGAAAGTGACAAGGAATAATGTCAGAGCGGGATGGATGGCGATATCATTGAAGGTCTTGGAGGTGATGATGGTTTTTACTCTGAGTGAGACGACCAGTCACTGGAAGGATCTGAACAGAATAGTCCCATGATCTGATTTGTATTTTAAAAGAATCGCAGAGTAGACAGAAGGGTTGGAGCTGGAGGTGGGTGGGTGGCATATGTGGAAAGCAGGGAGCTAAGTTAGGAGGCTATTGCAATCACCCAGGTGGGCAATGATGACCATTTAGATGAGGATAGTAGCACGAGAGTAGTGCAATGTTCTATTTCTGGTTATAGTTTGAAAGTTGAGCACATATAGTTTGCTGATAGATCATATATGAGATGTAAAGAGGGGAGACAAACAAAGATAACTATGAGATTTTTGTCTTGCAAAAGTATTTTGTGAGATAGAGAAAACAATGGGAGGAGCTGGATTTTTGTCGTGGAGTAAAGGAGAGGGAATCAAGAATTTTGTTTTTGGCACATTACATTGAAAATGCTTTTTAGACACTTAGAAAACTCATGCAGGCAGCTGGATGTTACTGAGTCTGGAATTCAGGGGAGAGATGAAGACTGGAGACATTACATCTGGGAGACATTGCTTCAGGGAATAGATGTTATTTACAGCCACAGGAACTGAATGAGGTTATCTAAAACCTGAGTGCACTTAGAAAACAGAAGTCACAAAACTGAGGTCTGAGGCTCTCCAAAGTTTAGAAGTTGAGAAGATGAAGAATAAACAGAGAGAATGAGAAAGAACAGATAGGGAAGTGGAAGGAAACTTACAGGGAATGTAGCCCCAGAAGCCAAGTGAAAACAATAAAAAAGCTTAAAAGGAGGAAGAGATGATCTGTGTCTTATGTTGTTGACATTGAAGTGGATGAGGTCTGCTAATTGGCCATTGCACTCGTCAGTGTGGTACGCATTACCAACCTTGACAAGTGAACGCTTGATGGAGAGGAGGGAATGAAGGCCATATGGGAGGAGGTTCAAGGGAGAATGAGAGAGAAAAAGATAAGGAGAGATTCTGTCAAGGGGAGCAAAGAAAGGATTTGTTAGCTAGTCGGCTGTGGGCTACTAGATGAGGTGTGGTCAAGAGAGGCTTTAAATAAAGATCAGAACATTCTAGTATGTCTGCATACTGTATACTAATCGAGTAGAGAAAATTGATTATAGATGAGAAAGAGAAGTCAAATTCTCAAGCAATGTCTCAGTAAACAAGATGAGATAGAACCAGGGAAAATGGGAAGAGGTGGAGAAGCTGGACCCTCGTAAGAACAGTCACAGGAGTGAAACCACAGGAAGGTATGAGGATGTGGCTGTAAGAGTTGTTGAAGTTCTTTTCTGATTTCTTCTGTCCCATAAGACCCCAGAGAGAAGAGTGAAGAAGTTGATATAGGCAAGTGAATAATTATAAGACTGGACCATAGAATCCAAGGTGGGAAGGAAAGAGGACACGAAAGAAGTGAGAGACATGAAGGGGTGCTAGGATCAGTGAATTACATTATTAAATGTATTGAAATTCTGGCATACAGCATGGTTAAGACAAAAACCAGATTATTTATTGAGTGAGTAAGCAATGTGTAAATTTACATAATTTTACATTACTGTGTTTATATTTTATCAAAGACAAATTCTTGGCAAAAATTGATTGTAGAAAGTAATTAATGAAGGTTATTTAATTTTCATAAATCATTCTGATTGTGTAATAAGTTTTGTCTGTTTTGGAATTCATGCTCTGGATCAGACGACTGGTGGCACCACTTTAGATACCACTGGTGTCACCTCCCTTGTCCTACCCCCGCTGCTGCAGCTACAATTGAGTGGGCTCTGAATGACTTCATGCAGGTGCAATCTGACAGCACCTACTTGGTGCCCCTCTGGGTCACTCACCTACTACACAGGTGTTGATTGTCAAGAGTGGAGCACCACGTGGTGAGCTTGGTGCTTGGGGTGTCTGCATATGCAACTCAGAAATGTGTAGGGAGTTAGTAGGGTGACATTTTAACCCATAGAAAGGAGGAGCTGATGGAAAAGTTCTTCCTCCTTTTGCCTCCTCAGACAGCTTATTCTGAGAGATTGGATATACAGCTTCTAGGGAGCTGGAGAACTTAGTTACACTTAGCAGTGCCCAGCTTCAAACACATCGTGGCATCCTGTACCGGCTCCCTCTCCTTCCCTGTCTACCTGCTTCTTCCTCACTCCTGCTGTGAGGATTCTTCTTCAGGCTCTGCTCTCTGGGAACCCAGCCTGAGACAAGCACCATAACATGTTTATTCTCTGCCACCTTCAACAAAGGAATAAAACTGTACCATTTCAACAAATCACTTATCTTGTGAATAAACATCAAGAGAACCTGAAAAAAATTAGCTCAAGATTAGCAGCTATAATTTTTTCTTTCCTAACATAGACCCTAATTGAGATACGATTTTAGTCACTAGCTATTGTTTATGAACTTAAATTCTCTTAACATTGCATTTTGTGGCAATGTAGACACAATATACATGATTAATCTGATCTAAAAAGTGAAAAAGAAGTAGAACCAAGTATAATTATGTTTATTATACATTATATAATATGTACAAATAATTGTAATTTATCCTTTTCTTACTTTTGCTTAATAAAAATATTAGACCTTCATAATTCTTTCACGGATTATTGAGTAGCTCTTATTTCATTTCCCTCCTTGTGAATTCCTCCTTTGAAGTCCTACATGTTGTCCTCATTGATTTTTCTAAAACACAGATTTGATCAGCTCATACTTCTCTGCTTAAAAGTCTTGCATAGTTCTTCATTACCAAAGATTACGTCCAAATCTACAACTTGCTGCTCTCTTTTTTCCACCCTCCTTCCACCCCATGCACTATGCGTGTTCCATTTCTCCTGGTCCTCTGTTCAGGGCCATGTGGTTTTGGTCACTCAGGCAGTTCAAGTGCCTCCTCTGCTGCAAAACTTTCTCTACATCCAATTGGATTTTATCGCTCTCTTCTAGGGAGGTCTACTTTGTTCTTCCCCCTTTTATAAGCAGGAATCACACTGTATTACAATGATTGGCTTATGTAACTCTCTCTTCCACTAGAGAGAAAGAACAAGGTTTTGTTAGTTTTTGTATAGCCAGTCCTTAGCAGAGTACAGTTACTCATTGCTAACAACAGTGATATGTTCTAAGAAATACGTTGGTTGGCCGGGCGCAGTGGCTCATGCCTGTAATCCCAGCACTTTGGGAGGCCGAGGTGGGTGGATCACGAAGTCAGGAGATCGAGACCATCCTGGCTAACACCGTGAAACCCCGTATCTACTAAAAATACAAAAAATTAGCCGGGCGTGGTGGCGGGTGCCTGTGGTCGGTCCCAGCTACTCCGGAGGCTGAGGCAGGAGAATGGTGTGAACCCGGGAAGCGGAGCTTGCAGTGAGCCGAGATTGCGCCACTGCACTCCAGCCTGGGCAACAGAGCGAGACTCTGTCTCAAAAAAACAAAAAACAAACAAACAAAAACCTTGGTGGGCGATTTTGTTGCTGTGTGAACCTCACAGAGTACCTTCACACAGACCTTAATGCTATAGCCTACTACACACTATAGTATAGCCTATTGCTCCTAGGCTACAAATCTGTACATCATGTTACTGTACTGAATATTGTAGGGAATTGTAACACAATGTAAATTATGTGTGGATCTAAACATGGAAAAGTTACAGTAAAAATACAGTGTAAAATATAAAAAGTGGTACATTCCAAAAGGACACATACCGTGGATGGAGCTTGCAGGAGTGGAAGTTGCTCTGGGTGAGTCAGTGAGTGGTGTGTGAATGTGAAGGCCTAGCACTTTACTGTACATGACTGTAGACTTTATAAACACTTTACATTTAGGCTACACTAAATTTCTAAAAAGTATTTTTCTTCAATAATAAATTAACCTTAGCTTACTATAACTTTTTACCTTATAAACTTTAAAACTTTTTTACCTTTTTGACTCTTTTGTAATAACCCTTAGCTTAAAACACAAACACATTGTATGGCTGTACAAAAATATTTTCCTCATATCCTTATTCTGTAGTTTTTTAAATTATTGCTTTTTAAATTTTATTTTTAAATTTTTAATCTTTTTTGTTAAAATCTAACACACAAACACACATACTAGCCTAGGCCATGTGAGGATGTGCCAGCTTCCCCTTCACTTTCTCCCATGATTGTAAGTTTCCTGAGGCCTCCCCAGCCATGCTTCCTGTACCGCCTGCAGAACTGAGTCAATTAAACCTCTTTTCTTCATAAATTACCAAATTTCAGGTAGTTCTTTATCGCAGTGTGAGAATGGACTAATGCATTAGCAGTTTGATTGCAAATCCTGACTCTTGCTTGTACAGCATATTAAAACAACATTCCTTCTGTATTAGTGCTCTTGTCTCATGAAGCCATGACCATTATTCCATGATAAGTCACCGTTCTACACAATTTCCTCATAGTTTATTTGTAATAGATTTTTCAAATGCCACCTGAATAAACAACGCTTCTCCTGTACCATATTATCATTTAACATTTTAAAATCTGCAAACTTAAGTTGAAATAACTTGGAAACAACCCCAAACGATGTTGCTATCAGCTTTTACAGAACCAGTTGAAGGTTTACTTTACCTTGATAAAGTAAACCAAGTCACTCAAAAGAATTCAGATAACTCAAAATATCTGTACCATATTATCTGCTAAAACGTAGTATTTATTTTTTGACATCTTGTACCATGTCAATGCATTTCTCTCGTGTCGTGTTGGGTTAAGCTAGTTTGTGGAGGGAAGAAACATAACAGGATGTGACATGATGTAAGTGATGCAGTGACATGTATAATTTAAAGACCACACTCCTGTTGGAAGCAGACACCTGCAATTAATTCAGATCCTGGGAATTTGAAATGAAGCTGATGAACAAAACTAAAAATGTCCATAAACTGATGGATGAATGATCTGGTTCACCAATCCAAAGGTAGATTCCAGTATATGAGTACATTATCATCACTGAAGATCTCAGAGCCTAACATCACCCATGTATAAAGTAGTCGATTGCTATTTTCTAAATTTGGTTAGATCCATTAAAAGAGCCTGAGTAGCAAATGTTTAAGGAAAACATTTTCATTTTTAGAATTTTAACAACTTAGTCATTTAAACTGTTTAAATCTCAAAGCAGGTAATTTAATCCAAAGCCCTTTTTGCTATATTTCTCTGGATACATTATGTTAAAGATATATTTTTTATTTAAAACAATAATGATTAACACGTTTCTCTTTTTTTAAAAAATTATATTTGAAATAAAAGCAATACAAGTTTATCATTGGAAACTTGATAAGTACAAAATGCTGTTAAAAATTTGTTGATAAACATCCTAACCAAAGATAACCACATTAATATTTTAGAGTATTTCTTTCTAATCATTTCTTTTAGGTTCATATCTACCTATCTTCATTTATCTATGTCCACATCTACATCTTTATACATCCATATAGTTACATATAAACAGCCATTTTATTATGTCTCACAATTGCGTAGATCTGGGATTTTTGCAGGGCTTAATAGGTATTTGTTGTTTTTCTCACACGGCATTTCCTGAGGTTACTTTGTGACATTCAGTTGGCAAACAGGCTGACCTGGAAGGTCTTAGCTGGCTTTTCTCACACATCTGGCACCTTGACAGAGATGGCTGCATGACTAAGCCCACCTGGAGCTGTTGGGCAAGAAAATTAATTCTTTTCTCTAGGATCCTTGCCATGAGGCTGTTAGGACTTCCTCGCAGCATGGGGCTGAGTTCTAAGAGCAAATGTTCCAGATATACATATATTTTTAAAATATGATTGGAATACAGCTGTATATTCAGTTTTGAATCTGGCATTTAAAGTTTAAAATCATGTTGTACGCATTTTTCCATTTCACAAAATATTTTTAGCAATTGATTTTCATAGCTGCATGATATTACATGTTATACAACATAATTTACATAGTCACTAACCTATTGTCACACAACTGAGTAATAATATTTTGATTATATTAACAATATGTAATCAAAATTGTGATACATACATTTATGACTAAATTTTGTATTAGTTCCTTAATATGTAGTCTAAGAAGCAAAATTAACTAAAGATATGAAAAATTATAAGGACTGTGATATAGTCAAATTGCTTTTCAGAAACGTACACTATTGTTACTATCACTGAGTACTTGTCTCACTATACCTTCATCAACTTTTAAATTTTTAAGTCTTTATACATTTGATTGTTATAAAAATCTTATTGATGTTATTTTTATTTATGTGATCACTTATAAGGCTGACATTTTTTCATGTTTATTATTAATTTCTATTACTTTCATATATTTGTTCATTCATTATTGAGACACTATTTTTAAAACCACTTTATCTGAACTCTTTATATATTAAACAACTATTATAAAGACGTAAGTTGTGACAAAATATGTCTAACTACTTTTGAACAGAAATTCAAGCTGTCATGATTCATATAGTTAAGTATTTCCTTACATGTCATAAATTTCAATTAGTTTTAAAATACTTTTGAAATAATTTTAATAATTTTTATTATTGGCGTAATTTTACCCGCTACTCCTAATTAATCTGAACTATACAGAAAGATAAAAATTGAGGTGATTATGCAATTTTAAAATTATTTCTCTCAAAAAAAGATATAAAATATACTCTAAAATCAGGATTAATATTTGATTACTTTCAGTTTCTTAAAATAGCAAATAATTTATTTAAATGTTTCATATTCTAGGAGTTATATTAACTATGTGTTGCCATTTTATTATGGAATAAAAACTCATCATTTCTGATCTATACTTTTCTAAAATAGTAGCGGATTGAATATTACTTCATACATTGTTGTTTTTTTTTTTGTTTGTTTTTGAGACGGAGTCTCGCTCTGTCGCCCAGGCTGGAGTGCAGTGGCCAGATCTCCGCTCACTGCAAGCTCCGCCTCCCGGGTTCGCGCAATTCTCCTGCCTCAGCCTCCCGAGCAGCTGGGACTACAGGCGCCCGCCACCTCGCCCGGCTTATTTTTTTGTATTTTTAGTAGAGACGGGGTTTCACCGTGTTAGCCAGGATGGTCTCGATCTCCTGACCTCGTGATCCACCCGTCTCGGCCTCCCAAAGTGCTGGGATTACAGACTTGAGCCACCGCACCCCACACATAGCTTTTTAAGAGAGAAGAATGAAAGTATGATCTACCCAAAAATATTTTATTGCCTAATTTAAAAAACTGTTTGAGTTCATTTCTTTTGTGTTCATTTCAGGACATTATAATACAGATTATAAAAGTAGTGGAAAGTAAAATGGCTGATATACAGATAAATGTAATTACCTAATAGATGTGTACTTTGAATGTGAAGGACTATGAAACTTATTGTGGAAATTCACTGCACAGTTTCAGTAGCAATACTGCCTTGGAAAAAACCAAAAAGAATGCAGGAAATCTCAACAAAAATATGTATTTTTTTTTTTTTTTTTTTGCTGTGAAATGAAAGCATTTCATCATGATGTCCTGCCAAGATTTGTCCTCAATAAATTCAAAGTCTTCTTTGCTTTCCAAAATTCTGTAAAGTGTATTGCTATTGATTCTGAAACACATATTTTCTCAAATAATTCTTACTTGGAGCCAGTTTGTTTGAGGTCTGCTAACTTGCCTATTAGTCATTTTCCCATATCCTTTCTTTCTGTCTTTGCTTTGTTATGCAAGTGTTCCTCTAAACCAGCTTGACCACTTACATTAGCCTTTTGGTGGTTAGGATTGTAAGTTTAGGTAACACATGAATAAAGCCTGAACTTTTCTTTCTTTCTTTCCTTCTTTCTTTCTTTCCTTCTTTCTTTCTTTCCTTCCTTCCTTCCTTCCTTCCTTCCTTCCTTCCTTCCTTCCTTCTTTCTTTCTTTCTTTCTTTCTTTCTTTCTTTCTTTCTTTTTCTTTCCTTCTTTTCTCTCTCTCTCTTTTTCTTTTTAAAAAATAAATATTTGGCAATCTTGAAAGACATGCTTGCTGTAAAGTCATACTACTAGCTACATAATGTGATGCCATATTAAACTGTAATCACTGTTCCACCAGACTAACAAAGGCAACATGCTAATTTTTGTATTAAGACACGGTGCAATAACACACAATTGCATGATGCTATTTCATCCCCTTTCTTCTTGAGACTTGTGAAACAGCCTCCTTTATCGCTGATGGGTTTCAAATAATGGTGTCCATGTGGCTTTGGAACAACAGTAGTATGTTAATTTATTCCCCAGTGTTACCTAGAGGCCCTGACATGGGTCCAGGACTGGTGACACCCTAATTTAAGTCCTGGGTAGGACCAGGCAGATCAGGTGGCTCAGAGCTAGCACAATAGACTGTGAGCGGAAGCCCCACTCCCTGATCAGGGCAGATCAGGAGGATTCCAAGTGTAATTGGCCTCCAGGGAGTATGTAAGTCACTCTTGTACACCCCCTCAGACCTCCTTAATGCCTTGCCAGCTGGAAGGAAAAGAGCCTCTTGCATTACCCACAAAGGAAGCAGAGATTGAGGGGAGAAGAACTGGAGAAATTAAAAAGGTGGAAAGAGACAGCAACGCAAATAAAGAGGTGGGTAATAATATTGTACATCTAAAAGCCTGGGGAGTGTGTCATAAACAAATGGGCTGCAATGGTCAGTAGGCAATTATATCCTGTTACCTCATTTAAAATGCTGACTAATTACATAGAGCAAGAGGAAATTAGCACAGGAACCTTATTCTTTGCCAAGTCCACATCAAAATGCTGTAAAAGAAAAACATGAAATCAATCTTCCATGGCTTTAAAGAACTCACAGTTCTTGAAGTTTAAACATCTGCACAAAGTCCTCCAAAGTATAAGACAACTTAATGGATATTCAAATCTCAGAAATTAGACTTGTAAAAAAACCCTTAGAATCCCTAAGGCTCTCACCTTTTTGTGATCTGAACAGCCAGTTTAACATTTTTTTCTTTAACCTGATATTATTGTTTAAATCCCCAACTCTCATTCTATTTGCTTTATGTGAGATAATAATTTGCTTATGCGGATAAGTATCTTCTTGGAAAGAATTGTCTCCTGAAATTTCTCTTGGGATATGTTTGGCATGTTCCAGGATTCAACTGAGTTCTTGAAGTTCCCATTCAAAGAGGTGCTGGTAAATAGTAGAGCTGCATTTTGTTTTTTTAAGCAACCTTTTCTGAATATAGAATTTTTGAAAATTGAATCACTTTCTTCTGTTGATGTATAGCCTAAAGATTTGTCATCACTAAAAAGAAAATCAGTTCCCAAAATAACTTAAAGATGTGTAAATAGGCATACGACTAAAAATATTTAGTAAATGCACCAAACCTTTGTTAAAATACTCTAAAATATGTGTAAGCATGAAATAGTGGAGACCGTCAGTAAGCCAAACCTGCAATGTGATCTTGAGCAGTGAGGTGGCCTGGGAATCAGGCTTTGCCAGTCTTTGATGGTGGTCATCAATGCTTTGCAAAAGGATGCTTTGAAATTCTGCTATGCCTGTGTAGCAGAAGCTTTTGAGGGTTCGGCTCCAGGGTTCCATCCTGGTCTCAGCTACGGAGTACCACTGCTTTTTCAATATGGAGTTTTTGAGCAAGATTTCTTTTTGGGGGAAATGAAATATTTCATAATCCTGTTGCTTTAAAAAGATTTTTAAAGTGCTGAATAATATTTCATTGTCTGTATGGACCACAGTTTATTTAGCCATTCACCTACTGAAGAATATCTTGGCTGCTTCCAAGTTCTGGCAATTATGAATAAAGCTGCCGTAAACATCTGTGTGCAGGTTTTTATGAGGACAAAAGTTTTCAACTCTTTGAATAAGTACCAAGCAGTGCAATTGGCCACATCATATGGTAAAACAATGTTTAGTTTTGTATAAACCTCCAAACTGTCTTTCAAAGTGGCTGTACCAAAAGTGTATTGAGGTGTTGGTGTATATCAGACAATGGAATATTACTCAGTGCTAAATGAAATAAGTTTCAAGCCATAAAAAGGATGGAAGAAACTTAAATGCATATGATTAAGTGAAATAAGGCAATGTGAAAACGCTACATACTGCATGATTCCCAATCTATAACATTCTGGAAAAGCCAAAACTATGGAGACAGTAAGAAGATCAGTCCCTGCTGCCAGGGGTTACTGGGAGGGAGGGATGATTACATGGAATACAGAGGCTTCTTAGGGTCGTGAAAATACTCTGATGTTATAATGATGGAACCATGTCATAAACAACTGTCCAAACCTATAGAATGTACAACAGCAAGAGTGAACCCTAATGTAAATGATAGACTTTGGGAGGTAATGATACATCAATACAGGCTCATCTATTGTAACAAATATACTATTTGGGATTGATAGGAAGGTGGAGGACATTATTAATGGGGGTGTCTATGCAGCATTGTGGCTGGGAGTATATGGGAAATCTCTCCTGTCAATTTTGCTGTGCACCTAAAACCACTCCAAAAAATAAAGTCTATGAAATTTTTTTAAAAGGCTGTACTAGATGACCTCTTGGGACCTAGTAGGCTCAAATAGTCTATGTCAAATATTCTCATGAAAAGACTACCACGAGGTACAGCAGTATATCTAAAATAAAAATTATCAGTGAGCAAACAAATTATCTTCACAAATCTATCACAAATTATCATTTGTGAAGATAAAACTTAGCTTTTTTTCTGGTGATCCAAAAAAAGTCTTTTTAGGAAATGAATTTAAATATCCCTTCTGAATGGTTGTCGTATAGTTATATTTCACTTGCTGTTTTAACAGGGTGGCATGTTGTGGGCAGGGCAGAAGGAAGATATTCTTTGACATGTCCCCTCCTTCAGGTGCAGGGCTCCTCCTCTCTCATTCTGGCAGAGGCAACGTTGCCATAGATTCATTTGCTATCATGGTGATAAAAAATAGAGAAAAAAATAAGAAGACAGTATGAAATTTAGACAACTAAAAAGCATAATGAGGTTAATATTTTTGCAAGTATTGCTGATGTATTTAGCAAGTTGCTTAGTAATTTTTTATTCATAGAACCAACAGCATTTATTGTTTCAGGCAGAGTCCCCTGGCATAGAAGGCCACTGCTTAGCTTGGAGTAGCAACCTCGGTTCTTAAGTTCAGGGTTTTCTAATTTCACGAGCTTCCCTTTACATGCCAGCTCCATTGTAGAGATATATAGAATGTGATGTTAGAAAAGTTCCTGGGGGCCGGGCGCTGTGGCTCCTACCTGTAATCCCAACACATTGGAGGCAGAGGTGGGTGGATTACAAGCTCAGGAGTTCAAGACCAGCATGACCAACATGATTAAACCATGTCTCCACTAAAAAATACAAAAATTAACCAGGTGTGGTGGCGTGCACCTGTAATCCCAGATACTCAGAAGGCTGAGGCTGGAGAATCACTCGAACCTGGGAGGCGGAGGTTGCAGTGAGCTGAAATTGTGTCATTGCACTCCAGCCTGTGCGACAGCGCAAGACTCTGTCTCAAAACAACAACAACAACAACAACAACAACAATAACAAAAACAGTTCCCATTAGGAGGAAACATAAAGTCTTCTGATGGGGAAAGAGTGTCATTCAAAGAGAGAGGTAAATGTAAGGATAGAGACATTCATGTCCAGGCTCACCTCTCTGGCTTCAAACCCTTGCGAGCAGTGGGAGGGGTAGTAAAACTAAGGGGAATGGGTGGAGAAGGAAGACTCGGTAGAGGGATGCTATGCATATTTGGTGTATAGAATTCTGGGAGGAAACTTTCTCATGGCAAATCCTCCTAACAAGAAGTGGTTGCAGCAGAGCTGGAAGGGCAGAATGGCTTGTTCAGGCAGACACAAGCCTGAGACATGACCTCAGATTCCCACAGTCTGCTGAGGCTGTCAGCTGGCCGGCTACCAGCATAGTCACTGGGGTGATGGTCAGAGTGGCCTGCCGCAGAGTCCTGCAACAGGGAAGATGCCCATGTTGAGGATCAAATGAAAGCCACATCTGGAGCTCAGGCAATCTTATAGCCCAAGAGAGCCAAGATGTTTTTGTGGCTTTGTCATATGAAGAGGAGGGTGAGCTCACTGAGGAGCTATCACTGTGCTAAGTAAAGAAACCACTAATTTCATCAGCTATGATTAGCAATGGAGTCCATGAAGATGGACATGGCTACCCAGAAATGAGCAGGGCCGGATCTTTCCCACTCACATGGGCTATATCAATTCCTCATGCACTCAGCCACCATGATAAGCATGAGTAGGAAGACAAGGTTGCCTGAGACTGTCCTGGTTTTTAGCTCTGTCCCAGTTTTTCCAGTCTGCATCCTGGAAAAGACCTTGGTGTCAAGAAATCCAAGATAATTGGTTACCCTACCTTCAAAGTCAGAAAGGCAAGATTCATAGCAAAATGCTTCAACTTACAGCATAGAGACAAGAAGTAGGACTGCTAACACCATGCCCAGGCCAGAGGGTAATGCCCGCCTAGTAACTAAAGGCCTACATCATCACAGTGGTTTGCCCATTACAAAGGTCACGTGAATTTTTTTGAGTGCTCCACATAAGTTAAATGAGAGGTGTTTTGTCCTGGTGTTATAAAATGTTTTTAGATTTGGGTTATTGTCCCTTGTGGTAATTGAGAGTAGAATGGGAAGTAGTCATTCCTCTATTTTCAAATAGATTGCACTCTTCCTTTTAACTCAGATCGAAGGGGTCCATGATTTCAGGCTAACAGTTTTAAGTTGAATAACTATTTTTCTTTGAAAGGCAGAAGAAAATATTGTGGGTTTCTCTAATGGCATGGAACATTTCTTGCCACATTTCCTATTTTATAGTTCATCATGGCAGCCAATGGTGGTTAAGCAAGTCGGGCCTGGAGTCCGGCTTCAGACTCCCTGGGTTCAAATCTCATCTCTCCACCTTCACTGGCCAGACCTTATGGATCTTACTTAAACTCATGGTGACTTGGTTTTCTCATATATAAAATGGCAATGATGTCAGTAAAGGTAATATTATTTATCTTGAAGATTTTTGTTAGGATTATATGAGATAACGAGTAAGAGCTCTGTCAGTGTTTCTGGCACATTGAAGACACTCAATAAATGTGTTTCTGTTTTTTTTTTTTTTTTTTTGAGATGGAGATGGAGTCTTGCTCTGTCACCCTGGCTGGAGTGAAGTGGCGTGATGTCGGTTCACTGCAACCTCCACCTCCCGGGTTCAAGCAATTCTCTGCCTCAGCCTCCTGAGTAGCTGGGATTACAGGTGCCTGCCATCATGCCTGGCTAAGTTTTGTATTTTTAGTAGAGACAGGGTTTCACTCTCTTGGCCAGGCTGGTCCTGAACTCCTGACCTCATGATTTCCCCACCTCGGCCTCCCAAAGTGCTGAGGTTTCTGTTCTTTTAAATTAATGTATGACTCCTCCACTAGGTTTAAGCTCTTTGATCACAGGATCACTGTACACTTTTGCCCACCTGTTCATCTCCAGTATCTAGGATAGAGTAAGCATTAAATAATTGATAGCTATTATTAGAACTAATTCAAAAAATATCTAAAGTCTTCATACCATATTTTTTTTTCTGTCTGAATTTCTCTCTTTCTTACAACTTCTCCTTCTTAGACTTACAAGAAAAATGTAAACAACCTTGGAAATTCATTGGGGATAAGTATTTGAGGATTATGATGAAGATACAGGCATATTTGCAATCCTAAACTTACTGTCTTCTAAAACATCTGAGACAGACAGAATAGAGTCAAATACCAGTCTGGGAATCTGAAAATCTGTCTCCAGATTATTTCCCTGCCAGAAAACTTTTCCATGGTGTTCTCTTTAAAATCTTTAAAATTAAAGGTTTGGACTAGATGAGGTCTGAGGTCATGTCCAGTTCTAGACTTTAGCAATTCCAGTAGAGAATATAACAAGACAGCATGCCATTAAGTACCCAGATGTGTACTGAACAACATGATCATGCTTTTTAAAAATATTGTTTCTTTCTCTAAAAAAATCCTTCAAGTGCTAATGATTTTCTTCTGAAAACCTGCTTTCTTTGTGCTGGACTACTCTGATTCAGATGAAAAAAGAGAACTCACTTGGGTAGATGATTCCCCAGCAGCTGAGAGCATCTGACAGCAGAGGCACAGCTGACATTATTGTGCACCACGTGTCAATGAGGGAATGAGTATGGCTCCTACCTAGAAGGTTCATGAGCTGAAGGAGGCTGGCAGATTACTCCATAGTTACAACCGTCCTCGCAGCAAGGCAGAAGCAACAAGAAGCATTGTCTCCACATGTTGAGATAGCTGAACATTGCACCACCTTTCAAAATGCCTTTTATTCTCTTGTCCTTCTGTTTCTACTTTTTCTTTCTGTAAGACAAATTGCTCTAGTCCTCTTGCTGTGAAAGCATGTAGTGAGTTGCCCAGCTCTAAGTCTGATGGCATAGGATACTCTCCAACTCTAATTTGCTAAATGTAGGTAGGAGATCATTTGATTTCCCTTGAGTTCCTCAGTTAGGAGGAGTCTCATAAAAATCCTTCATAGGCTCTAAATTATAACTTAGAATTACTTTCCTTCCTGTGATGGTACCAGAGTGATTGACTCTTCCAAGTATCACTGCTAATATCAGGCAAGTCTAAGAAGGAAGACAAATATTGTAGTCCAGAAATCTCACTCTGTTAGGAGAGGCAAGATCTCCATTTGCTTTTCTCGCTAATACTTTGTTTGTTCTGGCAGTACTTTCTCTGTCATCATCCACAATCGTTTTGGAATAAAAATGCATGCATAGAAGTGTAGAGTTTGCTTCTAGCTGAAATTCCCCTTGTTACTTAAATTCTCAAGGGATTTGTTTGGTGATTGTTGTTTAAGCATGGCTATTTCTGGTAAGGAGACTGCACAAGTACCTCTATGTAGAGCTGTGGAAAAGGGTACAATGGTAGTATCTAATAATACTAATCATGACTATTAGTCATTGGTGGTATCTAGTCATCCTTCTTGCTAGAAGTAGGGAGGAGCAGGAGAAAAGCCTCCATTGGATGGGAGATACTTTGTGCACAATTTTGTTTGTCTGAGAATTGATTGCAAACTGGAGTTGGTTTAGACCAAATGGGAAGGCTCCCATATTCTTTTCAGTGGCATCCTCTAACAATCGATCTTATTCCCTAGCCTTCCAAGCATCTAGGTGGGAAGTGACATGCTCTGGAATTACTGATTCTTAGAGTAGCAGACCATTCAGAGGTGTCCTGCCTGAGGATGTAGGCTTTCATAAGGCTGATCCCCACCGGGTCCTTTTCTCCTTTTCCTCTTGCCTAATCCAAGCTCCCTGTTGAGCACACCTCTGTCCAGTTGTCTCAAGACTATGTATATACCCAGAGCTCTTTCTCAGTGGAGCTAATTGGAGCTGTCTCTGATGCCACTTCTAATCCTGTATGTTGATTATGATGTTGCCTACTCCTCAGTAGGGTGGGCAAGTGGGCATGTGTGGTTTAAGACTCTCTTAGGGTTTTGTGGGAGGAAAGCCAAGCATAATTTTGTTGCCTGGTGAGTGGGAAAGGGAGCCCCTGAAGTTAGAGAGTGAAATCTAGAAAGAATCTTTTCTTATTCTTTTCTTATTGTGTTCTGTGTTTGGGTGTTTACTTGTTTGTCAACTGCCTGTCTCAGGAGCTTAAGCTTTGTGACAGCAGAGACTATTGGTTCCACTCACTCTGTGTATCTAGACTAATTTGGTGCATGGCACACACATGATGCTCAATAAATATCTATTAAATGGAAAAAAAGGTACACATCACTTTTAAATTATGGGTCAGAGTGTGGATACGGATGCACATGTGTGTCATGCATGTGCATGAGAGATGAGAGAGAGAGAGATTGGGGAAAACAGTTTACATCAGAGCTCCTCAAACTTTTTTTGTTCACTGTGTTCTTAGTGTTTAGCAATTTTTTTTCACAGCACTTTTAGGCCAAAATAAATATGTAACAGTTCAATTAAGTGGTTAGGTCCAAAAAAAAAAAAAACTTGAGTGTTTATGTCCTAACAACTTAGTGGCCTTTCAAAAAATTACACATCAATTGAAAAAATATATTTTTATTTGACTCTTATCTAGTATGACATACAAACAGTGTGTGTGTGCTTACTGGGCTTCATGCATCTTCTCAAACTTTGAAATTGGATGAGACTTTGAAAGCCTTAGATCCTGTTCCACATTCTACATTGATTTCCATGTGGTGTCTGCTCATAGTAACTGCTGAGAACCTAGTTTTGCGAAGGCATGATGTCATCAAAAGGAATCTAGGAATCAGTAATGACATTGTGAATAACTCAAAGCTGGTAGTTTATGGGGTATCTGACAGATATTCAATATCTCTGTGTTTTCCTCTGAAATTTAAAAATATCTTGTCATGAATTCATTTTGGCATGCTGAGGTGCTTTGGTGCAAAGTTTGAGAACTGTATGGTTACATTCATGTTGATTTCAAGTACTGGAAGAATCACAAGAAAAGATATTTTATGATAATAAAACAGTAATAAAATTTTAATCATATTGTGAATTACTTTCCATTTATGACTAATTATCAGTCAATAGCAGTCATTACATGTGTCTTAGGTTAATTTTGCTAAGTTGAGTTTGATTAAGAGTCAGCTCCTCACTTTCAAAGCCTACGATTCTAAAGCAGTGAGACTAGTTTCTCAGATAATACATGTGAATTGCTTTCCTCACTTTACATCCGACAGGTTTAACCTTTACACTTTGTGACCTATGGAACATGGTAGTCTGCTTACAACTTAAAAAAGGGAATGCGGGGAGAGTACTGCTGATTTTGCTCAACAGTCTCAGCCTTAGAGGGCTTATAGCATCTGCAACACATCACAGCATTTGTGTCAACCTACAAATTATCTGTCAGAACTGGAGGAATTTACTTAAAAGGATTCCAGTGAAATCCTATGGCAAATAGGTACAATCTAACATCACCCTTCTCACTATGTGTTTTATTCTTGGCATTTATAAATGTTCATTAGTATTGTGCATTCTTGAGTAAATTTGGATTTTGGAAGAGAATTTGTAATGCTTATCATTCCTTCTATAGAACGCAGCTAACCACTGCTCTTTCTTAGCCGAAATGTGAGATCTCAGAGGGTTAAGTGAGTTTCCCCCACACAAAAAGTCAACATCAAGTATTTCTTTAAATGTGGACTTCTTGACAAACACATCTCTCCATTTGCAAGGCCCATGAATTTAAAGCGTCTGGTAATAACAGGCCTGTTCTTCTTTTCTGAGCTGGAAGCTCCTTGTGAAATGGTATCCTGCCAAAGTGCCACTGCAATAAAGCTCGCATCCTAACGTTGGTGTCAAAGTGCCAGCGAACCAAGACTGGCAGCGGACTAATTTGGGAGAATTGTCTGCCTCAGCCTTCTTCACTCACTTCTACTGATCAACCCACCCCCATAAGCTATTCAGCTTGTCAGTAGTTCCATGGGTGGAGGGAGGAGGGGATGAAAAGGAGTTAGGATATAGCTTCTCCCTTTCACTTAATACCTAGCATCCTCTGCAACACTGGTACGTCCTCTAAGAATGCCAGGAGCTCCATTCCTCCATTAGAGGAATGACTTCATAAGACTCTAGAGGTAAGAAATACACCCCTAGCTAAAGGTGGCATTACTTATAATATGCAAGGTTTTGACAATATGTAACACTTTTACAGACATCCTGAAATAAATAGAATATTTATCTACAAGCCTGTCTGCACTAATAGATGTCTTGCCTGATTAGTTAATTATCTGTTTCCTTCTATTAAAAATGATCAATTAAGTGAAGGGAAGGAAGCAGCTGCATTGCTAGGGACAGTTGGGTGGGTGAGAACCCTTCTGCAAAGTTGGGTTGGAGTAAAGAACTACAAAAATGCAATCTGCGAGCTACTAATGCCTACTTTTTGATGAACTAAGCCCTCGTTCTCCATGGCCACACTTGAAGTCACAAGTGCAGATTTGACCTTTTTCTCTCAACTCGTTACCTATGTATAAAAGGGGTCAACAAAAATTCTAGCTTCAGTGGCATGAGCCTCCTATGGGATAATGCGCAGAAAGCTCCTAGCACACAGCAAGCCTACAATAAATTATTTTTTCTCTTCCTCCTCTTCCTTATTATTATTGACTTAACTACCTGAAATTGGTGAACCATGATGAAACTTTGCATTAATGGAAAATGGCCCAAAATGTTTGATCTGTAGTTGAATATCACATGAGAAGAAAAATATTTAACTATAGAAGTCCTACCTAGCATGAAGAAATTAGGCAAAATGAATATGGGCCTCAGAGGTCCCGACTTCTTATTTGTAAGAACGACTTACCCTAAGGCAGTGATTCTCACTCACCGTGTAGCTTGTGAACTGCTCACAATGCTTAACAAGCAGTGTGTGGCTCATTATAGCCTGATTTACTACCTGTACACCATGTGTGTGCTTCTGTTCCTCTCAGAAAGGAGCTTCAAATAAAATGTGTAGGTTCCACTCTCTGTATCTTGATATAGGGCACGTGGCTGTTCTGGTCATGAACCCAGAGTATTTGGTACCCCAAGGTGATGCCTTAATCCTCCCTAGTAATCATGAGGGACAAATGCAGGCACACATCATCACAGTAAGCAGTAAAAACAAGTTATAAATGTTAACATTTTACCCATGCAGTAGCAGGAGAGGGGGTCGAGCTTCACAACTAATAGCGGATGGTCAGCAGGCTCATGCTGTCACAGGGGTGCTATTAGAGTGACCAGAAGACTTTAGATACACATAATAGTCTAAGAGTTGCAAAGAAGCAGAGAGGAAGGTAGGAACAGTGTGTGTGTGTTTCAGAGGGAGGGAGGGAAGAAAGGAGGGAGGGGGGAGAGAGAGAGAGAGAGAGAGAGAGAGTTTTCACTGATTGTAAAGAACAAGCTCATTTTTTTCCTTCTTCATTTGTTTTCTTATACCCAGAGGATTTTCTGCTCATGACTCCTTTCTGAAAGGTATCTTCTGTGCAATATGCATATAATGGGTACGGTTTTTTTCCCCTTTTAATGCACTTGCTTTGTAGTGAGGGGCCAAGCAGTTATTTTAATCTCACAGAGGCCAGGTTTTTCTGATTGCATTTTTTTAACCTTATTTTTTTAGTTCACACTGTCAGGCTTACAGGCCATCATCTTCAAGACACTTCACTTTCATTTTCAATCAATTTCTCTCCACGACTTTCCACATAGCTTCCTTCACACTACTAATTTTACTTTAGAGCTGGCATCCTATCCCACATCCCCAGACTTGCTGTGCTAACATGTTTAAACATGATTAGTCTTTATTAATGTAAAAGAGACAAAGCTTCAAGAATCACACACCTCTTAATTTGCTATAGTTCCAGAGGGGGACCTCAACCCTGGAAACTGAAAATGAATGGACTGCTGCAGAGGCAGATATGCTGGGTGTTCTCCTGCTAAGTGGAAAGTTTTGCATTATGGTTGCAGACAGGATTTTCTTTAAGTTGCATTCCAGTTAAAATTCCTGCTATAACAAATGCCACAAAATATCCAAATAATTCAAAAGTATTTCCTGGTCACTGATAATGATTAATATACTTTCGGCAAGCTTGTTACACATTTAGTTCAGAAAATGAAGGGATTTTGACATCATTATGGTGCTGTTTGAACTCCATTATGATCTTGAGAATAACACAGTAATACTCTCTTAATGCAGTATTCATTTATTCTGTTATTCAACAAATATGGGCTAAGAATTGTTGTAAGCCTTCAAGAAAGGGTGGAGTAATAGGACACTATCCACCAAAGACACAGAGTTTAGATGAACACTTCATCTATTTAGTACTTTCTTGAAATTTCTGTCTAAAATTTCAAAAGATTGGATATTTTATAAAACATATACATAAATATACCTGTTACTTGATGTAAGTCACCTATTTTGGAAGGGTTACACATATACAACAAGATGTTAACATAAGGGTAAAATATTAAGGGCCATATGTAGGAACAGAGGAGATCATTAGATCTGAAATCGAAGCTAGGGATATTTTCTACAGTTGCACATTAAATTTAGTTCCTGTGCAGGTCACAAAGGCCAATAAAGAAATTCCATGAGTCATGTAGTATTCATTTTCTAATAAAAGGATATATACCAGTTGGTAAGAATAAAATGTTCCTGGAAATAAACAATAACCTAACCATGAATTACTAAAAGAAAACATTGAAAATATTTTTAAAGAAAATATTTTATATTCAAATATAGATTGAAAATATTTTATAGAGCCAAAGAGGTATTTTAATCTCACAGAGGGTAGTTTTTTCTGATTGTATTTTTTAACCTTTTTTTTTTTTTTTTTTTTAGTTCACACTGTCAGGCTTATAGGCCATCTTCTTCAAGACACTTCACTTTCATTTTCAATCAATTTCTCTTTAATAGTGGCCTTTAAGGAAGATATGGAAAATGTATTCATACTGTCATTTCTTATGCTGACCCTTAGTAAAAATCAAGAGAATGATACTGTATTGCAATCATGTCAATGTGCTTCCATAGGGAATAGAATGAAATAGTCACCAGGTCCCCTGTAGCTTGGTGTTTTGTTGCAGCTGTCTACGCTTTGACGGGGGATGCATCTGAACACCAGCATTTCTCAGGTGAACCAATCTAGACAGCCCATGGCCAGGCTCCTGCTGATAATGTTGATACCAATGCCACTGCTCTGCAGGCCCATGGACACTGGGCTGTTCCTGAGCAGTGTATGGGTCCTTCACCTTTCCAATCTGCATCTTCTCCACCGCCTGAGCAGCTGTCTCAATCTACTCTGCAGCTATTTGGACCATCCTTATTTTCACCAGAAATGCTCCTGGACTTGTTTACCTGCTGCTGCGGCTCATGTTGGGGCACCATAAGATGACCTGGGGGCCTAAATAAGTGACTTGGGAACACCATAAGGTTGGCTTGGAGAATTTCTTTTTTATCAACTGCTTGGGAAGTATTTCAAAATTTAAACAACCAGAATGGTTATGCCAGTGTATATCCCAGGTCCCCTGGTAAGAATGCCATCTTCTTTTCCCACTGGACTCAATTAGTACTGCATAGTCTTCTTTCCTGTGGACATTTATCACATATGTCCCTCATCTTATCTACTAGACTATAAAGTCCATGAGGGCAGCATCCGAATCTGATTTGATGTCTATGCCCCACAACTTTTCTTAGGACAGTTCTTCATACTTATTGAATATCTGCTGAATGAATAAATGAATGTGGGACATTTATTCAAATCCTCTGGGTCTAGGAATGTTGGTGAAAATAGGTAACCTGTCTTGTGATTTTCAATCTCTATTGTTTAGTTAGATTGTTAAATTAGTTAGCTGATTGTTAGTTAGATTGAACACATAAAATAGTGCATCCTCATCATAGGGGATGACTTCTACATTTAATTAAAAAGATATGAAGATAAGATTTTTGAAAATAAAAATCTGTAGACAGATAGATGTAACTAAACCCTCATCCCTGAAGTATTATATTTTTCTCTTTGAGGTTGAGTACCAGTAGAAACTTCCTATTTACCTGGCAGATTATTTTTAGGAAGCTTGAAGAATTCTCTCTTCCAACTTGGTTGTACGTAGGATCACCATGTAATTTATTGTCCAAACTGGGACACTTTTGGAGGTGAAAAATGGCACTTTTAATAATTATGCCTGACTACAGGCACTAGCCAAGACTCTCCCTGGGCAAACAAGAATGTATGGTCACCTAGTTAAACATACATTTTTAATTTCTGAATGATTGGTTTTCAGTGTGACAATATGTCTTACATCTCCTTCAGTGGCCATAAAAGAGGCCAGAAATGACACAATTTGGACATTTTACGTTTCCCCAAATTACCTTTTTAATGTATGCAACAGATCGAGGTCTTTCCTATATCCTTCATTCCACCTCAGAACACAATCTCAATTCCTAGGCATAGAAGGGAATAAAATAAAAATGGCATTCTTTTTTATTCTAGAATACAGAAGATTAAAAACGGACACAGATGCACCATCAAGCCAAGCAGCAGGTGAAATTCTCAGAGAAAATTGATTTTCAAGAGATGACTGGAATTTTAAATTATAAGCTTTAAAATTTGGTAAGATTCTAATGAAAAGAATGGACTCAATTTTGGTGGGAACACCTATCAGCACTTTTTCTTTCACTGGAAGAGATATTTGATCTTGACTTAGAGGAACATAGTAGTAGGCATAATGGTTGACATGAAATAAAATAGAAGCCGAAATCCATGGGGAAGCAATTCCAGCTGAGTGATCAGTCATTTGCTTACAGTATGAAGTGTCTAGATTTATCACAGTAATATTCTTGTTTGCTTTCTGTAGACCATGCAGGGCTCATTATATTTATGCTGATGGCCTTATCATCACTGCTGATGATCAAAATTCTCTTGGTTGGACTTATGTGACTCAGTAACCTTCAATAATTGAGGATGGAACATTATATTAAGGGCTAAGGGGCAAGTGTCTACAGTGAGATCTTCTCTCCCCTAATAAGAGACCAAAAGTTTGTCAGAAATGATCAGCACGTTTTCTTGGAACATTAAAAGGAGTAGAAATAAAGGGGCCCTCTGCTTTCATAAATCACATGAGTATCCAATAGTCTCCTCTTCACCCTGTAATTTGGAATGAAAAAAATCTCTTGTGCATAAACTGCTTTTCCTGAATCTAATACAATTAATCCAGAAGAGAAGTGGGAATGGATGTCAGGTTTTTTTTTTTCTTCAAATTTTGTTGTTAATTAAAAAAACAATTATCAAGGATTTCTAATTACTTTATAAGTGCTGTATGGCCTGTACCTGCTCCTCAGCAAATTAGTAAGATAATGTTGGAAACATCTTATTAAACAGAATTACCCTTTCTCTTCTTCCAGATTCACACATCTACTTAATAGGCCTCTTCTTGTGCAACACCTTTGTGAAATATTTATATCTATTAAGTTATCTCACAGTTGTTAGCATTGTATATTGGTTTCTATTTTTTTCTTTTACCCAGGACCTAATAAATTGATAGACTACTATAAGGTTGAGTAGAAACAGACACAAACTCTTCAGAAGATCTTTAAAAATATTCCTCTAGAGTAAGTGGGTGCTCTGAAAATTATAAACTCTGATGTAGGGTGTAGAGACTCATTGAAAAGATGATACCTAAAGGAAAATAGGGCCCAGAGGTCCACAGAAGTTTCCTGGGACAGAATGGGAATCTCTGTAGTCAGGGACTGACAGGTGAAAGGCTATCCCGTGGTCTGTATGTCCCCTCCAAAACTCATGTTGAAACTTAATTGCCATTTTAACAGTGTTGAGAGTAGGGAACTTTAAGAGGTGATTAGGTCATGAGGACTCCGCTTTCATGAATGATCAGTGCTGTCAATACAGGACTGGGTGCAATATCTTGAGAGTTTAGCCCCTTTCTCTCTGGTCTTGGTGCCTGCTTACCCTTCTGCCATGTTATGACGTGGCAAGAAGACCCTTATCAGATGAGGCCCCTCGATCTTAGACTTCTCAGCCTCTACAACAGTGAGCCAGATAAGTCTCTTTTCTTCATAAATTACATAGCTTGTGGTGTTCTGTTACAACAACAGAAAACACACTAAGACAAGCTAGAACCAAAATGTGAGCCATTGGAGAATGCTGACAAAGGGAGCCCATGAATGGGAGGGGTGACTGTGGACATCAGATCTGTGTGTGATATGCTGCTCAAAAAAACAACAGATGGGGATGCAACTACTTCAGGGTTTCACAGAATATGTCAAGGTCTGCAGCCCATCCTCTTCAGTTTAAGCAGAGTCAAGTTGAGAATGGAGAAGCAAGCTCCTGAAATATAGGGAATCATGACATCATAAGTTTTAAATCATCTTTGAGAAGATCATTCTACATCATATAATCTATCCTAGAACTATATGATATTGGGGTTTGAATATGTAGTTAAAGATTTTTTGTATTTTATAAATTTGAAGTGACTTTCATTTCATCTGAGTATATTTTTGTTACATTGTATGGCAGTTGCCAAATGAATCATCATTTCATGGTAATGGCACTCACTGCAATTTTTGTTGTTGTTATTCAGTACTCTGTTGTTCTAGGAGCTGTGTCAAGATCACAATTTCGTTACCACAAATTGTCATACGAGGTTTGCTAGCTCATTCAGGGACACTGAGTGTATGCAGGGGAGCTGGGAGTAAGCCTAACATTCCCTCCCCTCTTCCCTACAGCTGCAGTTATCAGTCCACCAGGCCCTGAGTATCTAACAGAGATCAATCTGCAAATGCTTTGATGGCATGTATGCCAAGTCACTATTTACCAGAGCGAGAGTCTCATTTTGGCATGCATTACTCATGAAATATTTGTAGACTGTTGGGGAAGTTTATGGAAATCCTTTTATTTGTAGGAATTAAAAAAAATTCATCATGAATACATAGTACTAGTAGGGATTTTGAGAGAACACTGGGTCCAGGTTTGAATTTCAAATTAGACTCAGAAAAATTTCACTGAGATGTAGAAAAAACACACAAATAGAATTTAAGAATTGTAAAGCACGCACATTGACTAAAAGGTAAAGGATTTGAGATCACCGGACAAGAAGTGAAGGTTGAAAAGTAGTTTAGTAAGTCATAGGATGAGTAGGTGGCCCTTACAAGGATCTCCCTCACTGGGGCCATTTAACTGAGTGAGTGATTGGATGCATGGATGTTGACTATGAAGGGTTTCTTTGTGCCTGAGCACAGCTGGAAGGGGGTTTTCTCCCTATGTCAGTGGGATGTACAAGGGAGAGCAGAGGCAAAGAGGCGCATTGAGCAGTGGCAGAGCGTGGCACACTGACCAGAGGCAGAGTGAGGCTCACAGCTTCATAAATCCGCAAGTTTCTAACTTTCCTGGAAGCAGTAATAAAAGAAGTCTCTGCTACTGTGGAATAAGTTTTTTATCCTCCATTGTCTTCCAGCAATGGACCTTGGGCAGCAAGAAGTTAGGTCTGAACAAGGTTGCCTGAAAGAGATGAGAGAGGGGAAATGAAGGGAGCACAAGACATACTGAATCCCCTTACAAGGTTTATCTAAGGCCGAGCAATTCATATAAATTACCTGGAATGTACTTTATCTCCATTCTCCAAAACAATTCCTTTAAGGTTTTCCATGGAAAGTCTTCACTCTTTATAAATTTATCCCACTAGCATACATTTATTTTTATTCTCTCCTTATTTCACATACCTATTAGGCTATCCTGTTTGGGGCTGGGCCCCATCTTTTGTTCTTTGTGACTTTCTTTATTATGCTAAGCTATTCTGGACACAATAGATTCTCAATAAATGTTTATTTAATAGATTAATAAGATTGTATTTGTATTCCTCCTTACATCTCATCTAAAAAGGAGGTGTTTCCTTATTATAAATGTAGTGTTAATTGTTAAAAAAAAATTGAGATTTTTTTTTTTTTTAATGGCCTCCTTAATGCAGGCATAGTTTGTTACTGGGGCCTTTCATTACATCAGGAAAAATACTTTTAGGTATTTCCCTTCTAGCCAAGAAATGTACTAAAATATAAATTAACTGTGACTTTATAATACAAATATATTTTATGGAAATCTTGTTTTTTTCAGAGCCTATAAAGGTATGCTGCAGTAATGTAGGGTAGAGTAAGTCCAAAGTTGGTTTTGTCCCAGTAAAAACATTTTCTTCAAAATACACTTATTTCTGAGTTATAATATTCTCATTTACAGGATAAGGATAATAATACTTCTTTCACTGACCTCTTAAATTTATTGTGATGAATAATGAATAAATAATGAATTAAAGTTATAAGATGTCAAGCCTTATGCAAACATTAGAATATAAGGATTCTTCATTCATTCATTTATTCACTCAATGCACTTTACAGCCCTTGTTTGTAAGAAAGCTAGTAGGTGCAGGTGTTATAGAGCATGGGTCTCCAATCCCTGGGCCCAGGTTGATGGCCTGTTAGGAACTGGGCTGCACAGTAGGAGGTGAATGAGCAAAGCTTCATCTCTATTTACAGCTGCTCCCCATCATTCACATTACTGCCTGACCTCTGCCTCCTGTCAGCTCAGCGGTGGCATTAGATTCTCACAGGAGCGTGAACCCTATTGTGAATTGTGAATGCAAGGGATCTAGGTTGTGTGCTCCTTATGAGAATCTAATGCCTGATGATCTGCCACCATTTAGTTGCAGGAAAACAAGCTCAGGGCTCCCACAGATTCTACATTATGTTGAGTTGTATAGTTATTTCATTATATATTACAATGTAATAATAATAGAAAAAAGTGCACAATAAATGTAAAGCAATTGAATCATCCCAAAACTGTTCCCCCCACCCCCGACCATGCCCCAGTCCATAGAAAAAATGTTTTCCATGAAACTGGTCCCTGGTGCCAAAAAGGTTGGGGACCACTGTAAAGGATTCAAAGATACACAAGGAACTAATTTTTCCCCCTCTCCAGACAGGTCCCTATTGATTTTATAACATCCAAAATTGTTAGCCCAAGTAGATAATCTTTTGTGTAAACCAGCAGCCCACATAAGAGAGGGCAGATTTCAAAATTTAGTAAAAAGGTAAGTCTGGCTTCATGATGTAAGCCTCTGGAAGGAAGAAGGCTTCAGGAAGTTTGGAAAATTTTCAGCGATGGTCTCATAGCTATAAAGCTGCAGATTAAAGCACTGAGAAAGAAAAGGTGATAGTGTTCAGAGAAAACTATCTTCTGATATTTGAGGGCCCATACTGTGCAAAACGCATTTGATTCATTCTGTGTGGTTGGCTCCATGGGGCAGAGTAGGAGCAATAAAGGAAAATTACAAGGACACACATTTCAGAATATTACAAGGGAGAAATTTCTAATGTGCTAAGTTATCCAGAACTAGAATAGGCTGCCTGAGGGGTGATGAGTTTCTTGTCACTGGAAGAGTTCAACCACAAAATGCACTACCTCTTGCTTGAACGGGAGGCTTTTAAAGTATTTTACAAAGCTGAGATACTGACACAATATGTCTGCTCTCCAAGTTGGTCTTATTAAGCTGTGAGCTTTTCTTCTCCTGCTGCCATTTTGGGATCCCCTGTTCCAGCTCCTTCCTCTGGAGAAATTGGAGAAAATGAAGGATAAGCCTCCTTTAATATTAATTCTGTATTAAGCATGGAGAGTTTCTCAAGAGGAGTTTTCTATTTAAAGATAAACCTAGGGTCACAGATTTAAGATTTTACATATCGTTCTTTTCATTTTAAATGGAAGCAGAGGTCTTTAATGTGGCACTCATATTCTTTCTTTTCATTTTCCAAATATAAGTAAATAGCGATGGAGTGAGTGTTTTTGCCTTGATACAGCAATCCATTTTCCTCCTCCGTTCTCAATCAGACAGTTTTAAATTTTGGTTAGCTGCGTAAACACACTGTGATGGACGACATTAATAAATAAGTATTACACTGGCTCTGCTTGAGCAGTCCCTCTTCATCTTTATCTTTTTTGTTTAAATCCTGTGGGATCTTAGAATGCTCTTTATGGAGATCAAGAAGATTAAGCAAAATTAGCTCTCAACTACATAATGGGCTTCTCTCTCCTGGCATGTGTCTCCCCTCTCTGCACGTGGTGACTCCCCCTGATATCAACAGCATATTCACAGATGGAGGGAAAAATTATGTTCTGGGAGAGCAGGGCACACAATGAGATTTCAGCTTTCTCTTTCATTTCTCGCAGCATATAGCTTGAATAGGAATCCAAAATGAAAACGATAAGTAAATCAGCTGGCTACTTAAAGACACCTTCAAATTCATCTATTTCCCAGGGCAGGCTGACCTGTTCAATCTTGAAGCCAGAAGTATCTTCCTAGTCTTGAGAACATCTAAACCACAGCTTCATAAACAGATGATACCTTAAAAGAGGTTATTTGCTGGGAGAACTATGCTTCACCCATGTCAAACAGTGAAATTCATGCTGTTTATAAAGTTCTCCAGAGAGAGACTGGCTTACTCATGGGCAGAGTCGGCAGCTGCCTACATGGAATAATTTGAGGATCAATGAGAGGCTCCCATGCTTTAAAATCCATCTCCCTCATCAGTCTGCAGTGGTGCCTGAAATTTCCATCATTACTGTCATTTCTTAAAAGCCTTTAAGCGGACATATGCCCTATTATCTTGAGGGAGGTAACATTAATTAACTACATAAGATATTAGAATGGATGAGTTTTCTTGTTAATAACCCATTACAACCATTGACACCCAGTAAAGATCAAGGCTCTGAAGAAATAGAGGCAAGGGCAGGTAAGTTTTAATGGAGAATTAGAAGACAGTGATTCACAGTGTGTGTATTGGGGTATTATGCAGGTCTTATGTGGATGTGGGGGATCTAATATAGGGATAGCCAGTGGAGAGAAAGAAGGCACTGAGCATTTATCATAGATAGTGGAGTATGTATGGCTCCCAAGTAAGAGAAATGGAAAACAAAAGGAAACGTGTGGAGGACAAAGTTTACTTACCACATAATATTGCTAGCCCTGGCCTTAGTCCTCCAAAAAAGTTCATTTTGTTAATCACCACTCTTACAGTGATTTTAAACCACCTTAAATGGTCTTATACGAGGGTAGAGAATATTTGTTTAATTCTAAATCAATGGAAATGGAGAACTGGTTGTTATAATTTTGATGGCAATATTTCACTAACTTAATTCATTGACTTACAACATCCACTGGCTAAATAAGCATATTTCTTTACTGGTTTCTTCAGAAGTGTTATTCCAAAACATTTAACCAATTAATAATATGAAGCATTTATAGAGCTTAATTAGAATCAGAGAATTTTAGAGCTGGAATTGATGTTTTGAAATCTTTTGGTTTAACCCTATTACGTCAGAAATGAAAGAGATTACTTCAGAGACTCATTGTCATAAAGTGTCTTTATTTATTCTTTCATTTAGTCTGCAGATCTTTATTGAGTATTGACTATGTCCTTGGCACAGGGATATAGTGGTAAGCAAAAATAGTTCTATTCCTCACGGAGCTTATACTTTAGTGGGGGATGAAAACATTAATCAACTGATCACAAAAATACGTATAAAATAAAAGCTATGATGTATGTTATTAAATGATATGATTTATGAGAGAGTATTATAGGAGAGTGTGACCCCAATAGGGATGGTATTAGGAAAACTTCTTTGTGTAAATAATGCTTGAATAATATCTGAAGGTTGAACAGGGTTTCACTGAGCAAATAGGAGAAAGGAGAGCTGTTTAGGGAATAGGTAGAGAGTGTGCAAAGGCCCTGTTACAGGAAGGTCGTGACCTGTTTAAGAAATTAACAAAGGGCCTGGGTGGTTTGAGCTGAGAGTGCCACTCGGAGTGAGTTTTGAGATGAGGCTGTAGAGGTAAACCGAGGCTGCTCATGTAGGGCTTTCTTCAGAATTTGGGGCCTTATCCTGGGAACAGTGCAGAAGAGACGGGAAAGGGATTCCTGTGGGTTAGGAGACTAAAAGAGTGAGTGAACCAAAAAAATCCCAAAAGCCCAGCAGTGACCTTCCCAAGGCTGCAGAACTGTGGTAGAACTGGCATTACTTCTAGGTTCCTTGATGTACAGGACTGCATTGTTCTTACTCATAACAGGCACTTGTTGCTTTTTGAACTCCACATCATCCATTTATCCCACTTCCATTTTATCTGGGGGTTCTTCCGCTTCTCACAACCAGTTTCTGTGATTTGAGTAGAGTTGACTTGATTTTCAGCTCCAAGGATGACATGTAATTCAGACCTGACCAATGAGACTCTGAATCTCTTAGGACCATAGGAATTGGTTCAGAAATAGGCATGTGATCCCATCATAGATAATCAGATGTCAAGAGACGGTTAGGACTTCTAAGACAGAGGAAAATAGTGAAGTGGAGCCTGTGGAAATCATCCTAACTCTAGGTGGAGATGAAACTGAAGCTGACACAGCAGAAGCCAGACAGAAGTGATGGAAAGAAAACATTTGTTAGAGCTGGGTTTCCTTGGTTTATCTACCACGTGCATTGAAAAGAGTTCTAATTAATACAGTACTAAACTTTTTTCTCCTCGTTTATGAAACAGCACCTAAGAAGGAGAAACCTATGATTTTAAGTACAACATTTACAGAATGGGTCTAACACTAGGAACTTTAGTATTAAGACATTTTGAAGCTGAGAAAGGTCAATTTTTCACATGGTATTTTGTTTTAAATAAAGGTGTTTCCCCAATATATAGTTGTATTCTGGAAAATTTTTGCCATATATAATGTCTAGGTACATGTTATTGATTAAATCTAATGTCATCAAAGGAAAATAGACAATTGACAGATGTCACTCAAATAATAGATTGACATATGGTATGCAAGTAATTTTGATGCTCTTCTAAAAACACCAGTTCCTTCGTACTCAATAAATCATTGCAATATTTCTATTATAACATTTTGCCAATTATTATTTGATGTTGTCTCCTCATATTAACCCATGAAAAACCTTTTCTTTTGTTCTCACTTAACTTTAGTTAATCCAGTTAAATGATACATAGTTTCTTTATGTTTTTTTGGAGGTTTTTAGGATTTTTATTTTTTTTGTATCAATGATCAAATAGCTTAAGAGTCTGCAAGTTATAATATTTATTTTAAAACAATATTGTACAATTTAATTAAAAACACAAGATAAAGCTTTTGTGGGGAATTTTTGAAACTGTAGAAGACCCTTCCACTAAGTTCTTTTTAAAACAATTAAATAAAATTCTTCTTCACTTTCTAAATGATACAATTCCACCCAGAACAAAAGCACCCATTCAAAAATGTTAGAATTAAATGAGTTTTAAGAAATGTTGTCCTTGACTGCTCTGATTGTAGTTTTCACAACCAGGCACTGGTAGGTTGTAGTCACAGCTCGCAGCAGGATCCGTTTTGGTCTTTAACACACCAGAGTTACAGAAGGGAGTGCAGCTAAATGTTTATCAAATTGGAATGTTGAGGTTCAGTCTCAGTATAATAGACACTAATACTTCCTTTTTGCATTTAACTTTTCTGCTAGAATCTGAGTTCTATGGCACCTACAAGAGAAATGGCTGCTTATATCTGACAACCTGCAGATCTGAGCAGTAGTGGAACAAAGGCAGGGACAACACAGGGGCACTGGTCCCATTGAGTCCTGGGGAGTCTCAGCTTTTGGGAGTCCCCTGAATATGGGGCAACCCCACAGGTCTGAAATACTAAACTTTAACTAAAAATCTTAATGTTGGGCTGGAAGAGATGAACTTCTAGGGCTGGTAGAAGGAGTTGAGAATGAGGTGGCAGATTTTCCTCCTTTCTATGATCCTATGAAAATAGAATAATTTACCTGTTTAAGACCTAAGGAAATGTACATTATTTGAGAATGTGCACAGCTGAATAAATGGTGTGATGGTTATGCCAATATTTAGTAAAACTAAAGGAGAAAAAGAAACGGTAAACAAATATAAGGACCAGCCATATATATATACACACACACATATATGTGACAGAATATACATTTATATTCACTCATATACATTAATATTCATGCTTCATCTGTTGTGTACAAGGTACATGGCTAGCTTACCATATGAGAAAGTGAAGGCTAATTAATCAGGAAATTTTACATTAATGTGCATGTAAGCTAATAGGCACAGAATTTATGGCAATAAAAAATTATAGTATCTACTTCACGAACAAGTCCAGAAATAATTTTATGTTCAGAGGACTTCTGGCTGGTATAATCAAGAAAAGCTCTATGGAAAAAAATGATATTTTAGCTGTGACTTGATGATTGTAGGAAATTTGTAAGGTCATTCCAATTGAAGGAAATAGCATAGATAAAGTTATGCAAGCAGAAAAGTGAGAGTTCAAATAGTGAACAGCAAGTAGTTTATGAATAGAAACACTAAACTATAAATCAGAAATATAAGATAAATGAAGGCCAGATCATGGAGGTACTTTAAAGCTATTTAAAGGGTTTTGTAGTTTCTCTTTGAGGTAATGGGGAGCCATTAACTGCTTCAGATCATGAAGAAAAGACAGTAATGTTTAAGGAAGGCTAAGATGGTTAGGGAATAGGAGGCTATTGCATTTGTCCAAGTGGAAGGAATGGAAAGAAGGGATGGTTGGGAGAGAGTGAAACAATGAACAGGCCTTGGCAAGTGATTGAATGTGAGGCCATAGGGCAAGAAAGAAGTAACAGATGACTTTCAGGACACAAGAAGGTTACTATTTAAAATAGGAAATTCAGAACAAAATGCAAATACAGTAACAGAAAGGAATCAAAAGAATGTAATTTTCTTAAGGATTCTAGTCAATTCTTCATAGACATAGAACCTCTGAATAAGGCTACGACTCAATTTTTTTTTAATGTCTATCCTACTTAGGAGTGCTGTGCTGAACACCATCCTATGATAGAATCATTGTAATTATGATACAATCATATTTGCAAAGTTCTAATTCAAATAAATTGATTTTTTTCTACTCTGCTTGTGCCAGCTGCCTGCACCAAGTGAAGAAATGACCTCTTTCTTTCAAAAACTATTTATTACAGATGCAAGACCTACATATTTTATTTCCATATGTGCTCTGTTGATCCATGGAAAATTTCAGCTGTAGGATTTCTTTTAGTAGAGATAAAAACCAATAATGTATGAAACAGACATCATCACCAACATGATATTAAAAAATATGAGGCAAACAGTATATTCAACATTATAGAAATGATATATTATATATATATAAATATATATATATAAAAAAACACAGTTATTTCTTCCAGTATTAATAATGTTTGTGAACCCTCAACAAGCATGTGGCTAACCACCCAAGAGTTTTAAGCTATGGAATCAAAATAATAAGTCCAGTGAATGTCTAACAGGAGAGATAGTTTTATATGGTTTTTATAAAGCCCTCAAGAGTTCAAAGACTCACAATCTCTCTTAAAAGTCTTCTGCATTTTATCACTCTTCTAATTACAAGGTTCTGCTGAAGTCCTGTTGAAATCTTCCCTGCTCCACTTCCTGTTAGTTCCACTACGTTTCCCTTTCTGATTTTGGTAAAGCCTCAGGGGTTGTCAGTCCTCCTAAAACGTTTTGTGGTTGTGAAATGACCTGAGAAGCATATTCTTTTCCTAATTGTTCAATATTGTGGTGATGTGGCACCAGCCAGTGTGTGCTCTGCCTATGAATTGGGCCTTGAATAATGATAGTAGGAGACAGTCCTGCATAGATCCTGAAAAGTTGAGTGGGCAATTCTTCAAAATCCTCAAATGTCCCTTGCAGCCTCTCATGTTTCCCAGTCCTCAAGCAACTACTGCTTCTGCAGCCTTGAAATCACAGTATCTGGGAGAGAATTGGTGCAATATGAAGTCCTGTGGACCTACAGCCAGAAATATTTCTTCATAAAAGAAACACACCTCTGTCAGAAAACATAGCTTGAGAACAGAGCTGGACTAGGATGAGTCAAGAAGCCACAGTTGTGCAAAATGTCAGGAGGTTCTTACTCTCAGGAGCTGGTCTGGGACCTGCACAACCATAAGGTTGTGCCTTCTATTTTTCACTCTTGGTACTTGCTTGTTTCATCCTAGTCACAGACCCTGATTGAAAGCAAATCTTTCAGAGAGAACATCAAGCTTCCAAGAATGTGAATTGCATCTTTATTATGCTTCTACCTGTGGGCTACAAAAATAATAGCAGGTACTTGGGGATGGGGGAGAGAATTCTGCTCTCCAGGGGCAGGCATCAACGTCAATTAAGACCTTATGGTTGTAAGCAACAGAACTGACTTTATCCAGTGGGTGGAGGGGGGTGGGGGGGAAGAAAACTTTTGAGAAAAATATTGGAGTGGCTCCTATGGTGGAAAGGAAATTTGAAGAACAAGATTTAGGAAGGGCAGGGAAAAATTCTGAGGTTCTGGTAGAAGGAACCATTGTTGCTAGAAGCTATAGGCTCCAACTCTCATGCTCCCATACTTCCTGTCTTTGCTTCATTCTGCTCAAGCTACAGATTGAAAAAAAAAAAAAAAAAAAAAAACAAAAAAAAACCAGAAAAGTCTGGTTGGCTGAGCTTGGGTCACAGATTTTTTTGTTATATTTCTATGAAAAAGTTCCTATTAAACAGTAAGGGAGAATTAATTTCTTAAAAGGAATTTTGAGTCCATTGTCCAACACAGTCAGAATGGATATTGGGCAACCAGAAAGTAGCAAATAACCACTGTAGTTTGAGCTTTTCAGATTGTAAATTTGAACAGAGTCTTGCCCAAATGTTTTGGCATGTTGTCCGTTAGGTAGGCTGACAGTGGGATAAACACATTTGCTTAAAACAGCTTTGTGAATGAAATGTTCCCCAAGTTTCACCTGCCTCATAGAGTATAATTAAATGAGACATTGTATATTAACCATTTAAAACAATGCCAGCACAAATAAATACTCGATAAATTAGCTATCTTGATTATTTAAAAATACCAACATGGGTCATTCTGAAGAGGAATCTGAGCCACTAAATCATTTATTTACTCATTTCACAAATATGAGCATTTACTATCTAATTGATTACTAGGTACTGTGTTAGGCTGTCAATATTGAAGGATGAAAGGTATCTTTCCTGCCTTTGTGGCACTTATGATCAAATGTTAGAGGGACAAGCATGTAAATAATGACAGAGCCAAATGTAGTGCTAGTGATATTCTCAGAGTGGCTGAGCCTGATAGGGCAATTCAGGGGAGTGGAGAGTCAGGAGCAACAAACGGATAGGTCATTCTGGGCTGTTCCAAGATTAGACTTCATGGAAATGTGTTATAATAAGAGTTCATGAAAGCAGCATCTCCACAAAGCAGCAGCAGAAAAAAAAATCTTCTTTGAACCAAGTCCTCCAGTTAAAATGCTTCATGAATCACAATCACAGGAATCAAAACTTTATTCCAATTATTACTTGTGTTCCCACATTGAGCAAGGCAGTATTTTCTCTTAAGCGATTTTTAGAAGATCAAATATGTGCCTAATGCCTTTTCATTTCCCCCTGCACTTACAAATCTATTTTTATTTAGTCCTCAAGAGAATTTTTAAAGCAAAAAATACTTCCCTATTCAAACTGAAGCTCCTTTATCACCAGGTTATAAGAAGGATCATTTAGCCTGAATATCCTTTATGTTTTTAATAGAGAAAAGATTGACACTCAGAGAAGTTTAGGGACTTATTCAGGGTCCTGTACAGTTGACAGATGTGTAAGACATTGGTCTAAAAGCACAAATAATTTCAGTAAGGCAATGTATCCAGTTGTTGAGTAAGCTGAATTGAGTATGCACTGTGGTTTGAATCCCAGCCTTGGGATTCCGCTTTGCAAAACAAGTAACAAAAGTGATCAAAGATAAAATATTTTCCCCTACCCTAAATGTGTACTTTGAACATATGTTGTATCTGCTTTGAACCCACATTGACTGGTGATAATCTCTCTTGTTGCTATCGCTTTGTTGAAGGGGCAGTCAATCATGGAGATGGTGAATGCAGGAGCTGGAAGGGTCAGATCTGGACTGGCATCCTGCCTTTATCACTTACTACAGATGTGGGCTTGGGCAACTTAACCAACTTCTCTAAGCCTCAATCTGTCAAATGAAGACAGTAATGATATCATGTATGCCATGCAATAAATTTAGCATATTATCTAGTATATAAATATTAGATATTGCTGATATTAATTAGTAGAATGAATGGAAAGATTGGATAGAGGCTAAATATTGTTTTTGTTCCAGTATTAGTCAGGGCTTTCCAGAGATTCAGAACCAAAGAAAGATTTATTTTAAAGAACTAGCTTGTGTGATTATGGAGCTGGTGAATTTAAAGTCTTCATGGCGGGCTGGCAAGCTGGAGATCCAGGGAAGAGCTGATGCTGCAGATGAAGTTGTAAGGCAGTCTACTGTAGGATTCCTCTTTGCTTGGTGGAGGTTACTTTTCTGTGCTATTCAGGCCTTCAACTGATTGGATCAGGCTCACCCACATTATGGGGTGCAATCTGCATTACTCAAAGTCCAATGCTTAAAATGTTAATTTCATCCAACACACTCTCACAGAAACATTCAGTAGAGTGCTTGACCACGTGTCTGAGTATCTTGGCCCACCCACGACAGCACATCAATTTAATCAGCACAGTTCCAAAGCATCTTAACCGTGCTTTAAAAGTTTCAGTGTGTTGTCTGGTACCAGTGAGGCCATCACTTCAGTCACAGAACTCAAGCCAGCTATTATTTTGACAGGGTTGGATGCAAATCACTTTTTTTCTCTTTGCTAATAATGAAGCAGTCATACTCTGTGATGGGCTCTGTTTGTCACTTTTTTTTTTCCATAAACTAGTTCCAGCTATGGAGATTCACTGGCTCTCATATGCTACCTTCTTCCAAAGTAATATCTGCTGCATTGTTCCCAAACTAATTAAAGAGGCATCTACTCAACTATTGCTAGTCACATCCAAGTCACTCATATTCCTCTAGAGGGGTGACATTCCCTT